>NC_138385.1:44790457-44811375 GCF_054177405.1 Leptonychotes weddellii
TCCTTCTCTAAAGCAATATATGTAGGAAGAGGAGTTAAGATGGCAGAGTACTTGGAGGACCTTATGCTTGCCTTGTCCCTCAAACACAAGTAATTACCAAATCATTCTAAACACCCATGAAATTAATCTGAGGACTGAGACCAAACTGCAAAACTAGAGGGAGAAAAGAGGAAACATGAAAGGTAGGAGGTGCAGTGATGTGATCTGGAGGAAAAAAGAATCTCACGTGCTGCACAGGGGAGGGAGCCCTGATTATGGAGGGGGCGGAGATAGAGAGATGAGGAGGGGGAGATAAAACAGCATACTGGGGACTGCACAAGAAAAACACTTTACCAAAACCACTGATTGGGAAAACAAGAGGGGCTGATTATTGCAAGACTTTATAAGGAGCGGAGCTGAAAATCTGAAGTTTTAGAAGACATCACCATCACCATTGTTGAGTCTGGCAGGTAGAGTATTGCTCCAGTGAAGAAGGAGGGAAGAGGCACAGGAACAGATGGTGTACTCTGAGGATTCCTTGGGTCATGCTGGGAGATACAGTTCTCCTTCTTGGAGTGCATTTGGGAGAAGGAGCAGTGCCTCTCAGGGAACAAAAGAACCAGCAGGCACCATTAAGCTGCCCCATTCATTAGCATACAAGCAGAAAAACCTGCTGAGGACAGCTAACCTGGAGGATGGCTTTTTGCTGTGCTTTGCCATGAACTCTAAAGCCCTGTGCAGTTATGCAACTGCTTTTCTGGGACAAACCAGTATCAGCCACAGCATGGGGTGGATCTACTCCAGAGGATCAGTACAGGTCCATGTCATGCCAGGTCCCTAAAATTTGGAGTTGTGAAATCCAGCCATAAGCATGAGATAAAAACACAGGAGCACTGCACCACTGCCAGGAAGGCAGATGGCATTGACACAGACAGGGTGAAAGCAGGAATCTGCCAGAAGCCTGGGACATAAGAGGAGAGATAGTTTGTTCTTTTGTGAGGGCTTCCTGAACAGCAGTGAGTGTGGACTCCCCTCTCCAGGGAACAGAGTGGGCTGAATCCATTTTTCACCCCTCCTATCAGCACAGATGGCCTTCAGTGAGTGGCACAGCACACACAGTGGAAGCTTGAGACACTTACACCAGCCCCACACCCATGTACTGTGCAGGTGCCTTTTTTACTAAGGCAAGTGTGATTGAGAGCCATAGCAGCAATGGGCCCCTCCCTTAGAAGACCAGCACAAACCTCCCTACATGCACCACGTTTACTGATCATAGAGTGCTACAAAGCTTCAGCTCTAGTGCAAATAGGACCAGGCACAGGCTTTCTTTCTTTTTTCTTTCTTTTATTTTTTTTGAAGATTATTTATTTATTTGAGAGAGAGAGAGAAGTACATGAGAGGGGGGAGGGTCAGAGGGAGAAGCAGGCTTCCCGCTGAGCAGGGAGCCTGATGCGGGACTCGATCCTGGGACTCCAGGATCATGACCTGAGCCAAAGTCAGTCGCTTAACCAACTGAGCCACCCAGGTGCCCCCAGGCACAGGCTTTCTTAACACACAAGACAGAGACCAAGACAAAATGACAATATGGAGGAATTCATCCCAAAAGAAAGAACAAGATGTCATGGCCAGGGATCTAATCAGAATAGATATAAGTAATACATAGAAGAATTAGAGACCCTTACCACAGAGATAAAAGACCTAAAAACTAGTCAAGCTGAAGTAAAAATGCTATAACTAAAATGCAAAACCAAATGGATGTAATTGCCACAATACGAAAGAAGCAGGGAATGAGTAAGTGATATAGAGGATAAAATTATGGAACATAATGAAGCTGAAAAGAAGAGAGAAAGAAAAATATTAGACCATGAATGTAAACCTAGGGAACTCAGTGACTGCATAAAACATAATAACATTCATATCATAGAAGTCCAAGAAAAAGAAGACAGGGAAAAAGGCACAGAAGTTTTATAGGACCAACTTATAGCTAAAAATTTCCTTAGTCTGGGGAAAGAAACAGACATTCAAATTCAGAAGGCACAGAGACCTCCCATCAAAATCAACAAAAGCTATCCAACACCAAAACATATCATATTTAAATTTGCAAAATAGAGACATAAGGAAAGAATACTGAAAGAAGCAAGGGAAAAGAAATTCTCAACCTACAAGGGGAAGGAAATAAGGATCACAGCAGCTTTCTGCACAAAAACCTGTCAGGGCAGAAGAGAGTGGCATGATATATTCAACATATTGAATGGGGAAAATATGCAGCCAAGAATACTTTATCCATCAAGGCTGCCACTCAGAATAAAAGGAGAGATAAAGAGTTTCCTGGACAAATAAAAATTAAAGGAATTCATCACCACTAAACCAGTCTAAAGGAAATATTAAAGGGGACTCTTTGGGAGGGAAAGAGCAAAATCAACGATGACTAAAGAACAGAAAATCTCAAGAAACAATGATTTTACAGATGATATGATGCACTAAATTCATATCTATCAATAATCACTCTGAATGTAAGTGGACTAAAC
The DNA here is from genome assembly GCF_054177405.1 of Leptonychotes weddellii. Taxonomy (NCBI): domain Eukaryota; kingdom Metazoa; phylum Chordata; class Mammalia; order Carnivora; family Phocidae; genus Leptonychotes; species Leptonychotes weddellii. The sequence goes on from NC_138385.1 coordinate 44,792,965, forward strand.
ACTCTAATCAAAAGACATAGGCTATCAGAATGGATTAAAAAAAAAAGACCCATGTACATTCTGGCTACAAGAGACACATTTTAAACCTTAAGAAACCTCCAGATTGAAAGTGAGGGGTTGGAGCTCCATCTATCATGCTAATGGACATGAAAAAAAAAAAAAGCCAGAATAGCTATACATATATCAAACAAACTAGATTTTAACAAGAGTTGATGAAGGGCACTATATCATAATTAAGGGGTCTATCCAACAAGAATATCTGACAATTGTAAATCTTTAGGCCCCCAATGTGGGAACATAGAAATACATAAATCAATTAATAACAAACAGAAAGAAACGCATTGATAATAATAAACTAATGGTAGGGCACTTAACAACTCACAACAATGGACAAATCAACTAGCAGAAAATCAAGGAAACAATGGCTTTGAATGACAAACTGAACCACGTGGACTTAACAGATATGTTCAGAATGTTTCATCCTAAAGCAGCAGAATACACATTGTTCTGAATGCACATGGAACATTTTCCAGAATAGATCACATACTGGATCACAAATCAGGCCTCAACAAGTACAAAAAGATTGTGATCATATCATACCATGCATATTTTCAGAGCACAACACTATGAAACTTGAATTCAACCACAAGAAACCATTTGGAAAGACCACAAATGCATGGAGGTTATGGAACATCTTAATAAAGAGTGAATGGGCTAATCAGGAAATTAAAGAGATTAAAAAAATATGGAAGCAAATGAAAATGAAAACACAATAGTCCAGAACTTTTGGGTTGCGTCAAAGACAGTCATGAGAGGGAAGTATATAGCTATATAGGCCTACCTCAAGAAGCAAGAAAAGTCTCAAATGCACAACCTAAAATTACACCTAAAGGAGTTAGAAAAGGAACAGCAAATAAAGCCTAAAGCCAACAGAAGAAAGGAAATAATAAGGATCAGAGCAGAAATAAATGATATAGGAACAAACAAACATACAAAAAAAAAAAACAGTAGAACAGATCAATGAAACTAAGAGCTGATTCTTTGAAAGAATTAATAAAATTGATAAACCCCTAGCCAGACATATCAAAATGAAAAGAGAAAGGACCCAAATAAATAAAATCAAGAATGAAAGAGGAGATATGGCAACCCACAACGAAGAAATACAAACAATTATGAGAATAGCATAAAAAATTATATGCCAACAAATTAGGCTATCTGGAAGAAATGGATAAATCCCTAGAAACATACAAACTACTAAAACTGAAACATGAAAAAATATAAATTTGAACAGAAGAATAACCAGCAAAGAAATTGAATCAATAATAAAAAATATCCCAAAAAACAAAAGTCCAGGGAAGATGGCTTCCCAGGGGAATTCTATCAGACATTTAAAGAAGAGTTAATGCCTAGTCTCAAACTCTTCCAAAAACTAGAAATAGAAGGAAAACTTCTGAACTCCTCCTACGAGGCCAGCATTACCTTGATTCCAAAACCAGACAAAGATTCCACTAAAAAGAATTACAGGCCAACATTGCTGATTAATATAGATGCAAAAATTCTCAACAAGATACAAAGCAAATTAAATCCAGCAGTATATTAAAAAAACAATTCAACATGATCAAGTGGGATTTATTCCTGAGCTGCAGGGATGGTTCTATATTTGCAAACCAATCAATATGATACATAACATTAATAAATGAAAAGATAAGAGCCATATGATCTCCTCAATAGATGCAAAAAAAATTTGAAAAAATACAGCATGCATTCTTGATAAAAATGCTCAATAAAGTAGTGATGGGGGAACATACCCAACATTATAAAAGTCATATATGAAAGACCCACAGCTAACATCATCCTCAATGGGGGAAAAACTTAAGAGTTCTTCCTCTACAGTCAGAAACAAGATAGGCTGTCCTCTCTCACCATTGTTATTTAACATATTACTGGAAGTCCTAGCCATAACAATCAGAAACAAATAGGAATAAAAGGCATCCAAATCAGCAAGGAAGAAATCAAACTGTCAGTATTCCCAGGCAACAAGATACTCTATATAGAAAACCTCAAAGACTCTACCAATATATTGCTAAAATTGATACATGAATTCAGCGGTCACAAGATATAAAATCAATGTATAGAAATCTGTTGCATTTCTATACACAAGTAATGAAGAAGGAAAGAGAAATCAAGGAATTGATCCCATTTACAATTGCACCAAAAATGATTAGATACCTAGGAATAAACCAAACCAAAGAGGTAAAAGATTTGTACTCTGAAAACTACAGAATATTCATGAAAGCAATTGAAGAGGACACAAAGAAATGGAAAAACATTCCATGCTCATGGATTGGAAGAACACATTATGTTAAAATGTGTATACTACCCAAGCAACCTACACATTTAATGTAATCCCTATGAAAATACCACCAGCATTTTTCACAGAGAACAAACCATCCTAATATTTGTATGGAACCACAAGAGACCCAGATAGCCAAAGCAAACTTGAAAAATAAAAACAAAGCTGGGGGCATCACTCTGGACTTCAAGCTATAATAGAAAGCTATAGTCTTGAATATAGTATGGTACTGACACAAAGATATACACGTAGATCAATGGAACAGAATGGAGAATGCAGAAATGGACCCACAACTACGTGGTCAACTAATTTTTGACAAAGCAAGAAAGAATATCCAATGGAAAAAAGACAGTCTCTTCAACAAATGGTGTTGGGAAAACTGGACAGCCACATGCAGAAGAATGAAACTGGACCTCTTTCTTACACCATACACAAAAATAAATTCAAAATGGATGAAAGACCTAAATGTGAGACAGAAAACCATCAAAATCCGAGAGGGGAACTCAGGCAGCAACCTCTTTGTCCTCAGCTATAGCAACTTCTTACTAGACACGTCTCTGTAGGCAAGGGAAACAAAGCAAAAATGAACTATTGGGACTTCATCAAGATAAAAAGCTTTTGCACAGGGAAGGAAACAATCAATAAAATGAAAAGCCTACAGAATGGGAGAAGATATTTACAAATTATATATCTGATAAAGTGCTTGTATCCAAAATGTATAAAGAACTTATCAAACTCAATACCAAAAAAACAAACAGTCAATAAATTGGCAGAAGACATAGACATTTTTCCCAAGAAGATATCCAGATGGCCACCAGACACAAGACAAGAGGCTCAAAAGCACTCATCATCAGGGAAATAGAAATCAAAATCCCAATGAGATACCACCTCACACTGGTCAGAATGGTTAAAATTAACAACGTAAGAAGCAACAGATGTTAGTGATGGTGTGGAGAAAGGGGAACCTTCTTACACTGTGTGTGGGAATGCAAATTGGTGCAACCACCTTGTACAACAGTGTCGAATTGCCTCAAAAAAATAAAATTAGAACTACCCTATGACCTAGCAATTGCATTACAAGTTATTTACCCACAGGATACAAAAATATTGATTTGAAGGAACACATGCACCCCAATATTTATAGCAGCATTATCAACAATAGCCAAATTATGGATAGAACCCATAATGTCCATCGACTGATGAGTGGATAAAGAATTTGTGGAATATATATATATATATATATATATAATCCTATATATATAGGATTATTACTCAGCTATCAAAAAGAATGAAATCTTGCTATTTGAAAGGATGTGGATGGAGCTAGGGTATATTATGCTAAGTGAAACAAGTCAGTCAGTAAAAGACAGATACCATATGATTTCACTCATATATGGAATTTAGAAACAATACAGATGAACATAGGGGAAGGGGGAAAAAAAAAGGGAAGCAAACCATAAGAGACTTTTAACTATAGAGGACAAACTGAAGGTTGATGGAGAGGAGGTGGATGGGGGATGGGCTAAATGGGTGATGGATATTAAGGAGGGCACTTGTTTTGTTGAACACAGGGGTGATATATGTAAGTGATAAATCACTATATTCTACTTATGAAACCAATGTTACACTCTATGTTAACCAACTAGAATTTAAATAAAAGTTTGAAAAAATTAAGTATTATATGTACTATTATATACTAACTCAGAAATTAATAGATATATTCATTATAATTACACAGTTTTTTTTGCATAAAATAAGGTCCATCTCCAAATATATCCCTAAATTTCAATTGCTTCTTAACGTTTAAAGGTTTTTATCATTGATATTTTTGAAGAATGCACACTGCTCTAGATTTTTGCAATATCAAGATAAGCACGGTACTTGTCCTTTGAGATTCTATGATGGATGTGAATTAGTACAAGGAAAATGAAATTCTTTTGTTAATACAACCAATATTATATTATAAACGACTATGTATATCATTTATGTGTAGCTTAAAATGTATTTTACTAATATACAAAGTGAGTATATAAGTTAAATTTGCTTTTACCAATAAAATTGGTTTCACATTATTAAGTATTCTGAAATCAAATGTATTAATTAATACATTTAAACACAATAGTTCAGGTATCATTATTTGTATTTATACAAATTTGATAATATAAAAATAGGTAATGCTCAAATCACTTAAAGGTCAACAGAACTCACCACAAAATTGATAGTGTACGTGTAATGTTTGTTTATCAAGAATCATGCATAGACCTATAATTGCCATTTACTTCAATAAAGTAGTGACAATTGCAGTTGTTTTCTCATGTATATTTTTTCATATTTTTAATTTTCAAAAATATTTTATTTATTTATTTGAGAGAGAGAGAGAGAGGAAGAAGGGGGAGATGCAGAGGGAGAGGGAGAAGCAGGCTCCCCACTGAGCAGGGAGCTCGACATGAGGCTCAGTCCCAGAACCCTGGGATCATGACCTGAGCTGAAGGCAGATGCTTAACCAACTGAGCCATCCAGGTGCCCCTCATGTATAATTTTTAAATTCACATAATCTTCTTTAATAAAATTGTAAAAGGCCATTATTGTGGGGGTAAATAAGATTTGAAAACATTTTTATTTTATTTATTTATTTTTAAAGATTTTATTTATTTATTCATGAAAGACAGAGAGAGAGAGGCAGAGGGAGAAGCAGGCTCCCAAGGAGCAGGGAGCCCAATGCAGGACTCGATCCCAGGACCCTGAGATCATGACCTGAGCCGAAGGCAGACGCTTAACTATCTGAGCCACCCAGGCACCCTGAAAACATTTTTAAAGATACTGAATTGAAAATAAATATCTTTGCCACCAGAGTCAATTGAAGGATAATACTTTATGTAACATTCATCTATTTCTCCTCCTTAACTTAGTGTATTATGTTTATTATGCTTTCCAATACAGAGAAAAAATTGATAAATCAAGATTCAATTTACCTAAAACCAAACACATATTCTAAGTTATTACAGGCTAACTCTTGAGAGCAAATTCTTTATTTATTTCCTTATGCTAAGCCACATAAATATTTGTACGGAAGGTCGCAGAATATAACAGAATCAGTATTAAAACAAAATGATGTACTTTAAGTTTGTAACAACGGATTAATAGGTCAACACTTAGTTTCCTTTGAATAATGCTAATTTGAAATCATTCTACAAGATATGACAAAAATATCCAATTATTCTTGATGTATAATTCAAGTTACCCAAGTGCACCTCTGGTTGATTGAAAAATAAGCTGTGACATTATTGTACTTATGTAGACTGCACATTCTGAACCACAAAAATAGTGAAGTTCAAGTCAAATTTTTTGTTCAAATTGTGTGAAAGGTTAAGACTACAAAATGCAAAAGTTGCAAGGTGATTAATATAATAAGCATCTTATTTACAGTGAAAGCAATGTTGCAAACATAAAATAAATTTCTCATATTTGTATATTAATATTTCTACCCATATCCCTCTGGGTCCTGAATGTCCATAAAAGTTAGTTTACTACTAGATCAAAGAAATATTCACTTCAAAATTGACAACAACTGAAGTTATAATATTGGCTTTATTATAGAAGTAACTAGAACCCTAAAAATTGAAAGGAGGCATTTTCACTAAATACGCAATTACCGTTTTCTACATTAATAGAATTTTATTTGACCAAACATGCTGTACAATGCCAAGTAGTTCCTTTTCTTTATAACCTAGAGTTATACATGTCTTTTTTTTTACTGTGAATATTCTTTTTATTATTATTTTTTAATTTGAGTATAGTTGACACACAATGTTATATTAGTTTCAGGTGTATAGCATAGTGACTTGACAACTTTATGCATTATACTATGCTCACCACAAATGAAACTACCATCTGTCACCACACAATATGATTACAATATTACTGACCATATTTCCTATGTTGTGTCCTTTATTCCTGTGACTTATTCATCCCATAACTGAAAGCCTTTATGTACATCTTTTTAAATTTCTGAACTCATTTTTCTTAGTCATCACAAAATCTTTCCAATCCATAAACTATTGGCTATATTTTTTGCTCTTTTATTTGGGGGATATCTTTGGGACCACTCTAACACATAGTACTTCAAAAGTCACTCTTTTTTAATGTTGACACTACTTAAGCACTTCAAAGGGCACAAAGATACAACCTAAATTTTTATCTAGAATATAATTTCACAGGCTAAAAACCAGAGCCCTTAAAAAGTAATCTGAATCAACATGTTCAGTATACAAAGGGTATAAATTTGCTACTAGAAGATGGAGATCTGAGGCACGGCATCATGATTATAGTCAGCAATACTGGATTTTATACTTTAAAACTGCTACAAGACTAGATCTTAATGTTCTCACCTCAAAAAAGAAATAATTATGTGACATGATACAGATATTAACTAAAGCTATGGTAGTAATCATATTGCAATATATAAATGCATCAAATCAACACATTGTATACCATAAACTTACATAGTGTTCTATGTCAATTGTATCTCAATAAAAATAAAAATAAATTTAAAAAATAAAAGGAAATGAAATTACTTGCCTAAGAACCATATAACTAATTAGAAAAATGAGTAGTATTAGAATTCATGTTTTTTTCTCTACCAAAGAACTCACACTATAAAATGCTGCTCTTTATTGATCATTTCCAAAAGCTAGAAACTATGTGTATCCAAAATGATTTGCCCAGAGCAAACATTTATTGCAAGGAGTATCAAAAGATCAGTGCTTTTAGAATATATTTTTGGGAAATTCCAACTTACATAAACATTAATTATAGTTTATCTCCTCATGTATACACCAGTTGACAAAGGCAGAACAAGAGAAACTTGAATCTTAAGAATGAGAAAGTTTATTTGGAAAATAAAAGAAAATAATGCTTATTAAAACAGTAATTTATAATTTAGCTTGGTCCTGAAAAGAAATTAAATGTGTTTCCTCCTTTTCCCTAATGACTTAAGGCAAAAATTTTACCTCAAAATCTGACCTCAATGTTTGAAATGCTTCAAAACAATATGAAGTGAATCTAGCAAATCATAGTAATTCTTTTGATAGTTATAATTAAGAGAAGAAATATTCTGTACAGGTCTGGATACCCTAGAGAAAAAGTGTGAACACATTATTTTGTTGCCTATTTTCCCCAGATTATTTGGCTTCATTAATCACGTTGTAAAAATGTCCTAAATAGAACAAATGTTAATTTTGAATCCTCTTGATTTCCTTTAATTATTCAAGGAAAAAGATCTTTCTTTTATTTTTAAATTTTTTTCTGTTTTATTATTTTTTGGCTTTTTAAAGTTTGTATTTTATTTCCAGTTAGTTGATATACAGTGCAATATTACTTTCAGTTGTACATTACAGTGATTCACAATTCCATACATTACCCAGTACTCATCACAAAAAAATTGCCCTCCTTAATCCCCATCACTTATTTTACCCATCCCCCCACTGACCTCCCCTCTGGCAACTATCAGTTCATTCTCTATAATTAAGGGTCTGTTTCTTGATTTGTCTCTGTTTTTTTTTTTCACTCTGTTCATTTGTTTCTTAAAATCCACATATGAGTGAAATCATATGGTATTTGTCTTCCTCTGACTTATTTCACTTAGCATTATACACTCTAGCTCCATCCATGCCATTGCAAATGGCAAGAATCTATTATTTTTTTATGTCTTATTCCACTGTGTATACATAAAACATCTTCTTTATTCATTCATCTGTGAATGGAGACGTGGGTTGCTTCCATAACTTGGCTATTGTAAATAATGCTGCAATAAACGTAAGGGCACATTTATCTTTTCAAATTAGTGTTTTCATATTCTTTGGTGCATACCCAGTAGTGGAATTACTGGATCATATTGTAATTCTATTTTTAATTTTTTGAGGACCCTCCATATTGTTTTTCATAGTGTTTGCATTCCCACCAACATTGCTCCAGGGTTCCTTTCTTTCCACATCTTCACCAACATTTGTTGTTTCTTCTCTTTTTTATTTTATCTATTCGGACAGGTGTTAGATAACATCTTTTGAGGTTTGATTTGCATTTCCCTGAAGATAAGTGATGTTGAGCATCTTTCATTGTGTTTGTTGGCTATCTGTATGGCTTCTTTGGAAAAATGTCTGTTCACGACTTCTGCCCATTTTTAATTGGATTATTTGTGGTGTTTTTTGGTGTTGAGTTATATAAGTTCTTTATATATTTTGGACTTTTTTCATTTTATTTTGTTTTGTTTTTTCATCATGATAAGTCTACTCTTTAATCCCCATCCCTATTTTCCCATACCCCGACCCACCTCCCTTCTGGCAACCAGCAGTTTGATCTCTACAGTTAAGAGTCTGTTTTTCCATTTGTCTCTCCCTCTTTTTTCTTTGCTCATTTTTTTTGTTTCCTAAATTCCACATGAGTGAGATCTTATGTTATTTGTATTCTTCTGACTGACTTATTTCACATAGATTATACTCTCTAGCTCTATCCATGTTGCTTCAAATGGCAAGATTTCATTCTTTTTGTGGCTGAATAATATTCCATTGAATATATATATACCACCTCTTCTTTATCCATTCATCTACTGATGAACACTTGGGCTGTTTCCATAGTTTGGCTATAGTAAATAATGCTGCAATAAACATAGGGGTGCATGTATCCCTTTGAGTTAGTGTTTTTGTATTCTTTGGTTAAATAACCATTAGTGTGATCCCTGGATCATAAGGTAGTTCTATTTTTAATTTTTTGAGGAACCTCCATACTGTTTTCCACAGTGGCTACACCATTTTGCATTCCCACCAACTGTGCAAAAGGGTTCCGTTTTCTCCACATCTTCACCAACACTTGCTGTTTCTTGTGTGTGTGTGTGTGTGTGTGTGTGTTGTCTTTCTGACAGGTGTGTGGTGATGTCTCGTTGTAGTACTGATTTGCATTTCCCTATTGATTAGTGATGTTGAGCAACTTTTCATGTGTTTGTTGGCTATTTGTATGTCTTCTTTGGAGAAATGTCTGTTCATGTCTTCTGTCCATTTTTAAACTGGATTACTTATTTTTTGGGTGTTGAGCTGTATCATTTTTTATGTATTTGGATACTAACCCTTAATCAGATATGTCATTTGCAAATATCTTCTCCCATTCCATAGGTTGCTTTTTAGTTTTGTTGATTATTTACTTCACTGTACAAAGGTTTTAATTTTGATGTAGTCCCAATAGTTTATTTTTGCTTTTGTTTTCCTTGCCTCCAGAGACAGAACTAGACAGATGTTGTTATGGTTGATGTCAGAGAAATTACTGTGTGTGCTCTCTTCTAGGATTGTTATGGTTTCAGGTCTCACATTTAGGTCTTTAACATATTTTGGGTTTATTTTTGTGTATGGTATAAGTGGTCCAGTTTCATTTTTCTGTAAGTTTTGTTTTCTTAAGGAAGGCCTATATTGCTATATACTTGCCTGTTAGGACCACCTTTGCTGTATCCCAAAGGTTTTGGACACTCATATTTGTATTTTTGTTTCTTTTCATATATTTTTTAAAATTCTTCTTTGATTTCCTGGTTGACCCATTCATTCTTTAGTAGCATGAACTTTTTCTTTTTTTTTTTCTTTTAAAGATTTTATTTATTTATTTGACAGATAGAGAGAGTGTGTACAAGTAGGGAGAGTGGCAGATGGAGAGGGCTCCCGAGCAGGGAGCCCAATGTGGGGCTCAATCCCAGGACCCTTGGATCATGACCTGAGTCAAAGGCAGATGCTTAATGGACTGAGCCACCCAGGTGCCCCTAGTAACATGATCTTTAAACTTCATGTGTTTGTGGTCCTTCTAATTTTTTTTTCTTGTGGTTGACTTCAAGTTTCATAGCATTGTGGTCTGAAATTATGCATGGCATGATCTCAATCTTTTTGTACTTCTTGAGTCCTGATTTGTGACCCAGTATGTGATCTATTCTGGAGAATTTTGCATGTGCACTCGAAAAGAATGCATATTCTACTGCTTTAGGATGGAATGTTCTGAATATATCTGTTAAGTACATCTGGTCCACTGTGTCTGTCAAAGCCCTTGTTTCCTTGTTGATTTTCTGTTTAGATGATCTTTCCATTGTTGTGAGTTGGTGTTAAAGTCCCCTACTATTATTGTATTATTATAAACGATTTTCTTTAATTTTGGTATAATTGATTTATATATTTGTCTGTCCCTTAGTTAGGGGCATAATTATTTACAATTGTTAGGTCTTCTTGTTGGATAGACCCTTTTATTTTTTTTATTTTTAAAAGATTTTATGTATTTATTTGTGTGTGAGAGAGAGAACAAGCAGGGGGAGCAGGAGGCAGAGGGAGAAGCAGGCTCCCCACTGAGCAAGGAGCCCAATGTGGGACCTGATCCCAGGACCTTGGGACCATGACCTGAACCTAAGGCAGATGCTTAACTGACTGAGCCACCCAGGTGTCCCTAGACTCCTTTATTATGATAGAGTGTTCTTCTTCATCTCTTATTACAGTCTTTGGTTTAAAATCTAATTTGTGTTGTGATGTGCACTGGGTGTTATACATAACTAATGAATCATTGAACACTACATCAAAAACTAATGATGTACTGTACAGTGGCTAATGGAACATAACAAAAAAATAAACATATATATTTTAAACAAAAAAAAATCTAATTTTTCTGATATAAGGATGGCTACTCCAGCTTTTTTTTAATGTCCATTAGCATGATAAATGGTTCTCTACCCCCAACTTTCTATCTGGAGGTGTCTTTGGGTCTAACACGAGTCTCTTGTAAGCAGCATATTGTTGGGGGGGGTCTTGCTTTTTTAATCCATTCTGATTCCTTATATCTTTTGAATGGAGCATTGAGTCCATTTACATCAGAGTGATTATTGAAAGATATTAATTTAGTGCCATTGCATTACCTATAAAGTCATTATTCCTGTAGATTATCTTTGTTCTCTCTAGTCTTTGTTACTTTTGGTCTCTCTTTCCATCTCAAAGGGTCCCCTTTAGTATTTCTTGCAGAGCTGGTTAGGGTTTCGTTTTTATTTGTCTTTGAAATTCTTTATCTCTCCTTGTGTTCTGAATGACAGCCTTGCTGGAGAAAGTATTCTTGGCTACACATTTTTCCCATTTCGCACACTGAATATATCATGTCATCCTTTCTGGATCCTGTGGACAGTTCTGCTGCTGGCCTTATGTATCTACCCTTGTAAGTTTAGGACCTTTTTCCTTCAATTTCAATAGGACCAATTTCCTTTCAATTCTCTCTTTATCTTTGTACTTTGCAAGATTCCCTATGATATGTTGTGGTGTTGACCTCCTTTCATTCGTTATGATTTCTCTGTGCCTCTTTACTGAATGTCCGTTTCCTTCCCCTGATTGGGGAAGTTCTCAGCTATAATTTGTTCAAATATCTTCTGTCCCTTTTTTCCTGCTCTTGTTTTTCCGGGACTCCTATGATACAAATATTACTTCAGTTTTTGGAATCACTGAGTTCCCTATGTCTATCTTCATGATCTAATAGTTTTCTTTCTTTCTTCTTTTTAGCTTCATTATTTTCCATAAATTTATCTTCTATATTGCTCCTCATTCACTACTCTCCTTTGCCCATCCTCATTTTTTGGCTTCCACTTGGGACTGCATTTTGGTTATAGCATTTTTTAAAAAATATTTTATTTATTTATTCATAAGAGATAGAGAGAGAGAGAGGCAGAGGGAGAAGCAGGCTCCCTGCCGAGCAGGGAGCCCAATGCGGGACTCGATCCCAGGAGCCTGGGATCATGACCCAAGCCGAAGGCAGAAGCCCAGTCATCTGAGCCACCCAGGCACCCCTGGTTATAGCATTTTCAATTTCAGGCCGACTAGATTTTAGTTCTTTTATCTCTACAGTAATGCATTCTCTAGTGTCTTCAATGCTTTTTTCAAGCCTAGCTAGTATCCTTATAATGGTTGTTTTGAAATCTAGCTCAGACATCTTACTTATATTTTTATTGATTATATCACTGGCTGTGAGTAATACTTCTTGTTCTTTTTGGGGGGTGAATTTCTTTGTCTTGTCATTTTGTCCAGAAAAGAAGAAAGGAAAAGAAAAAAAAAAAAACAAAAACAATAACAGCAACAACAAAACCAAACAAAACAAAATAAAAGACTTGATCCTAGGTGTGTTTTGGTCTGCTTGTTAATAGACACTAGATCTGAAAATAATAAAGTCCTGATTATATATATCATATATATTATTTCTTATTTTATATATTTCATATATATGTATATATATGTGTGTATAACAATGAAAGGAAACAAATATATATATATATGAAAAATGAAAAAAGTCATTAAAAATAAGAAAACAAGTGTAATAATAATAATAATAATAAATAAAAGTACAAAGGGGGCAAAGGAGGCTAGATACTATTTTCTCCTAGAACTGAAGCTTTGCAGTCCTGTATGATCAGGAAACTTGGTGGGAGTGAATTGTTTGTGCTGGTCTTCTCAGGTGGTTCCTGTTGAGCTGATTCTCGCATGGACTTGCCCTTGTGGGAATGCACCTCCAGGGTGTAGGGAGGCAGGCTTGGTGTAAGCACTTCTATTCTCCACAGGGTGGCACTGTTTTGCTTCCTGAAGACTTTCAGAGCTGAAGGACAGAATGAATATGGTGGTGCCCTGCTCTCTAGTCTCAGAGCTGAAAATTTGCACACCTCACTCTTCAATGAGCCCTCATAGAAGAGCAATCAAACACTCCTGTAGCCCTGGTTTCTATCAGAACCCTGTGTTCACCCTGCCTGTGTCCGAGCTTTTTTATCTCATGTATGCGACTGAGTTTCAAAATTCCAACTCTCACAGTGTGGACCCATGCTGTTCCTCCCTGGGAGGGTTTCACCACACTTCTGCAAGTTGCTCAACCAGTCCCAGGGAAGCAGTTGCACAACCATACAGTGGTTCGTGGTTTATGGCAATAGAGAGTAGAAAGCCGGCGCCTAGACTCACTGTCCTCAGCTGGCTTCCACACTCCTATGCCTGGATACACTGCAGTACTTAGATGTCACCCATTCTTCTTGTGACCTAGGGGACCCCCGACCACAGTGTCACACCTGAGATTCTGCCCCATTTCTCCACCTGAGCACCTTTAAGCCAGGCACATCTCTCACTGTAGCAAACTTTTAAAAGTTGTTTTTTTAAATAGTATTTTGTCTGATATAAGTTTTGGTAACCCCAACTTACTTTTATCTTCCATTTGCCTGACGAATGCTTTTCCATCCCTTCACTTTCAATCTGTATGTGTCTTCAAGTCTGAAATGAGTCACTTATAGGTGATATATATATATATATATATATACACTTATAGGTGGTATATTATCCATTCTGTCACCTTATGTCTTTTGACTGGGGTTTTTAGTCCATTTACATTCAAAGTAATTATTATTTTTTAAAGATTTTATTTATTTATTTGACAGAGAGAGAGAGAGCGAGAGCAGGAACATAAGCAGGGGTAGTGGGAGAGGGAGAAACAGGTCTCCTGCCAAGGAGGGAGCTTGATGGTTGCTTAAGTTTGAAACCATTCTAAAAGCACGAAGTTTTACTCTCCCCCCATTTTAGGTATATGGTTTCATACTTTACATCCTTTTATTTTGTGAATCCCTTGATTGACTTTTATAGATATACTATTTTTGCTGTTTTTGTGCTCATATTTCTGTTACTCCTGCTTATTGTTTTTCCTTCTTTTTTTTTAATGGTCTTCCTTGTCTATTCACAGAGTCCCCTTTAACATATGCTGTAGGACTCTTTACTGGTCATGAATTCCTTTAACTTTTGTTTGTCTGGGAAACTCTTTATCTCTTCTATTCTGACTGATAGCATTGCTGTGTAAAGTATACTTGGCTGAAGGGTTTGCTGTTGTTGTTACTGTTGTTATTGTTTTCCTTTCTGCTTTTTGAATGTATCATGCCACTCCTTTCTGGCCTGCAAATTTGTGCTGAAAAATCAGCTGACAGCTTATCTCCTTTTCATTTAGCTGTCTTGCTGTGATTTTGTCCTGTTCTTTCATTTGAGAAACATTCTTGTCTTTTCATTTTGACTAACTCTCTCTGTCTGTTTCTGTGTGTAGGAAAGTCAGCTACACTTTTTGTTCTTGAATGTAGTGGCCTTATGAAGAAGAGATCCTGTAGTGCTCTGCAGTGCCTATGTCCTCTGCTCATCAGAATTTTTTGATTCAAAGGTGTCTTATTTGTGTGTTGCATGTCCCTTACTGTTATGGTTGAGCCACATTTGCCTTTAGTCCAGTCATCTTCAGTGGCTCTCTTTGCCTAATTTGGGCAGGTTTTGTTCCTTGTGTTGTTAGTGAGCCAGCCTGGAGCCATCTTGGGCTTAAATCAAGCCATACCAGGCATTTGCCATAGCTGCAGTAGCACCAAACTGCAGGGTGCTCTTCCTGCATCTCCCCCTGAGAAGCTTTTGTTGGTGGGTGAGCCCAGCAGTCAAACCAGATATCTACCACCAATCCACTGTTTGGGCCACAGTTGGAATGGTATGTGTGTTTCTTTTACCTTCTCCCCAGGGCAGAAGTCACTTTGGAGTAGTGCTGTCCCCTGTTGAAGCTTCTTGTACACTGCCATGCTTGTGGTGCAACTATGGATGCGCTTCTGTCCCTGGGCAGGTCAGTAGGAAAACATGGGGGTGGGGCTTGCAGTGTTAACAATGTGTGCACTGATCTGCTGTGGGAGGGGACCTAGAGCTGCCTGGGAAAATTCTTGCCCAGGCCAGTATGGAGGGAAAGAGTCCACAAAAGAGTGCAGTGACAGAGCATGCTATTAGCAAGCTAAGTAGAGAGTGTTTGTGCTGTGCTGCTTCCTGAAGGTGCCTGTGCATCTAGGCACGTAGGGAAATGGTGCCCACCAGCAATTTTGTTGTTGGAGAAATTGCCAAAGATCCCTGTCCTTCCAGCACAAGCTCTGAGATTAGTAAATAAACTTGCTTCTCATTTACCCATGGCATTTCCCAAACTGCCGCTTCTATGCTCTATCTCTGTGGGGTTATTTGTTGTGCTGTTTTTGTGTTTTTTTTTAAGGGTGGGAACTTAGTTTCCTGTCATCCTTCCAAAGCCAATCCCAGTGATTTTAAAGTTCCATGTGTTAAGACCCACTAACTGCAAGAACTCAGGAAGTTTGGCCTCTCTGGCTTTCAAAGTCAAATGTTATGGAGATTCACCCTCTCAGTGTGGGTCCCCCATGTCTGGGGCACCTAGTTTGGGAATTGCTCCTCTCCCCTCTCAATGGTCCTGGTGTCCTCCTGTGGACAGTCCAATGGGTTAATTTTGGCTCCTGACCAAGTCTCCACCCTTCCTATCCACTTGGATGTGGACTCATTACATTTAGCTGTGGAGAGTCTGCTCTGCCAGTCTTCAGGTTACTCTCTGACTCGTTTACCCTGATGTAAGAGCTATCCAGCTATATCTGCTGGACAAGGTGAGTTTAGAATCCTCTACTCCTCCATCTTCCCTGGAAATCCCATACTCACATTTTAAATGATGAATATTACTTGATTTAAATAAGATCTAGGAATAATGGGATTTTTTTAGAATATAAATTATCATCATAGTTTGACTAAGTGAAAAATAGAATTTGATATGTGGTTTTAAACTAAATATACATAAATTTCCAAATCTTTTCTTTAAACTTTTAAAATTTCCTATAAATAGCTAATTTAACAACATAAAAAGTAGCCAAAGCTAGTGCAGCACTACATTTTTTCAACATGATGCTATATACAAGTATCAGTAAACTCTGAAGACCTATCACAAAACCCACTCATTTTGAAATATAGGCACTTTCAGGAATGTACACAAAATATTTTTTAGCTATCACATTTCTCTTTGGTTCAAATAATTTAAATGAAATATATTAGAAAGAAGATATAATTCATAATTAATTACGTAATCCTAATAATTTTGGAGTTACAAAAATATTTAGAATGTAGTACTGATCCTAATAAACATTGTGTTGGGGCACCTAGGTGGCTCAGTAGTTAAGCGTCTGCCTTCAGCTTAGGTCATGATCCCGGGGTCCTGGGATCGAGCCCTGCATCGGGCTCCCTGCTCAGCAGGGAGCCTGCATCTCCCTCTCCTACTCCCTGTGCTTATATTCTCTCTCATGCTGTGTCCCTCTCTGTCAAATAAATAAAAACAAACAAACAAAATAAAATAAATAAACATTGTGCCACTAAAACTAAAAACATTAATAAGTATGTGGAAGTTCTTGACAAAAATCTCTCTAATAAATCCTTTACAGAAGCGAAACTATTGTCAGGTCTTCTATAATAAAAATCCAAACATATTCTGGGGAAGAAAATATACACTACATGCAGGAGAATTTAGTAATTTATTAATATATTCTCATAATATTTTGGTCTAATTTTTTTAAATAGAATGTAGTCTGGTGTATTCAGGAAAAGATTACACAAAGAATAAACTAGAATCATCTGGCATTATTCAGCACTTGATGAATAATTGTTAAATGGATAAAAACATACTGAATGTTTAAGTGTCATTATGCCACAATTACCTTGTGGCATTCATTCCAGTTTATTTAAAAAACAAACAAGGGGCGCCTGGGTGGCTGAGTTGGTTAAGCAACTGCCTTTGGCTCAGGTCATGATCCTGGAGTCCCTGGATTGAGTCCCGCATCGGGCTCCCTGCTCGGCAGGGAGTCTGCTTCTCCCTCTGACCCTCCCTCCTCTCATGTGCTCTCTCTCTCTCTCATTCTCTCTGTCTCAAACAAATAAATAAAATGTATAAAAAAATAAAAATAAAAATAAATAAAAATAGAAAACAAACAAACAAAGAACAAACCTAAGGATGAAAGAAAAAAAGTCTTCAGTGCAGAGGGGGGAAGATGGTGGAGAAGTAGGGGACCCTATTTCAACTGGTCCCCGGAATTGAGCTGGATATCTACCAGACCACTCTGAGCACCCGCGAAACCAGCCTGAGATGTAAGAAGATCTGGATCTCTACAAACAGAATATTGCAGGCGGTTGGTTTTGAGGTACGAAGCAGAGAGCCGTGATTCTGCGGGCAGATATCGGAGGATAAATGGCAGCGGGAGGGTGCCTGGATGTGGGGATCCTACACCGCCAGTGAGTGACAGCCTCATGCGCTGCGGACGGGCACAGACTCGCAGACTGGTAGCGTTGGGAAAGGACTTTAGGGCAGCCCCCGGAGTGGAAAACCAGACCGGCAGGGTCGCGCGCACGCGAACTGCAGCCCCCTGGACAGAAACCGGAGCAACGGTCGCGCACACGCAAACTGCAGCCTCTGAGACGGAAACCCGGTGCGCTGGGGTCCCACCAGTGAACTGCAACCTCTGGGGTGGAAACCTGAGTGTCAGAGTCACGCGCACAGGAACTGCAGTCCCCGGGACAGGACCCCAAGTGGCGGAGTCGCATGCACGTGCACGAACTGGGAGCAGCTGGTGGTTTTAGAGCACAAAGGGCAGCGATGTGCCCCAACCTGGAGGCAAGACTGGGAATGCTGCGGAGGGGCACACTACCCAGGACACTGCAGTTTATAGCAGCACGGACAGAAACAGAGATGGTGTGGCCTGGAGAGCTCACTGAAGAACAGACTGAGGTCTCTCTGCTCTGAGGCAGAGGGTTGGAAAGAGTCTCTTCTGCTCTGGCTCACGGAAGAGACGTGGAAAGGCACCAGAGAACAAAAGCCCCAAAGACTGATTCCCACTGAGCCCATCCCCCGCCACAGCTGCTCAGGGCAACTCCGCCCAAACAGGGTTGCCTGAGTAACAGCGCAACAGGCCCCTCCCACAGAAGACAGGCTGGGAAAACAAGAGGCCAGCAACCCTAAGGTTCCAAGAAAACAGGTGCATCTTGCTTGGGTTCTGGTCAATAATTTGGACTCTATACATTCCCTCAAACACCCATCAACAGAATGACTAGGAGGAGGAGCCCCCAAAACAGAAAAGACTCAGAGATTATGACTTATGCTGCAGATTTACAAATGGATGCAGATATAACCAAGATGTCGGAGATGGAATTCAGGCTAGCAAT
>NC_138385.1:44811875-44843500 GCF_054177405.1 Leptonychotes weddellii
GTCCTACATTCCAGAAAGTGGTCGCTTTTCTGTTCAGAGAGTTGTTGCTATTCTTTTCTTCGATCTCCTGTTGAATTTGTAGGTGTTCAGAATGGTTTGATCCCTATTCAGCTGAATTCCTGGGACCAGACGAAATCCAGGTCTCCTATTCCTCCACCATCTTCGGTATTCATCTTTTCTGATGGCTGAATAATATCCCATTGTATATATGTACCACATCTTCTTTATCCATTCATCTGTAGAAGGGCATCTCAGCTCCTTCCACAGTTTGGCTATTGTGGACATTGCTGCTATGAACATTGGGGTGCAGATGCCCCTTCTTTTCACTACATCTGTATCTTTGGGGTAAATACCTAGTAGTGCAATTGCTGGGTCAAAAAAGACATACAAATGGCTAATAGACACATGAAAAAATGTTCAACATCACTAGCCATCAGAGAAATTCAAATCAAAATCACAATGAGATACCACCTTACACCAGTTAGAATGGCAAAAATTAACAAGGCAGGAAACAACAAATGTTGGTAAGGATGTGGAGAAAGGGGAACATTATTACACTGTTGGGAATGCAAGCTGGTACAGCCACTTTGTAAAACATTATGGAGGTTCGTCAGAAAAACTACATTTTTTTGTCATCATATGGAAGAAGACCCTGTGGCTCTGATTCAGCATACTGTCTGTCTATACTCTTTCACACTTAGATCATACTTTTTAGTCCTTTTGATCTCTGGTATCTTATTTCAACATAATATAAATAGTCACAATCCAAGGTGACCCCAAAGACAATACAAGAGCTAAATTATTTCTATTATTGCAGCCCACTTGCTGTTATTATGTTCACAGCTATAATCCTAAAGATGCTTCTTTTCCCTTCTTCATTTTTATGATAGTTCATAACCTCATTTAATTATATAAATGTCATTAATCCACAATAGCACCTAAGAAGCCCAAATGAAGTCTGGGTTATATATTTATGCAGTCTGATATTCATTGAAAGGCCAGATTTCTACTGTATTTTTAATATAAAGAGTTTAAAAAAATTCCATGTATGCCTACTGGAAGTATCATGATATGAATGTTCAAGTACATCAGATTTACCTCAATGAATGTTTGATGAATAATTCACTTTTTTAAAAAAATTAAATACAAAAAAAATCAATTTTCTTAAATAAATACTGCATTAGATAAGGCAACAATACACAGGTAACTTTTTTATTACAATGTGTGTCATATGTTTTCTACAGTATGTGCTCATACAATTTTTAAGATAATGAAAAGAATCAGGTTGTGATTTGACTGATTTTGACATTAGAGTGGGATTATAGAAAAGACAATATATAGATTAGGTCGCTTGACTGAATAAGAAAATGGAATACATGACCTCTAAATTTCTTTACAAGACAATTTTTTTAGACTAAAATATTACTTTTGCTTATGTATGTCTTATTACCTATCAGATTAAATTTAAGCCATGTAGCTTGACATTGAGATAGCACCCAACTTTCTATTCACTATTATCTCTTATTACCTCACAGTGGTTTACTTATTGTCTCCAACACATCTAAATCGTATTTCTATTCAACTTGCTATCTGTACCTGTAATTTTATTACCTTTCTCATTATTCTTTCTGTAAGCTATACTTTAAGCAAGTTATTTTTTTTTTTAAACAAGGTTTATTACAGGTTTTTTTCCTACCTTTCAGTGCTTTCAGATTAATTCTAAGCTACAATTTCTTACAGGAAGAGCTTATGTATACAACAATCATTTATATTACATACCACTTAAGAAAACTCTTGCACCTCTTGCAAGATTTCTATTTTGATTTAAAACTGTGCACCATTTCATGTGAGAAATCTTTTCTGCTTCTTTAAAAGCCTCAAAGTCAATAATAACACATTGCCAGAGCACATGATATAATTAACAAAGTCAGTGAAATTAATGAGCAGACTCTAAGTTTAGAGAGAGAAGGGAGGGCACACATGAACGATTTGCAAATTAATTATAGTCATACTTATACCTCTATTAGTAAGGTAAATTATGTATTTAAGTAAGGTGATTTATTTTTCATTATCTGTATATGACTTTCCAACTTACATTCACCTTTCAAATATGTTGATTTTCTTAGTAGAGATCCATCGAAGTTTAGACTATAAAATTTTACTGACATCTGTAGGAAAGATATGGAATTTTACTGAAATAATTATATGATTATCTTTAATTAGAATTGTAAATATAATTTTGACTTACTATTTTAATAGCCACCATTCCTATTGTTGATGTGTTGATGTTGATCTTTATCCATAACATTAAACATACATACATCCACTATATCTCTTTATTTTTGTAAAAGTGATGTATGGTTTTTCAGTTATTTACTATCTTATTAATAAGAGCACTATGAAGTTTTCATTGTCCATCTTCAAAAATTCTCACCTAAAACTTCCATATTTATAGCTGATATGGTTTCAACCATATTGTTACCCATGTTTCTTGGTAACAAGGTCAAATGTTTATTTTATTCAACACTTATTTTGGGGTTTTGGGTTGGCTTTGCACCAAATCTCATATTCATAGACTCTATTCAAGTTAAATATAATTATAGATTCTAAATGGTAGTATATTAGCTACCTGGATAAAACTCTTGCTACAACACACCCTCAAATTTGATGATTACCCTCTCCTTGATGAGGTGATAAACTCAGACACAAATTATTTCAGAAGGAAAAAAAAAGATATAAAGTTTCAAGTCTCAGACATTTTAACTAGATTAAAGGACTAATAATATTATTGTTTATAGGTGGACAGTTAAGGCTTATATCAAACAGAGAAATTTTAGTATTTGGGTTTTCCTTATTAAATAAGCCTACACACAACTAGTTTGTACTCCACAGAAAGACAACAATAAATGTGCTGAAGTGGCTCAGAGCAAATCTCTCCAAAATGTGAGACTTTGGTATGGGGATGATTTTGAACTGAAGGGAACTGAGACCCTGTGGGCTCAAGAGAAACTTTCGTACCTCCCTTAACTACCTGGAACAATATAAATTGAGGGTCTTCTCTACAATTAGACTTATTACCAGATTTATTACTAGAGGTAAATTTTATCTGAGTGACGCATCTATATGACAAGACAAACATCTAATTACCAGATATTGGTTCTGCTTATTGCCCTGTGAATTGTCCTCCTCCCCTTTGAAGCCCCAGGCTCCTATCCCATTACTCAGCTTAGGATGGTATATATACCTCATTTCACATTTCTGTCTTTGAACTTCTCATATATGGGGGGTTCCCTTATGTATGAAATTACATTTATTTTCTCCTGTTAATCTGTTTCAGGTCAGTTTAATTATTGGACCACACAGAAGAACATTTGAAGGATAAATGAAAAAATTTCCTTCCCAGTAGTACTGGAATGCAATATTGAAAAAAAATCACCATGTATATATAACCCATGTTATTGTCTCTAGAGTTGCCCTGTACTGACATACAGCTATTAAGGATGACAGTGGACACACTATCACTGCTAACTTCTAAGTTAGTTGACATTGATACACTGTTGATCTTTTATAATTAGAGAAAACAATGAAATATCAGATTTAGTGCTTACTTTAATTCCCTGAATAGCATACCCACAAATCTATGGAAGCAAGGGAATTGATTGTAAGATATAACCATGTAGAAATACTTGTTTTAATCAGGAGAATTCAGGGTCTTATGTATATTTCTAGTTTCTGTAATTATTGATTTTTCCCCAGTTCTTTTTAAAACTTACATTAAATCCATGTCTTGTAGAGGAATTTTTTACTACATTTATTGCCATAATGAAAATATAAGTCAGCTCACTATTATAGCTTCTATTATTATTTTGTTTATCCATTTAGAATTTACTTTTTTTTGTCATTCTGTTTTGTCCATGAAGCCTTTATCTGAATTAAAATAAGAAATTTTTGTTTGCAGTTTTTAAATTATCTAAAATTTATTTTTTTCTTTCTTTTTTTATTTTATTTTTTATTATGTTCAGTTAACCAACATATAGTACATCATTAGTTTTTGATGTAGAGTTCAATGATTCATTAGTTGCATATAACACCAAGTGCTCAAAATTTAAAATTTCAAACAGTTTTACTTTTTTTGGACAAAAGATGCTATTGTTTATTTTCTAATTGTTGAAGATTATTTAATTTGTTTTAGCCTCCAAGTTATTTTTATTATGAATTAATGTATTTTTAAAAGATTTTATTTATTTATTTATTTGAGAGAGAGACAGAGAATGAGCGGGGGGAGGGGCAGAGGGAGAAGCAGATTCCCCACTGAGCAGGGAGCCCAATACAGGACTCGATCCCAGTACCCTAGGATCATGACCTAAGCTTAAGGCAGACCCTTAACTGACTGAACCACACAGGTGCCTGAATTAATGGGTTCTAACGTGAGTGTTGCCTGATGGTAATTTTTTTTCCCTAAGTTGGAACTGAATAACCTGTCCAAAAAATGAGGGCATTTAAATGTTGGGTATGGCCATATACCATTATTTAAGTTATCCATTAATTGAATATATGCTTTTAAAAATTTAGTCTACTTTTTTTGCCATTTAAATTTTATTTAATACACTCTGCCAAAGACTGACACTTACATTTTGTCTTTATTTTTTTCCCTTTAAGCTATGGCAATGAAAAAAAGTAGTGTCATCTAATTATGACATCTGGATATGATTTTTGAAAAATATATGTGTGGTAGCTATGAAAGATGGTTCATTCATGTTCTTTTCATTCAACTTCTTTTTGTTAAACCAAATGTTAAGCAAACTGGAAAATGGCAAAAGTTTATTTGCACATCATAGAATGAATGTATAAATAGAAACTTAGGTAAAGGATAGATTATGGATAGATAGATGATAGATAAATGATAGATAGATAGATATAGATAGATAGATGATAGATAGATAATAGATAGATGATATAATTTAGGTTAAACTACATATAAAAGACTCCTGTGTTTATTCCATATGATCTTAAAAGAGGGAAAAAAAATGATATAACAGATTTTCCTTACATCCACAGTATGAAGCTAACACTATTCAAAGTAAGTTTGTTTTGGTATTCTGCTTCCATGAGACTACTGTGTGTTCAGAGCCTTTTCTCACTGTTTTACCATTACTCACATCATTAACCATGTGATCACAAAAAGACATGTACATGTCGAGTTGCACCTCTATTAAATCTCCACATATCAACAAAAACAATGACAAAAACAATAATGTATCATAACTGCACAGCTAATAAGCCTTATACCAAGAGCTTAACATACATATGTCACTTGATCTGCACCTCTAACCACTGAGGTAAATATTATTATATCCATTCTACAGCAAAGTCGGCAATTCACTTTCAGGACTGATTCCAAAACTCATGTTCCCTTCACTATTCTATTCTGAGAATCAGTTTTGGAATCAATTGCAAATTTTCATAATGCTGACATTTTGGCAACACAGCAAGGACTCCTATCACAGATGTTCTCAGAACATAAAAAGTAAGAAAAAGAAATAAAGCTTATGGGACATCTTCCAGCAGCCTCGCATTGCCTTCATATATTGATAAGACTTTATGTTAATAATGACAAAAATTGTGAGTATTCCACAGTGTGAAAGTAGGCCTCTACAGAATATCTCCAAAATGTATGTTATCCTCTGGCACGAACCAGGAAATAAAGTTGAATATTATTTATTTATTATAATTACTGTAAATAATCTCTTATTTATATGCTAATTATTCATTTCCTCACTATTTTTTGTTGTTTGGTAAGGTCAAATGACAAAGGAGATATTGAAGCTTTAAAACACTAAATGGTTTATAAAATTTTTATGGATAAGTTTATTGTTGGTTTATATTCCCTAATATCAATAACAATGATATTTTCTAAATATATATATATCTATAATATATTATATATATACATATATTACATTTATATATACATATATATTAATGTATATGTTATATATAAATATTTATATACTTAATATATAACATATTTATATTTTTAATGTATATTAAATATATATGATATATATGCTACAAAAAACACCACTATAAAAATCTCTCCCCTGCCATTTTCTACTGCAAACATAAAGATAGATCATTTCTTATTTATTCCTTATTAAACCAAACTACATTTTGCTATGTCTAAATACATATTAATACATTTACAGCATTCTTTGGAGTAATACAACATGATTTAGTGTGTCTCAACTGAAATTGTGTTGAAAACGACTTATTTCAAAATTATGTCTTAATTGATCTAATGTATGAAAATGAAAAATATAAATCTTTAAAACTTATGAAAGTTTGCTCAACAAATTTTCCTGTTGATTTTTCTAATGAATCAGACCTTTAAATATAAAACTTCATAGCCAGTAGTCATAAAACTATAATGATCCTGCCAATATATCGAGTAGATAGCTTTATTAAATAATTATATTTTGACTTTTTCTGGCAATCATATTTCTGGTTAAATAAATGCTTATGCCTCAGTTTAACAAGGAGTTTCCACGGAAGCTACAGTCACATTCTGGCAGAATTTTAGTAACTCTTCCTCATGCACATCCTACAAGTATTTATTCATCTCCTAGTAGATATCAAGCACTGAACTATGAATGGAAATGCAACAAAATTAAAAAAAAAAGAAGTATTTGGGGCCATATTGCATTTAAAAAATATTTTATTTATTTATCTGACAGAGAGAGAGAGCACAAGCAGGGGGAGCAGCAGGCAGAGGGAGAGGGAGAGGCAAGTTCCCTACTGAGTAAGGAGCCTGAAGCAGGGCTCGATCCCAGGACCCTGGGATCATGATCTGAGCTGAAGGCAGACGCTTAACTGACTGAGCCACGCAAGTGCCCCTATATTGCATTTATAAATCCATGTAATGGAATTTTTCAATTCTTGAAGAGGTCATTTTGATGTTTTTCATATCTAGGAACATCACATTCTAGGGAATAAAACTTTAAAATAGATTATCTTTAAATATCCTGTTTAAAGTAGAGCTGAATGCAAAGTCTAATCTATGAAATATTTTGAACCAGTCTAAATGATATTTCTTTTTTTTTTTAAAGATTTTATTTATTTATTTGGAGAGAGAGAATGAGAGACAGAGAGCATGAGAGGGAGGAGGGTCAGAGGGAGAAGCAGACTCCCTGCTGAGCAGGGAGCCCGATGAGGGACTCGATCCCGGGACTCCAGGATCATGACCTGAGCCGAAGGCAGTCACTTAACCAACTGAGCCACCCAGGCGCCCCAGTCTAAATGATATTTCTGTTGAAAGCTACTGATACAAAAATACAGCAGTTATAGGAAAAACTGGTCATAAAAAACTTCAAAAGAATGGTGTTACATTATTTGTAATCAATTAAAAATACAAAATGACAATAAAAATTTTAAAATCACTCTGAAATAAAAATGGCAAGAACAATAAAAAAATGAAAACAACAACAAAAATTCTGGTATAAAAATTCAAAGGGATCATTAACTGTGATAAAATGGTCAATTCATTATTACTATTTGAAAGATTGCTTTTATTCCTATTTGTTGGGTGGTGAATTTCTGAGCCAATGATGTTAATAAAATGTATTTGCAAAACATTTCCTAATTCATATTAAAATATTTTTTTTAAAACTCTAATTAATTACTAGTTTAATACAAATCAAATTGAAGAGTTAGGAGTGTTTCCTTTATAGTGTTTTTTTTATTTTTTTATTTATTTTTTATTTATTTATTTATTTATTTATTTATTTATTTATTTATTTAAAGATTTTATTTATTTATTTGACAGAGAGACACAGCGAGAGAGGGAACACAACCAGGGGGAGTGGGAGAGGGAGAAGCAGGCTTCCCGCCGAGCAGGGAGCCCGATGTGGGGCTCGATCCCAGGACCCTGGGATCATGACCTGAGCCGAAGGCAGACGCTTAATGACTGAGCCACCCAGGCGCCCCTATAGTGTTTTTTTTAAAGGAAATTTTAAAATATATATTTAGGATTCTAACCTTACTTATTTTTCAGAGGCGTGAGAAACAGATGGACTCCTAGACATAAGTTAATTAATTTTCATATAGGTGATACACAGTGAGCTACATCAGTTCTTAATATGAAGCCTCTCAAATGATTAGCTTGACTCTGTATTCTAAGTTCATGATTTTCAGGCAGAAAAGGATATAAGCAGACTGAGAGTTTGTTCTCACACCATTTGAAGATAATGTAATTAAGACGGCTATGTGTTGAATTAATAAACATATCAGACATGATAGACAATAAAAGCTCAATGGTAATGACCCCTCATCCCCCAAAATAGTTATCTTTAGTTTCTATATGTTTATAATGTTTTGATTACTTGTAACTACACTTTCCCTTATAGATGTTAGTAAGCCTGTTAAAAATGGAGGGGTTTTTTGTAAGCCTTAAGTTCAGATGAAATTCTGTTAAATCCTGCATGTTTCCTTTTTAGCATAGTGCTAATTCAATGATAGTATCATCACCTAGGAAAAATCATCCCCTTATATAGTACAATTATCTAAAGGTCAGATATCTTTAATGGGAAGTGTCTGTCTACAAACAAATTTTATAAATGCATTACTTCTACCACACAAGACATCAGCAAAGCATTTTCTTCACAAATATGGAGACTTAGAGCTTTAGGTATTAAAGAAAATGTGATGAAAATTCACTTTTTTTCAGTTATATTCTGAGAGACAGTGTTAGGAATCTTATACTTTTATTTCCAAAAGACAACATTATTATATAAAAAAAGGTGAAGTTGATTTTTTTTTCACATTTTCATCTTTAAAAGAAAGATGGAAAGAAAGGGGAAAGGAAAAGAAAAAGTCTCCATCAGGTAAACCTGCATTTTGCAAACTCAGTAGAAGACTAAGCACAATGGGATTCACTTATCTTTTAATTCTTAAGCATTCACTCTTTATCAGCAAAGATTTCAAAATCAAGGCTATGAGAATAAAAAGATATATATTATCTTAATAGCCAGCACTATAAAACATATGCTATCATGCATTAGAGATGGGGGCAAACAAATTTGTAAACCTGACTCATTTTGTTTTCTGTACTATATATAATGTTGCCTCTGATTAATGACAATGAACCACATATGACAAATTGTAATTTTATTATGTTGTATTTTCTAAATTTAATTTTATTATGTTTGTCACCATACATTACATCATTTGTTTTTGATGTAGTGATCCATGATTCATTGTTTTCGTATAACACCCAGTGCCCCATGAAGTACATGCCCTCCTTAATACCCACCACTGGGCTAACCCATCCCCCCACCCCTCTCCCCTCTAAAACCCTCAGTTTGTTTCTCAGAGTCCATAGTCTCTCATGGTTCATCTCCCCCTCCAATTTACCCCCCTTCATTTTTCCCTTCCTTCTCCTAATGTCCTCCATGCTATTCCTTATGTTCCACAAATAAGTGAAACCAGATGATAATTGACTTTCTCTGCTTGATTTATTTCACTTATTATGTTGTATTTTCAGAATATTTGGAACAAATATTTTAAACCAGTCTTCCAAGACAAAAATAACACAATTTGTTCCTCTGTGAATCTTAGATATATTTTCTAACATATTATTAATAATTTTAGATTTAAGTTTAATTGCAGCAGAGGTTGCAAATTACTTTTAGAGGAGAAATGTTGAATGTTCAACCACACAGCCAAGACAATTATAGCCACTGAGAAGACCAAACTACTTGAAGTTAAACTGTTCTATCAGCAAGTTATCTCTTCCTCAGACACAATTAATGCAAAAACATTAAAATTATTATCACAAAAAATAAAAACTCTAAAATAAAATGAATGAACTGATCAAATGACACTGGACTTGCAAATTCTAGTCAAACAACTGTACCAAACTACTGAATAAATATGTAAGCAATTGCCATGGGAAATTTTGTTAAATCAATTTTTTTGTATATATTATTTTTAACTGTTATTTCCACATTTAATATTTTTCTTCTGAATCTTAGTCTGTCTCCATTCTCAGATAAAAATAGAACACAAAAGTTCAAAAATGGAATCAGAACAGAAATATGCATATTAACATGGACTGTTAAAAATTCCACAGGAAGGCCTAAAATTTGGCAGAATGGCATTTAGAGGATATTTTCACAATGGGAAAAATCCTAAAGATGCTCACAGCACAATAAGTGCAAGTCTATTAATTTTAACCCTAGAAAGAAATCATTCATAACTCTTCTCCAAAGACATTAAAGCAGATGGTAAGTCTCATATTCTCACTGAAAGCATAACTTTATGTTTCTATACAGACAGAAGTTGCTAAAGCTGAAAGAATTTCTCTTTTGTTTTACAATCTACTAGGAGTTCTAATAAAACTTATTGTGGAGGGAGAAAAGTTATCAGTCACTTTTCAATTTTACTTCCAAGTCAACAAACCAGAGTGTGATATTATCTGTCAGTGAAGTTTATCAGGCAGTGATTCTCACAGGGCTATGCACCACTAGGGGGTTCAGAGAATCTGGGTAGTGAGGCGGTATCATTTGAGAGAACCCATCAGTTATCATGATCTGTGTCCCTGAGAGGCACATTACCACCCACTCACCCTCCCTCAAAATCACTGATCTCTTTTCCCCCATAAGATATAGAATGCTACAAACAAGGGTTTGGGTATAAAAGTATCTAAAACTTAATCTATCCTAGCTTTTCATTAGCCAGGTGTGGGCTATTCTTTTAAAATTTCACTAACTCCCTGATATTGTCTTTCAATGACCTATTTTTATTCCTTAAGTGTATACATGGCAAATACTATTAACAGACAATAAAGTTATCTGTGATATTAATCATCACACTGCTATATGTGTGATCTGGGCAGGATGATTCTGTAGGAAGCTCTCTCCTTCTTGTTGGGACTTCTCAAGCTGTTTCTTTTTCATACACTAATTGTTACTTTCAGGTCTTATTTTGCTTCCTATGACCCCAGTAGTTTCTTTTCAGATGCTGTTGGATTTCTCATTGGTCAAGGTAAGCTGTGTTATATAGATGAAAGGGGAAAGCCACTTAGCATTCTGAATTATCTTCTCCTGGATAAATGCAAAAGGTCATGTCACTGGCCACTGACAAGAAAATTATTTATTTTTGCTATAAGCTAACATTTTTATTTTTACTGAAAAATGTTGGACCAAAAACAAATACAGTGTTGGGGCATCTAGAATATATTTGGTTAGACCCAGACATCTGGTGCAGGACACATTCAATTCAGTACCTTCCATAGACTTGTGTCTGGGCCCTATGCAATGTTATATCCTCTT
This sequence comes from Leptonychotes weddellii, assembly GCF_054177405.1. Taxonomy (NCBI): domain Eukaryota; kingdom Metazoa; phylum Chordata; class Mammalia; order Carnivora; family Phocidae; genus Leptonychotes; species Leptonychotes weddellii. The sequence continues at coordinate 44,823,203 of NC_138385.1, forward strand.
GTCTTATTGAAAGCCAGAGTATCTGAGTCCTTCTTCTCCAGATTCACCCTACCATATGTGTTATGAAAGCTCTCTTGCCTCAGAAAAGAGAGTGAAAGTATAAATAGCCATATGACTTGACAACTGTGGCACAAGGTGGATTTATTTAATTCATTAATTATACCATCAAAGAAGCTAAAAGGCTACATTTTCAGATGGCACAACAGTACCAGCATGATCACTGAAACAAAATAAATAAGTAAACATGACACTTGTCAATGTTAAAAGAAAAGAAGAGGCATTTTTTTAAATAAATATAGATGAAATAAAGACCATAGTGTGTTAGGTATTCAACCACCTGTACTGTGAATGGGAGAGGCCATATCATGATCTACAATAAAAGAGTTCTGCCTGGAATGTCAAAGGCAAAGGAAATAAAGAGGGATACCAGAAAAGCGAGACTATGATAACTGGTACATTTGCCTGCACATGGTCCTGTCTTCCTCCATTATCTACAGACAGTAAAGTTGAGAAGGGAAAACTTCACTCTCACTTGGGAAGTTGGATGAGAGAATAATACTCAGCAGGCCAAACAGAAGTGAAAACACAGGTATGTGTACAAATTAATCCACTGCCACATCAAAGTTATGGACACAGATGCACACTTCAATTCATGCTAATAAGGGCTATCAGTTCCCAGAGAAAAGTCACTGTCACTTCCTTTACAATGTACTTACATGTTCTGCAAGACTTTTGTTATGACCCTGAAGGTAGCTCCTCTAAGAGATGTTGCTATACAATTTGCATAACTGTATGAGAGATTAGTGTCATTAGTAAATGCTTGAGGCTCATAAATAATATTCTCCATATTATTTTTGGACTAAAAAACACATTTCAATAATATAGTTAAACACTCTAATAACAAGCTCAATTTGATTACAATCATTAAAAGAATTGATTTCTTAGGATAGAAATGGACAAATGACAAAAGTCCTAAAACAAAGATAACATTACTTTAGATTATGTATTTTTATGTCTCCATTATTTATGATATCATTAACTGAATTTTAGGTAGTTCACAGATTCTACTTATGACTATTCTTTGAAACAAGTACTTTTAATATGTCCATGAATTTTCAGACAGGTATTTCCCATTTGAAAGGTGTTGGTAATGATAACAATATTGATAATAATGATAAAATAATTAACAGTTATGAATACTTATGCTGTTCCAGGTGTACCCTTTAATGCTGGTAATAGTTTTATAAGGTAGACATTATTATCATCTTTATTTTCTAGATTAACAAATTAAAGTTCTCAGGTGTTAAATTATTTGCAAATTTTAAAAGACTGATATCTATGAGAAGTGGAATTCAAAACCATGATTGTCTGCACTCTTAAACCACTAAATTTTAGGTATATTGGTCAATAGCCAAGAAAAAACAGAAACAGTAGAATATGATTGCTTTTGGTGCCTGGGTGGCTCAGATGGCTAAGTGTCTGCCTTCAGCTCAGGTCATGATCTCCAGGTCCTGGAATCAAGTCCCGCATTGGGCTCCCTGCTTGGCTGGGAGTCTGCTTCTCCCTCTCCCTCTGCCTCTCTCCCACTTGTGCTCTCTCTGTCTCTCAAATGAAGAAATAAAGTCTTAAAAAATAGAGTATGATTGATTTGGGAAATTCGTGAAATAAATTTCTAGGGTTACTGCTATTTCTTTCTGTTCCAAGATATATGGACTGTTTTGTTCTCTGAAATAGAGGTTTTTTTAAATTAAAAATAAATTAGAGGGGCACCTGGGTGGTTCAGATGGTTAAACATCTGCCTTCAGCTCAGGTCATGATCCCAGGGTCCTGGGATTGAGTCCCACATTGGGCTTCCTGCTCAGTGGGGAGCCTGCTTCTCCCTCTCCCTCTACTGCTCCTACTGCTTGTGCTCCCTCACTGTCCTTATCAAATAAATAAATAAAATATTTAATAAATAAATAAATTAGAATATTAGATCTCTTTGCATTATGTTTTCCAAATGGTTGTGCTTGTGTGTGAAGGTAAAGAATTGTAAGGGAAAGTATTAGGGTACCTATTCTTCTCTTTCAACCTTCCCTCACTTCATTAACAAATCTTCCTTTCTTAAAGGGAAGAAATAAGAAAGAAAAAAAAAAAGCCAAAAGGGAGTAGAGACAAAAGAAGGGAGAGAAGAAAAGGAAAAAGGGAGATAGTGAAGGTTGAGAAGAGAGGAAAGAAGAAAAGACATTTTCCTAATATGTTTTTTTCTTTTTAATGTAATTCTGAATAGTAAAGTGGCAAGAATGCTGAAAACCATCCAATACCAAACTTTGACAAAATTAATCATGTTACATTGTGGTAATAATTATATACACTGAATTTACATTTCTACATTTATAAATACAGAAACTTAGACTAGATCTCCTCCAGGGTCCCTTCCAAATAAAATTATATTATTTTCTTTGGTATTTCCACCTTAGATTATAAGATAAAATACTATTTTAAAAGAGCATGTTAAATATAAACAATGCCCACTTTTCACCATTTCAACACATTTTCAACTTCATGAATTAAACAAATGAAATTTCCTAAAATAGTATTGTTTTATAAAAATATTCATGGATTGATATTAGCTATGGTATTGCAAAAATTGAGCCTTCATTTGTTCCTTATACTTGTTTTTAACATCTACATGGAAGTATAGTTTAATGCAAATTTTTCCTTATTTTGAAATATATGTATCAGTCTTAAATATGTAATCCAAAAGTAATGGAGACAAAATTATTTTTATAATATTCATGAAATTAATGAAAATGCAATGCTTAATCATTTTAGGTTGCCTTCTTTCTTTACTTTGTATTGTCTTCTTAAGACAGAATAGTGATGTTTCAAATTTCTTGCACCAGTGCCTGAAGTCTAGAACAATTGAAATGTCCTTATGGAATGTCCTAATATGAAAATATTATTTATACTCTATTTATTAGGAGTAGAACATTTTGGTCAATTCTATTATACTTTAAGGTTAATAGGTATCTATTGATTGCTTAATAGCATAATTATAAAATAGAAAAATGAATGCAACAGCTGAAAGAAGCAACATATTAATGAAATCATAATCTTTTATCAAAACACAAATATTCTAGATATTTGTTCTCTGAAAAATCTTTCCTTGAACTCACACAATTTCTCTTCTTTCCTTTTATCAAACTCCTTAAAATAATTGTCTATACCAAATGTATCCAATTTTTCTATTTCCATTTTGTCTTGAACCCACTTGATCCAGACATTCATTTTCAGTACTACTCTGAAAATTCTCTTACCAAGGTACAAATAACTTCCATGGTACTAAAATCAAATAGTTAATTCTCAAATTTAATTTAACTAGACAGATCTCATATTCTTAACTTTACATTTGATATTATTGATCATGATTCCCCTTCCTTAAAATTCTTCTTGTGGCTTCCAGTTTTGCAATGACTCTAAATTTTTCTCTAACATTATACTGTTCTCAGTCTACTTTGCTTATTTCTTATCACCTCCTCCACCTCTAAAGTTTAGAATGACCTACGAATCAGACCTTTATCTTCTCCCTCTATACTCAATCCCTAGGTGAACTCATCCAGTTCAGCTCCATGGCTTTAAAATCCAACTATCAATCTAAACTTCAAGTTGAGATATCTTGCCAAAATCCAGCACTTACTTTATATCTTTATTTTCAATAAAGAAGTATTGTAAAGGTAAGTGCCCCTCCCCCCCAGCAAATTTTTTTAACCACCAACTTGTTTCTCCCCTTGGTTTTACTATTTCAATTTAAAAAATGCAAATTTTGGGTAAGAGAGGAAGATGGCAGCAGAGTAGTAGGAGGCTAGGTGGTTCACCTGTCCGAAGAACACAACTATATAACTATAAAATCATCCTAAATACCCCAGAAATTGACCTGAAGACTGACAAAATAAAAACAAAAAGAACAATAACAAAAAAACCCCTCCATTAATAAAGGGAGAAACAAGGTCACATAAAAGAAGGTAGGAAGTACAGAGACAGATTTTAGGAGAGAAATAGATCATGACTGCTGTGGAGGGGAGGGAGCCATGGATGCAAAGAAGGGCAAGAGAGAGAGGAGCTCACAGGAGAATGCACAAGGGGAACATTTCCCCAAAGTCATAGGCTTGGAAAATGAGAGGGGTTAAATTTCATAAGTTTTTGCAATCAGTGGGGCTTAAATCCTGGTTTTAAAGGTCAGCAGGCTTGGCTGGGATTGAGCCTAGAGAGCACTGTGCCGCTCCTGAAAGAAGGCAGGCAAAAAAAACCCAGGACAGACAATGAAGAAACAGTGATCTGAACACCTGGGGCATATGGGGGGGAGATTATTTTATCTTCTAGACTGCATCCCTGAGAGGCAGTGATCACAGATATATCTCTCCAGGAACAAAGGAGCTGGCCTATACCATTTCCCTCTCCTGTCCTTCAACATAAAAACAGAGCTATTTATGGGAAGCAGCACAGTTGCCACCACTGGCTGTGCAACTAGCCTACACCAACCTCCACACCCTAGTACTCTAGCAAGACTGCCCTTCTCAGTCAGACTTGCCTCAGTCCCAGTGCTATAGGCCCCACCCCTAGACCATCACAAACCCCTTCTCACACCATGTCTCCCACCAGAGTTCTGCAGGGCCTCAGTTCTCATGGAAGTGGTGTCAGGTCTCATCCACAAGCAGACAAGAACACACCTAGTTAAAACTCACCACATTCAGGCCAGGGACCAAACACTGCCCACAGCAGTCAAGGAGAGGTTTTGCAGATGAATGATCTGAAGGATAGAACAGCCAAAACGCAACAGCAGAGTGCAAGTAGCACACACTGCAGACACTACCTGAAGTGCCAGGCCCTGACCACTGTATAACCTCTTCTTCATAAGGCCATTACTTTCAGGAGCAGGAGACATAACTGGCTTTTCTAATGCAGAGAAAAAGGCAGAAAAATACCAAGATGGAGGAATTTAACCCAAAAGAAAGAACAAGATAAAGTCACAGCCAGAGATCTAATCAAAACAGCATAAGTAAAATCCCTGAGGGAGAATTTAAAGCAACAATCATAAGGATAATCAGTGGGCTTGAGAAAAAAAAAATTGAGAACATCAGTGAGACCCTTACCACAGAGATAAAGGAGTTAATAAAATCAAACAGAGATGAATAATATGATAAATGAGATTGGAAGCAAGCTTGATGCAATGACCAGCAGACTAGAAGAAGCAGAGGAACAAATTAGTGACTTAGAAGACAAAATAATGGAAATAAATGTAGTTGTACAAAACTAAGAATGAAGAATTATGGAACACAACAATAGATTTAGGGAAATTGGTGACTCCATGAAACATAATAATATTCATATTATAGGAGTCCTAGAAGAAGAAAAGAGAGAAAAGAGGGCAGAAAATTTATGTGAAGAAATAATAGCTGAAAACTTCCTTAATCTGGGGAAAGAAACAGAAATCTAGATCCAGGAGGCACAAAGAACTCCCATCAAAATCAACAAATACAGGCCAACACCAAGATATATCATAGTTAGATTTGCAAAATATAGTGATAAAAAAAATCCTAAAAGCAGCAAAAAAAAAAAAAAAAGAAGTCGATAACTTAAAAGGGAAGACAAATATGTTTAACAACAGATCTCTCCACAGAAACATGACAGGCCAGAAGGGAGCAGCATGATATATTCAACCTGCTCAATGGGAAAAGTATGCAGCCAAGAATACTTTATACAGCAACTTATCATTCAGAATAGAAGGAGAGATAGAGTTTCCCAGAAAAACAAAAATTAAAGGAATTAATGACCACTAAAACAGTCCTGTAACAAATATTCAATGGGACTCTTTGAGTGGAAAAGAGAGACCAAGAGTGACAAAGACAAGTAAAGATCAAAGAAAATCTCCAGAAAAAAATGGCAAAACAAGTAATAAAATGCTAATATGTTATCAATAATTTCTTTCAATGTAAATGAACTAAATGCTCCAATCAAAAGACATACAGTGTCAGTTTGTATAAAGCAAAAGAAAACAAAATCCACCTATATGCTGCCTACAGAAAACACATTTCAAACCTAAAGATACTTGAAGATTGAAAGTGAGAGGATGGAGAAACACTTATCGTGCAAATGGATGTCAAAAGAAAGTGGAGTTCCACTGTTTATATCACACAAACTAGACTTTAAAACACAGAGTGTAACAAGAGATAAAGAAGGGTACTATATCATAATAAAGGGGACAATCCAACAAGAAGAAAAAGAAATGTAAATATTTATACAACCAATATGGGTGTATATTATGCACCCAATATGGGTGCACCCAAATTTATAAAACAATTAATAACAAAGGAATTGATTGATTAAAATACAATATTAATAGGGTACTTTAACACCCCACTTATATCAATGGACAGATTATGCAAACAGAAAATAAGCAGGGAAACAACGGCTTTGAATGACACACTGTACCAGGTGGACTTAACAGATATATTCAGAACACTTCATCCTAAAACAGCAGAATACACATTCTTTTCAAGTGAACATTGGACATTCTCCAGAATAGATCAAATGTAAGGTCACAAAACAGGCCTCATCAAACACTAAAAGATTCAAATCTCACCATGCACCTTTTCTGACCACAATGCTAAAAAACTAGAAGTCAACCATAAGAAAATAATTGGAAAAGCACAAATACATGGAGGTTAAACAACATGCTACTAAACAATGAATGAGTGAAATAGAAAATCAAAGTGGACATTTAAAAAATACAAAGAAGGTGTACCTGACTGGCTCAGTTGTTAGAGCATGTGACTCGATATTGGGGTTCTTAATTCGAGCCCCATTGTGGGTGTAGGGTTTACTTAAAAAAAAAAAAGAGGGAAGATGGCAGAGGAGTAGGGGAACCTATTTCAACCAGTACCCTGAATTTAGCTGGATATCTGCCAAACCATACTGAATACCCATGAAATCAGCCTGAGATGTAAGAATATATATCTAAATCTATACAAGCAGAAAAATCTCTGGCAGTCTCAGGGTATGAAGGGCGGAGCCATGATTCTGCAGGCAGATATTGGAAGATAAACAGAAGGGTGTGGGAGCCACCATAAGCTGGCACTGGGAAGGTGATATAACATGAGAGTGCAAAAGCGTCCCATGCTGGGGACTGGGCACACACTCGCAAACCAGTAGCGGTGGGGAAAGGACTTTAGTCCAGCCCCCAGACAGGATCCGGAAGCTGTGGGTGTGCACAAACAAACCGGTGTGGCTCGCAGTTTTAGAAGCGCAAGGGGCAGAGACATGCCTGGCCCTGGGATCGACCTCTGGAAGAGTTGCTGTGGGGCACACAACTGGGGATGCTGCGGTTTTTAGCAGTGCAGACAGAAATGGACACAGTGTGGCCTCAAGAGCTAGTGAAAAGCAGACTGTGGTTTCTCTGTTCTGAGCAGGAGATTTGGATTTGGTCACTTCTGCTCTATTCTCTGAAGAGATGCAGAAAGCCACCAGGGAAAGCTGCCAGAGACCAAAAGCTCAAAAACCGGTTTTCACTGAGGCTCCCTCCCCCCAGGGGGCAGAGTAACTCTGCCCAAGCAGGGTTACCTGAGTAACAGTGCGGCAGGCCCCTCGCCCAGAAGACAAGCTGGAAGAACAAGAGGACAGCAACCTATAAAATAGATTCATCTTGCTTGGGTCATGGTTAGTACTTTGGGCTCTGTACATTCCTTCAACCACCCCCCAACAGATGACTAAGAGGAGGAATCCCCAACAAAGAAAAGAATCAGAGACTATGGGCTCTGCCACAGACCTAATAGATGTGGATACAAGCAAGATGTCAGAGACAGAATTCAGAGTAGCAATTATGAAGTAGATATCCAGGCTTGAGAAAAATATTAGCAACAATATAGACTCTCTAAGGGCAGAAATGAGATCTAATCAGACCAAACCTAAAAATGCTATGAATGAGATGCAGTCTAAACTGGATACTCTGAGAGCCAGGGTAAATGAGGCAGAAAAATGAATGAGTGGGCTAGAAGATAAGATGATAGAAAAGAAGGAAACTGAGGAGGCCTGGGAAACCATCTTAAAGACCAAGAGATCAGACTGAGAGAGATTAATAATGCCATGAAACATTCCATTATCAGAATTATTGGGATCCCTGAGGGGGTGGAGAGAAAGAGGTCTAGAAGATATATTTGAGCAAATCGTAGCTGAGGACTTCCTTAATCTGGGGAAGGAAACAAACATTCATGTCCAAGAGGCAGAAGGACCCCTCCCAAGATCAATGTGAACAGATCAATGTCCCAACATATAATAGTAAATTCACAAATCTTATATCCAAGGAAGCAATCCTGAAAGCAGCTAGGGGGAAGAGATTTCTTATGTACAGAGGGAGGAATATCAGAATAACATCAGACCTGTCCACAGAGACCTACCAAGCCAGAAAAGGCTGGCAAGACATATTCAGGATACTAAACGAGAAGAACATGCAGCCAAGAATACTTTATCTGGCAAGTCTGTCATTCAGAATGGATGGAGAAACAAGGAGCTTCCAGGACTTGCAGAAACTGAAAGAATATGTGACCACCAAGACGGCCCTGCAAGAAACATTAAGGGGTATTCTATAAAAGGACAAAGACCCCAAGAGTAATATAGACCAGAAATTTACAGAGAAAATCTATAGAAACAGGGACTTCACCCGCAACATGATGGCACTAAAATCACATCTTTCAATAGTCACTCTCAATGTGAATGGCCTAAATGCTCCCATAAAATGGCACAGGTTTGCAGATTGGATAAAAAAACATGACCCATCCATATGCTGTCTACAAGAGACTCATTTTGAACCTAAAGATATCTCCAGATTGAAAGTGGGGGGATGGAGAACCAGTTTTAATGCCAACGGACCTCAAAAGAAAGCTGGGGTAGCAATCCTCATATCAGACAAATTAGATTTCAAGCTAAAGACTGTAGTAAGAGATACAGAGGGACACTATATCATTCTTAAGGGGTCTATCCAACAAGAAGATCTAACAATTGTAAATATCTATGCCCCAACATGGGAGCAGCCAACTACACAAGCCATCTGTTAACCAAAATAAAGAGACATATTGATAGTAATACGTTAATTGTAGGAGACCTCAATACTCCACTCTCAGCAATAGACAGATCATCCAAGCAGAAGTTCAACAAAAAAAACAAGAGCTTTGAATGACACATTGGACCAGATGGACTTCATAGATATATACAGAATATTCTACCCTAAAACAACAGAATACTCATTCTCGAATGCACATGGAACTTTCTCCAGAATAGACCACATACTGGGTCACAAATCAGGTTTCAACTGATACCAAAAGACTGAGATTATTCCCTGCATATTTTCAGACCACAATGCTTTGAAACTGGAACTGAATCACAAGAAAAAATTTGGAAGGAATTCAAACACTTGGAAGCTAAAGACCATCCTGCTAAAGAATATTTGGGTCAACCAGGAAAATAAAGAACTTAAACAATTCATGGAATCCAATGAGAATGAAAACATATTGGTCAGAAATCTATCAGATACTGCAAAGGCATTCCTAAGGGGGAGATATATAGCCATCCAAGCCTCACTCAAAAAAGCAGAAAAATCCCAAAGGCACAAGCTAACCTTACACCTAAAGGAGATGGAGAAAGAACAGCAAATAAAACCTAAACCAAGCAGAGAAGAGAAATAATAAAGATTAGAGTAGAAATCAATGAAATAGAAAGAAAAACAGTAGGGCAGATCAACAAAACTTATCCAAAAGAAAAGAGAAAGGACCCAAATTAATAAAATCATTTATTTGTCAGAGAGAGAGAGAGAGCACAAGCAGGGGGAGTAGCAGGCAGAGGGAAAAGCAGGCTCCCCACTGAGCAAGGAGCCTGATGCAGGACTCTATCCCAGGACCCTGGGAACATGACCTGAGCTGAAGGCAGATGCTTAACTGTCTGAGCCACCCAGGCATCCCTGCTTTATGTATTTAAAAGCTGTGTTGTATGGAACATAGACATGTGGGATTGTTAAGTCTTCTTGGTGAATTGATCCTTTTATCATTATATAATTTCCCTCTTTTTTTTTTTTTGCTTTCTTTTTTTTTTTATTTATAATTTCCCTCTTTATCTCTGGTTACATTCCTTGTTATGAAGTCTACATTTTCTGATATTAATGTAGTCATTCCAACTTCCTTTAGATTATTGTTTGCATGATATAACATTTTTCATCCTTTAACTCCTTTTTTTTAAAGGTTTTATTTATTTATTTGAGAGAGAGAGAAAGCACATGAGTGGAGAGGAGAGGCAAAGGGAGAGGGAGAAGCAGACTCCATGCTGAGCACGGAGCCAGATGCGGGCTCAATCCCAGGACCGTGAGATCATGACCTGAGCCAAAGACAGACACTTAGCCGACTGAGTCACCCAAGTGCCCCCATCCTTTAACTCTTAATTTAGTTATATCTTTATAGTTAAAGTGGGTTTCTTATTGATAAACTATAGCTGAGCCTTGCTTTTTCTTAAATTCAACCTAATCTCTTAATATATGTGTTGAAACAATTTATTTTAATATACTATTTGATATCATTGTATTTAATTATACAATTCTACTGTTTGTTTTCTGTTTGTCCCTATTTTTTGTATGTTCCTTTCTCCCCCTTTTCTTGCCTTCTTTTGATTTTTGAATACATTTTTTTCTACTCCAGTTAAATTTATCTATTGACTTTTGGCTGTATCTTGTATTACTTAGTGGTTGCTCAAGGCTTTATAATATACCGACCTAAACTTTTACAGTCTACTCAGAGTTATATCTCACCACTTCAGCATAGTTTAGAACCTTTACAACCATATACATTCCTTGTACTCCCCCCCATAAACTTTTTGCTATAATTGTCATATGGGTTAAATCTACATAAATTGATCTCAATGAGCATAGATATTTTAAAGGACTTAAAGAGAGAAAACAGACTTTTATATTTACCCATATGTTCACTACTTTTTCTTGGTCTTCCTTCATTCCTGAAAATGCTCTCTATAGATATCAGACAAACATTTTATTACTTACAAAAATGAAATATAATATTTAAAAATTTATTCTTTTGAGAAAGATACTTAATAAATTTAAGTTTATATTATTTCCTTTTAGCTGAAAAACTCATTTCAGCATTTTTTTTTAGAGAGGGAGAAAAGGTAGGGGAGGTGCACAGGGAAGGAGAGAGAGACTCAAGCAGACTCCATGCCCAGTTTGAACCTGATATGGGGCTTGATCTCACAACCCTGAGATCATCACCTTAGCTGAAATGAAGAATCAGATACTTAATGGACTGAAGCACTCAAGCACCCCCATTTCAGCATTTTTTAAGAGAAGGCCTGCCTTCAATGACTTTTCTATGTTTCCCTTCATCTGTTAAGATATTTGTTTATCCTTCATCTTTTTTAAAAAAGATTTATTTGTTTATTTGAGAGAGAGAAAGAGAGCATGAGCAGGAGGGGCAGAGAGAGAGGGAGAGAGAATCTCAAGCAGACTCCATGCTGAGCTCAGAGCCCTACACAGGGCCTGATCCCAGGACCCTGAGATCATTACCTGAGCTGAAACCAGGAGCTGGACACTTAACTGACTGCACCACCCAGGTACCCCTGTTTATACTTCATCTGAAAAGAGATTTTCAGGGTGCCTGGTTGACTCAGTTGGTTAAGCATCTGCCTTTGCTCAGGTCATGATCTTGGGGTCCTGAGATTGAGCCCCACATCAGGCTACCTGTTCAGCAGGGAGTCTGCTTGTCCTTCTCCTTCTCCCCCTCCCCTCCCCTCCCATGCTCTCTCTGTCTCTCTCTCAAAGAAATGAATAAAATCTTAAAAAAAAGAGAAGAGTTTCAATGGGCATAAAATTTTGGATTAACTGTTATCTTCTTTCATCATCTTAAAATGCTGCCCCACTGTCTTTTGGTGTCCATGTTTTTTAATGAAAAATCAGTAGTCATTTGAATCATTGTTCCCCTAATTGTAATGTGCTGTTTTCTGTAGCTGTTTTCAGTTTTTTCTTAGTCTGTTGTTTTTAGTGGTTTGATTATGATGTTTCTTGGCATTGTTTTCTTTGCAGTTATCATGGTTGGGGGTCTGCTAAGCTTGAATCTGTACTTTTATGTCTTTTATCAAATGTGGAAGGTTTGGGCCTGTATTTCTTCGAATATTTTTTTTTCTGCACTGATCTCTTTCTCTTCTCCTCTTGAGACTCCAGTGACTTATATTTTAGAACTTTCAGGATTGTCCTGTTTTTCCTTGAGCACCCTTCATTTTATTTTAATTCTTTTTTTTTTTTCCTCTGTTCTTCAGATTGGATCATTTCTATTGATTCATCTTCAAGTCCATTGACTCTTTTTTATTAAGATTTTATTTTTAAACAATCTCTACACCCAATGTGTGGTTCAAACTCATACTCTGAGAACAAGAGTCACATGCTCCACCGACTGAGCCAGCTAGGCGTCCCCACTGACTGTCTCTCATCCCCATTCTGTTATTAATCACATTAAATGAATTATATATTTTAAATATTGCATTTTCAGTTCTACAATTTTTTATTTTGATATTTTTTATAGTTTTTACTTCTACGAAAAAATTTAAAATCTATCTTTCCATTTATCTCATGGAGCTAGTATATAGTTGCAATAGCTGCTTTGAAATCTTTGATGATTCTAATACCAGGATCATCTCAGTATTGGCATTTGTTTATTTTCTTTTCCTAGGTCTTGAGAATTGATCATATTCTCTTAAGTCTTTTAATGTCAATTGTTATGTGGTACAAATCCTGGGCCCTATTTTAATGCTCTGAATAATGTTTATCTGTTATTTGTTTAGCAACAAATTATAATCTCAAATTCTACAAAAATCTTAATTTGAGAGATTCTCCTATGATGTTTGCATTAATCCAGAGCATGCATGCTTCAGGGTTTAGTCTGACACTTAGGTTGTAATTTATATCATAGTTCAATTCTGAAAGTCCTTTGCCATTCTGCTTTGGGTCTGTCTTCAGCTTATAAAGCTGAGGGGTGACCCTGGGACTTGTGTGGGTTCATACACAGACTTAGGGAGTCTATTTAACATTTTTGTTTCTAGGACTTCTCTCACATTCTCTGACCACTTTTTGGTTCCACTCTCCAGAATGACATAGTTTTAGCTAGATATTTAGCTTCCAGCTCTACAGTTTTTCCCAGCCTTGCAACTGAGGCCCTAAAGGGCAAATCCATAAGACAAAAGGGAAAAAAAATGTATAGGTAATCTCATCCTCAAATGAGTTGCTCTTCCATGTTTTGACTCCTCTTCACAATTTTCCCTCTTTTGTTTCTATTTCAGAGATTGCTTTTTTTTCAGAGATTTTATTTACAATGGTAAACAAAAGCTATACTGGGCTTACTACACTTTGGCCAGAATTAGAACACTTTGGGCAGGAGATGCATCTCAATTGGTGCTTAAGTTTATAAACACAGAGGAGGACTCTGTGGGCCTGAGACACACACTTGAGAAGGGGATGCTGGCCAGGTACTACTGGTGTCTCTTGGGGGGGAGGGTACAATCTCACTGGTTCTTATAGTGTTGATAAATCTGCAAGATGGTTTCAGTGGTGGCTTCTGGGAAAAACAATTATTATCAACAAAAGAAGTGAGGCTAGGATAACTCCCAAAGGAGGATTACCAGGAAAAAAGTGGCATAATCTAATGTGTGTTTTAAGATGATCACTGTGGTTGCACTTTGGAGAATAGAGTCAATAAGACTAGAGCAAAAACAAGGACACTTATTAGAAATTATTGAATAATTAGATAATATAAGAAATTATTGTAATAATTCAGGTGTATTATGATTTATACTAAGTAGCAGTACATATGAGGGATTGTTGTCAGACTATAGGCATATTTTGAAATTAAAGTCAACAGAATTTAAATTCCCATAGGAGTGAAATTGTATGGCATTTCTCTTTCTCTGATGACTTAATTGTGTAGCATAATATTCTCTAGTTCCATCCACATGGTTGCAAATGCCAAGTTCTTCTTAATGATTGCTGGATAATTTATGCTATAGGAAATAATCAAAGATTATTTATTATATATATATTTAAATTTCTCTGTGAAACAATAATAAATCAATATTCGGACAAGGAGACTGAGTCAGAAAACATAAAATTAGTTTTCCGCAATGAAAAAAAAAAAAAAGAAACGAAAACATGGTTTAAAAGAATGATCAAACCAAATATATGTTTACCCATAATTGGTAATTTATACTGAATACCACCTAAATAAATCATCTATAAATAAGAAAGAAAAAATGAAAATGATGTTGGTTAAACTTTCTATAGACACAAACACTGATTTTTAAAACTTTGGCAGGTAGATTTGTCTGATTAATATTTCTAAATTGGTTTTAAGCTTTGTTATGTTGTTTCTGCTCCATTCAAAAGACAATGAGACATGAAACAAGAAAAGAAAGTTTATTGAAGATATAATGGTAGCTTAATAAAAAGCCCATTTAAAAATTCATTCTGAAATATTTGTAAATGTGGTAATATTGTTCTAAATTTTGTGTGTTTTTTAAATTTTTTGTTTACATTTTCAAGTATTATATTACTTTCAGGAATACAAAAAGTTATCCAAGAAGAAGATAGAAATAAGTAGGACAGAGATGAACCACGAGAGACTATGGACTTCGAGAAACAAACTGAGGGTTTTAGAGGGGGTGGGGTGGGAGGATGGGTTATCCTGGTGATGGGTATTAAGGAGGGCACATACTGCATGGAACACTGGGTGCTATACGAAAACAATGAAGCATGGATCACCACTTCAAAAACTAATGATGTATGGTGACTAACATGACATAATAAAATAAAATTTTAAAAAAAGAATAGGACAGTAAAAAGTGACAAAATCAAATGTGATTGAATGCAAAATTTGATAAAAATATATTTTCATTGAATTAATTATAAAGTCAGAACAACTTCCTGTATCCAATTTGATATGTAAAGAGCTTGAATGTCATCACCTGCAACTCTACAACAAAAAAATCTGAACAAGCTGAAAATCAATTACTTTTCATGAACTAACCATAAAACTAAGTTTTCAGGGTGAACTCTCAGCCTGAAATCTGGAGAGAGGCAAAACTAGTGTCACAGGTAACATCTGAATACTGGTGACAGAAGACTCTAGAGTCATAAAGTGGTGAAAACACTTATATGGTAATTTTGATGATTTGCTGGAGGTTAAGTGTGAACTGTCCTAAGAGTGAAAACCCTTGAGGATCCATATTCTGGGGATGAGCCTTCAATTTCATGTGCTTTACCCCCGTGAAGTCCATTGGTTTCTCATAATGAAGATCTATGAAGATCCCCTCATGGCTCTGGCAGGGGACGGAAAGTTATCATTGTGAAATAAACTAGGATTCTTCCCCATAAAAAAGGCCTACTCTCCAGGGGAAAATACTTTACCAAAGTCTTATTTCTGCTGGAGGAAGAACATTTTTTCCACTCTAGCCCCCTCTAGCCTACCTGTCTCATCCAGGATGTTAGTGGGGAGAACTATACCACTTAAGAAACTCCCATAAAGGTCATAGCCCTGAGATGCAGACTCTCTAAAAGACTAAAATTTAAACATAATATTATATGGTGTTCCCACTCTCTCATACCTTACCACCACAATAAATGTATTGAAAATTCTCCAGTAAAATAGTATTAGATTACAGTTAAAGAGATGCAAGACAGATTCTCTGAGGAGGAATACTAAGGGAAACCCAATGTCAAGAGGGGAGATAAAAACAAGGACATAAGTGCAATTTAAAGCCTCTGGAAAGTATTAAAGACAGCCAAAATCTTTGCCAGTTTAATATAAATCCTTACAATAAAAGCTTACTTACCTCAGCTTCTGTTACCCAATACAACATGTCCAGCTTTTCACAAAAAGTAACAAGGAATGCCAAAAGGCAAGTAAAAACATAGTTTGCCAAGACAAAGAAATAATCAAAATCAGACTCAGATATGACACAATCAATCAGATATTTATAATAACCATGATTGAGTGAGGAGTCCAAGATGGAGGAAAAGTAGAATACCTTAATTTTGTCTGGTCCCAGGAATTCGGCTAGATAGCTCTCAAATTGAATACCTGTGAACTCAACCGGAGATCTAAGAGAAGAATAGCTTCAACTCTACGAAAAGAAGTGCAACCATTTTCTGCAAGGTAGGAGGTGCAGAAAAGTGAATCTGAGGCAATATATATGGGAAGATAGACTGTGGAGGGGGGAGCCTCCATCAGCTGGCTACTGGCAGGTGATAGCACCAGAGCACAAAATCAGAACTTTTAGAATTCTTCTCCAGTGAGTGACATCACTCAGGTGGCTAAGTGGGGGTGAAACCCAAGTTGGGACAGTGTAGTCCCAGGATCCTCAGGATCACAGGAAGACTGAGGGTGCCTGAGTGTGGCAGAGCTCCCAGGCATCAGAGCGGGGAAGCCAGCTGTAAAGAGTGAACCCAGGAGTGGGCTCTCAACTTGGGGTTGCCATAAACCATGAACCACAGCACAGTCAGGTGACTGCTCTCTGAGTAGGGGCCCAACAAGTGGCAAAACTGGTGAGAACGCCCGTTCCTCCTCCAGGAGGAGCAGCACAGGAGCATGACACAGGAGTCTACAAGGTTTGGAGACTCAAATGAGATCGTGTGCCTAAGATAGAAATACTCAGTACAGACCAGGCGAGTAAAGAGTGTGGCTGGAGACCAGGGAGACAGGAGTGATTGATTGCTTTTATCTGAGGGCTCACTGAGGAGTGGGACCTCTAGCTTTCAGGTCTGGGGCCAGAGACTGGGAGGCTGCCATTTTCATTCTCAGCCTCTAAAGCTGCATGGAAAGCCTTCAGGGAACAAAAGCCGCATAGATCGAACTGGAGCAGATTACTTAGCCTGGGCCCCTGGCAAGGGCAGTGCAATTTCGCACAGGGCAAATACACTTGAAAATCAAAGCAACAGGCCCCTTCCCCAGAAGATCAGCAAGAACATCAGGTCAAGACCAAGTTTACTGAACAACGAGAACAGCAAAACTCCAGCATGAGGGGAATACAGCACATAGAATTCATGTCTTTTTTCCCCATGATTCTTTAGTCTTTCAACTTTAATTTTTTTTAGTTTTTTTCTTTCCTTTTCCAACCAATTTCTTATTTTATCAACTCTTTTTAAAAATCTTTTTGAATTTTCATTTTTATACTTACATTCTATCCCTTCATTGTATTTAATTTTATTTTTGTATATATACAAGATTTATTTTCTTCACAATTTTGGGATGCAATTTCTTCTAACAGAGGAAAATACACTGAAAATTTAGTATATGGCTCTGTTCTATTCACTTGTCTGATCATATTCTCTTTGTAGTAGTTGTTGTTGTTGTTTTCTTTTTCATTTCTTTTTGTTGTTGTTTTGTTAAAGTCTTTTTTTAAATTTTCATCTTTACAGCTATATTCTAATTCTCAATGTATTTAATTTTATTTTTGTATATATCAGTTTTCCTTTCATTACAATTTTGAGATGTAGTTTCTTCTAACAAACTGACCAAAATACGCTCAGGAGAGAGTGTATTACTCTGTTCTGTTCACCTATCTGTTTATATCCCTTCTGTTGTTGTTGTTGTTGTTTTTTCTCCTTTTTGTTTTTTCTTCTCTTAATTTCCATTTTTACAGTTATATTCTATCCTTTCATTGTATTTAATTTTATTTTTGTACATATATAAGTTTTTCTTTCTTTACAATTTTGGGATCTAATTTTCTAAGAAACAGACCAAAATACAAACCGAATCCGGTGTATGGTTCTATTCTGCTCACCTGTCTGATTATATTCCCTCTCTCTGTCTCTCTCTTTTTTTAACATTTTTGGGTCTCTTCTGATTTCTTTGTGTACATTTTTCTGGGGTCATTTTTGTTATTTTAGTGTTTTGTGCTCTTGTTCATCTATTCTCTGAACAGAATGAAAAGATGGAAAAACACTTCAAAAAAGAGAACAAGAGGCAATACTGACTGCCAGGCACCTAATCAGTATGGACATAAGTAAAATATCAGAACTAGAGTTCAGAATAACAATTATAAAGATACTAGGTGGGCTTGAAAAAAGCATAGAAGACACTAGAAAATCCCTTTCTGGAGAAATAAAAGAACTAAAATCTAATCAAGTTGAAATCAAAAAGGCAATTAATGAGATGCAATTAAAATGGAGGCTCTAACTGCTAGGATAAATGAAGCACAAGAGAAAATCAGTGATACAGAAGACCAAATGATGGGGAATAAAAAAGCTGAGAAAAAAAAAAAAAGGTAAACAACTTTTGGATCACTAGGGGAGAATTTGAGAGATAAGTGATACCACAAAGTGAAACAATAAAGAATAATTGGGATCCCAGAAGAAGAGGAAGAGAGAGGGGGGCAGAAGGTATATTGGAGCAAATTAGAGCAGAAAACTTCCCTAATCTGGGGAAGGAAACAGGCATCAAAATCCAGGAGGCACTGGGACGCCTGGGCGGCTCAGTCAGTTAAGTGTCTGCCTTCAGCTCAGGTCATGATCCCAGGGTCCTGGGATCGAGCCCCGCATCGGGCTCCCTGCTCGACAGGAAGCCTGCTTCTCCTTCTCCCACTCCCCCTGCTTGTGTTCCCTCTCTTGCTGTGTCTCTCTCTGTCAAATAAATAAAATCTTTAAAAAAAAAAATCCAGGAGGCACAGAGAAACCCCCTCAAAATCAATAAAAAAAGGTCAACAGCCCAACATATAATAGTGAAACTTACAGATCTCAGAGAAAACAAGAAAATCCTGAAAGCATCTTGGGACAAGAGGTCTGTAACCTACAAGGGTAGAGACATTAGAATGGCAGCAGACCTATCCACAGAGACCTGGCAGATCAAAAAGGACTGGCATGATATATTCAGGGTGCTAAATGAAAAATATGCAGCCAAGAATATTTTAGCTAGAATGTTATTCAAAATAGGAGTGATAAGAACTTCCAGGAGAAACAGAAACTAAAACACGTTATCACCAAACCAGCCCTAAAAGAAATATTAAAAGGGAATCTCTGAGGAAAGAGAGAGCTCAAAAGTAACATAGATCAGAAAGGAACAGAGACAATATACACTAACAGTCACATTACAGGTAATACAATGGCACTAAATTCAAATCTTTAAATAGTTACTAAAATGTAAATGGGCTAAATGCCCCAATCAAAAGACACAGGGTATCAGATTGGATAAAAAAGCAAGACCCATTGATATGCTGTCTACAAGACATTCGTTTCAGACCCAAAGACGCCTCCAAATTTAAAATGAGGGGGTGGAAAACCATTTATCATGCTAATGGACATCAAAAGAAAGCTGAGTTGGCAATCCTTATATCAGATAAATTAGATTTTATTTTATTTTTTTAATTTAATTTAATTTAATTTTATTATGTTATGTTAGTCACCATACAATACATCATTAGTTTTTGAAGTGGTGATCCATGATTCATTGTTTTCGAATAACACCCAGTGCTCCATGCATTAAGTGCCCTCCTTAATACCCATTACCAGGCTAACCCATCCCCCCACACCCCTCCCCTCCAAAACCCTGTTTGTTTCTCAGAGTCCATAGTCTCTCATGGTTCATCTCTCCCTCCGATTTCCACCCCTTCATTGTTCCCTTCCTACTCCTAATGTCCTCCATGCTATTCCTTATGTTCCACAAATAAGTGAAACCATATGATAATTGACTTTCTCTGCTTGCCTTATTTCACTTAGCATAATCTCCTCCAGTCCCATCCATGTTGATGTAAAAGTTGAGTATTCATTCTTTCTGATGGTTGAGTAATATTCCATTATATATATGGACCACATCTTCTTTATCCATTCATCTGCTGAAGGGCATCTCGGCTCTTTCAATAGTTTCGCTATTGCAGACATTGCTGCTATGAACATTGGGGTGCATATGGCCCTTCTTTTTACTGCATCTGTGTCTTTGGGGTAAAAACCCAGTAGTGCAATTGCTGGGTCATAGGTTAGCTCTATTTTTAATTTTTCTGAGGAACTGCCACACTGTTTTCCAAAGTGGTTGTACCAACTTGCATTCCCACCAACAGTGTAAGAGGGTTCCCCTTTCTCCACAACCTCTCCAACATTTGTTGTTTCTTGCCCTGTCCATTTTTGCCATTCTAACTGGTGTAAGGTGGTATCTCAATGTGGTTTTGATTTGAATTTCCCTGATGGCTAATGATGATGAACATTTTTTCATGTGTCTGTTGGCCATTTGTATGTCT
>NC_138385.1:44844000-44886688 GCF_054177405.1 Leptonychotes weddellii
AGACTGTCTTTTTTCCATTGCATATTTTTTTCCTGCTTTGTTGAAGATTATTTGACCATAGAATTGAGGGTCCATATCTGGGCTCTCTATTCTGTTCCATTGGTCTATATGTCTGTTTTTGTGCCAGTACCATGCTGTCTTGGTGATCACAGCTTTGTAATATACCTTGAAATCAGGCAACGTGATGCCCCCAGCTTTGTTTTTCTTTTTCAACATTTCCTTGGCTATTCAGAGTCTTTTCTGATTCCATACAAATTTTAGGATTGTTTGTTCTGGCACTTTGAAAAATGTTATTGGAATTTTGATTAGGATGGCATTGAAGGTATAGATTGCTCTGGGAAGCATAGACATTTTAACAATGTTTATTCTTCTGATCCATGAGCATGGAATGTTTTTCCATCTTTTTTGTCTTCTTCAATTTCTTTCATGACTGTTCTGTAGTTCCTAGGGTATAGATACTTTACCTCTTTGATTAGGTTTATTCCAAGTTATCTTATGAATTTTGGTGCTATTGTAAATGGAATCGTTTTTCTAATTTCTCTTTCTACAGTTGCATTGTTAGTGCATAAGAAAGCAACTGATTTCTGTGCATTGATTTTGTATCCTGCCACCTTACTGAATTGCTGTATGAGTTGTAATATTTGGGAGTGGAGTCTTTTGGGTTTTCCACATAAAGTATCATGTCATCTGTGAAAAGAGAATGTTTGACTTCTTCTTAGCTAATTTGAATAACTTTTTTTTTTGTCTGATTGCTGTTTCTAGGTCTTCTAGTACTATGTTGAACAATAGTGGCAAGAGTGGGCATCCTTATCACGTTACTGATCTTAGGGGGAAGGCTCTCAGCTTTTCCAAAAAGAATGATATTCGCTGTGGTTTTTCATAGATGGATTTTATGAACTTGAGGAATGTTCCCTCTATCCCTATAATCTGAAGAGTTTTAATCAGGAAAGGATGCTGTATTTTGTCAAATGTTTTTTCTGCATCAATTGAGAGGACCATATGGTTCTTCTCTTTTGTCTTATTAATGTGTTCTATCACATTGGTTGATTTGTGAATGTTGAACCACCCTTGCATCCTGGGGATAAATCCCACTTGGTCATGGTGGATGATCCTTTTAATGTATGGTTGGATCCTATTAACTAGGATTTTTGAGGATTTTGGAATCCATATTCATCAGGGATATTGGTCTGAAATTCTCCTTTTTGATGGGGTCTCTGCCTGGTTTGGGAATTAAGGTAATGCTGGCCTCATAGAATGAGTCTGGAAACATTCCCTCTGTTTCTATTTTTTGAAACAGCTTCAGGAGAATAGGTATTATTTCTTCTTTGAATGCTTGGTAGAATTCCCCAGGGAATCCATCAGGCCCCGGACTCTTGTTTTTTTTGGA
Source organism: Leptonychotes weddellii (assembly GCF_054177405.1). NCBI lineage: Eukaryota > Metazoa > Chordata > Mammalia > Carnivora > Phocidae > Leptonychotes > Leptonychotes weddellii. Next base: position 44,845,388 of record NC_138385.1, read on the forward strand.
GGTTTTGAATCACTGCTTCAATCTCGTTACTGGGTATTGGCCTATTCAGGTTGTCAATTTCTTCCTTTTTCAGTCTTGGGAGTTTATAGATTTCCAGGAAGGCATCCACTTCATCCATATTGCTCAGTTTATTGGTATAGAGATGTTGATAATAATTTCTAAGAATTGTTTCTATTTCCTTGGTGTTAGTCATGATCTCTCCCTTTTCATTCATAATTTTATTAATTTGGGTCCTTTCTCTCTTCTTTTGGATAAGTCTGGACAGTGGTTTATTGATCTTATTAATTCTTTCAAAGAACCAACTTCTAGTTTCATTGATCTGATCTACTGTGTTTCTGGTTTCTAATTCATTGATCTCTACTCTAATCTTAATTATTTCTCTTCTAATGCATGGCTTAAGTGTCATTTGTTGCTTTTTCTCTAGTTCTTTAAGGTATATAGTTAGTTGGTGAATCCGTGATTTTTCTGGTTTTGTGTGTGTGTGTGTGTGTGTGTGTGTGAGGCTTGCATAGTTATGTGTTTCCCCCTAGGACTGCCTTGGCAGTGTCCCATAGGTTTTGGAGCAATGTGTTTTTGTTCTCATTGATTTCCATGAATTGTTTAAGTTCTTCTCTGATTTCCTGGTTGACCCAAACATTCTAGAGCAGAGTGGTCTTTAGCTTCCAAGTGTTTGAATTTCTGCCAAATTTTTTCTTGTGATTGAGTTGCAGTTTTAAAGCACTGTGGTCTAAGAATACGCAGGGAATAATCTCAATCTTTTGGTATCGATTGAGTCCTGATTTATGACCCATTATGGGGTCTATTCTGGAGAAAATTCCATGTGCACTCAAGAAGAAGGACTATTCTGCTGTTTTAGGGTGGAATGTTCTGTATATATCTATGAGGTCCATCTGGTCCAGGGTGTCATTCAAAGCTCTTGTTTCTTTATTGATTTTCTGCTTAGATGATCTGTCCATTGCTGAGAACGGAGTATTGAGGTCTCCTACAATTAACATACTGTTATCAATATGAGTCTTTATCTTGGTTAACAGTTGGCTTATGTAGGTGTCTGCTCCCATGTTGGGGGCATAGATATTTACAATTGTTAGATCTTCTTTTTGGATAGACCCTTTAAGAATGATATAGTGTCCTTTTGTGTCTCTAACTACAATCTTTACTTTAAAATCTAATTTGTCTGATATAAGAATTGCTACCCCAGCTTTCTTTTGAGGTCCGCTGGCAAGGAAGATGGATCTCCATCCCTTCACTTTCAGTCTGGATGTATCTTTAGGTTCAAAATGAGTCTCCTGTAGACAGCATATGAATGGGTCCTGTGTTTTTATCTAATCTGGAACCTCATGCCATTTTATGGGAGCATTTAGGCCATTCATGTTGAGAGTGATTATTGAAAGATATGAATTAATTGTCATCATGTTGCCTGTGAAGACCTTGTTTTTATAGATTGTCCCTGTAAATTTCTGTTGTAAATCACTCTTAGGGTCTTTCTCCTTTTATAGAACCCCCCTTAATATTTCTTGCAGGGCTGGCTTAGTGGTCACATATTCTTTCAGTTTCTGCCAGTCTTGGAAGCTCTGCATCTCTCCATCCATTCTAAATGACAGCCTTGCCAGATAAAGTATTCCTGGATGCATATTCTTCTTATTTAGTACCCTGAATATGTCTGCCAGACCTTTCAGGCTTGCCAGGTCTCTGTGGATAGGTCTGACGTTATTCTGATGTTCCTCCCTCTGTACGTAAGGAATCTCTTCCCCCTAACTGCCCTTAAGATGGTTTCCTTGGTTCTAAGATTTGCGAGTTTTACTATTACATGCCCGGGTGTTGGCCTGTTTTCCTTGATCTTAGGAGGGGTCTTCTCTGCCTCTAGGACATGAATGTTTGTTTCATTCCCCAGATTAGGGAAGTTCTCAGCTACGATTTGCTCAAATATATCTTCTATTCCTCTCTCTCTCTCTCCATCCCCTCTGGGATTCCAATAATACTGACATTGGAACGCTTCATGGTGTCACTTATTTCTCGGATTCTATTTTCATGGATTCAGAGTTGTTTTTCCCTGGCTCATCTTTTCCCTTTTTATCTATTAAATTGTCTTCCAGGTCACTAATTCGTTCTTCTGCCTCACTTACCCTAGCTGTTAGGTTATCTAGATTAGATTGGATCTCACTGATAGCATTTTTATGTTCTGCCAATTCAGCTTTCATTTCTGCCCTTAGAGACTCTATGTTGCCATTAACTGATTTCTCCATTCTAGCCATTGTCTTCACAATTACTAGCCTGAATTCCATCTCTGACATCTTGGTTATATCTGCATCCATTTGTAGATCTGCTGCATAAGTCATAATCTCTGAGTCTTTCCTATTTTGGGGGTTCTTCCTCCTAGTCATTCCATTGATGGGTGGTTGAGGGAATATATAGAGTCCAAATTATTGACCAGAACCCAAGCAAGATACATCTGTTTTCTAGGCACTTTAGGGTTGATGGCCTCTTGTTCTCCGGGCCTGTCTTCTGACGGAAGGGCCTGCTGTGTTGTTACTAAGGCAATCTTGTTTGGGCAGAGTTGCTCTGCCCCCTGTGGTGGGGAATGGGCTCAGTAGGAACCGGTGTTTGGGGGCTTTTTCTCTGGCGGCTTTCCCTGGTGGCTTTCCGTGTCTGTTCTGAGAGTCAGAGCAGAAGAGACTGTTTCCCACCCTCTGCCTTGGGGCAGAGAGATCACAGTCTGTTCTTCAGCGAGCTCTCCAGGCCACACTGTCTCCATTTCTGTCTGTGCTGCTCTAAACTGCAGCTTCCTGGGTTGTGTGACCCTCCGCTGCACTCCCAGTCCTTGCCCCATGTCGGGGCACGTCTCTGCCTTTTGTGCTTCTAAAACTGCCAGCCGCCCCCAGTTAGCATGCACGACCCCGCCACACCAGTTTCTGTCTAAAGTCCTTTCCCTGCCACTACCGGTCTGCATGTCTGTGCCCCATCCCCAGTGTGGGAGGCTATCACTCAATGGGGGTGCAGGATCCCCACAGCCAGGCTCCCTCCTGCTGCCGTTTATCCTCCAATGTCTGCCCATGGAATCACAGCTCCCTGCTTTGTACCTCAAATCCAACCACCTGTGATCTTCTGTTTGTAGAGATCCAGATCTTATATCTCAGGCTGATTTTGTGGGTGCTCAGAGTGGTCTGGTAGATATCCAGCTCAATTCTGGGGACCAGTTGAAATAGGGTTCCCTACTCTTCCTCCATTTTTATCCTCATCCAGATAAATTAGATTTTAAAACATAGAGTGTAATAAGAGATGAGGAAGGACACTATATCATAATTAAAGAGTCTATCCCATAAGAAGATCTAACAATTGTAAATAATTATGCCTCTAACATGGGAACAGCCAATTATATAAGCCAATTAATAACACAATCAAAGAAACATGTTGATAATAATAGTAGGGGACTTTAACACCCCTCTCACTGAAATGGACAGATCATCTAAACAGAACATCAACAAGGAAATAAGGGCTCTGAATGATACACTGGACTAGATGGACTTCACAGATATATTCAGAACAATCTATCCTAAAGCAACAGAATGCACTTTCTTCCCAAGTACACATGGAACATTCTCCAGAATAGATCACATACTGGGGAACAAATCAGGTCTCAACTGGTACCAAAAGAATGGGTTCATACCATGCATATTTTCAGACCACAATGCTTTGAAACTGGAACTTAATCACAAGAGGAATTTTGGAAAGAACTCAAATATATGGAGGCTAAAATGCATCCTACTAAAGAATGAATGGGTCAACCAGGAAATTAAAGAAGAATTTAAAAAATCATGGAAACAAGTGAAAATGAAAACGCATATGTTCAAAATCTTTGGGATGCTGCAAAGGAGGTCCTAAGGGGGAAGTATATAGCAATATAACCAACCCTTTTTCAAGAATCAAAATAAGTCTCAAATGTACAAGCTAACCTTACACCTAAAGGAGCTGGAGAAGGAACAGCAAATAAAACCTGAACCCAGCAGGAGAAGAGAAATAATAAAATTAAAGCAGAAATCAATGAGTAATATTCCATTATACACACACACACACACACACACACACCAAATACCACATCTTCTTTATCCATTCATCTGTTGATACACATCTGGGCTCTTTCCATATTTTTACTATTTTTTTATGTTTTTACCTAACACTGGCTGTAATTCTTCACCCCGCCCTTAATCAAAACCAAATAAGTGAATAAGAAACCTAATATTCAACTAAGTTAAATAAAAGGTGAAAAGGGAAAAGAAGGCACATTTAAATTAACATAGGAATGATAGTAAAACAATAATTAAATGCTATATTTTGTTTTATGTGGGCCATAATTCTGCCTCTGGTATTTACAGAATTTATAAAGAAAGAAATAGCAGCAGTGACTGGGACAGGGGCAGATGGCTAAGATTTTGGCATAGTAGGAGGAACTTACACTTGTCTCATTGAATAACAAACTGCACAAATAGAAAGAAAGAAGAGGGCACATCAAAGAAGGTAGAAAGTGCAGACCCATGGTTTGGAGGAGAAACGGATCAAGGTGTTTCTGAAGTGGGGAGCCTTGGTCACTGAAAGAGGCAAGAGAAAAAGGAATGCACAGGGGGAAAACAGAAGGAGAAGACTTCCCCAAGCCATTGGCTGGGAAAATGGGAGGGGCTGATTTTTGTGTTTTTGTAACAAACAGGGCTCAAAGACTTGAGGTTTTATTTTTTAAGATTTTATTTATTGAGTGAAATAGAGAGAGAAATCACAAACCAGGGGGAGAGAGAGAGAGATCACAAACAGGGGGGAAGGGTAGAGGGAGAAGCAGAATTCCCCTGAGCTTGGAGCTTGATGTGGGACTCAATCCCAGGATGCTGTGATCATGACCTGAGCCAAAGGCAGATGCTTAACTGCCTGAGCCATCCAGGTGCCCAAGACTTGAGTTTTTAATTTCAGCAGGCTTAGGTAGTATAATCCCCTGAGGTCACTGTCCTGCTCCTGGATATGAGGCAGGAAGGCAGCCTGGAGAGCAGACAGCACTATCTGAGGAGTGTCTAAGGCTCACAGTGGAGGGATTATTCACTCTTCTTGGAGCACATCTCTGCGGGAGGTTGAGTTTGCAGAGATGCCTCTCCAGGGACAAAGAAGTCAGTGGGTGTCATTTGCCTCCCCTGCCCTTGGCATAGAAAGAACCACCTGCTGAGGGTTGCTAACCCAGACACTTACTACCTAGACTGTTTGTAGCATGCCCCAGACCCCAATCTGTTGAGACTGCCCTTCTTGTTTTAGCCTGCATCAGTCTCAGTGCAACAAGACTCTCCCCCAGAAGATTAGCACAAACCTCTACCATAACATGTCCTTAATTTTTTGAATTTTAAGGGTTGACAGGCTTGTCTGGGATAGAGCCTATGGTACACTGCATTTCTCCTGGCAGGCAAACAGCCCAGAGACAGAGAGTATGAAAATGGTGATCTGAAACACACAGGGATACACAAGGGAAGATCATTCACTCTCTGGGAGTGTTTCAGTGTAAGCAGCAACCACAGAGACTTTTCTTTAGGGACAACGGAGCTGACTGGTGTTATTTCCCATCCCTCAGCATAAACCAGTTTCAGTAAATAGTACAGTGCCGGCACTTTCTGCCTAACATGCTTACCCCAATTCACACCTTTCTGCACTCTGCCAGTGCTGCTTTTCTCAGGCAAGAGTGCCTAAGGCCCAGCACAGCACCCCCTTTCCCCAGAACACCAGAAGAAATCCCCACACACACTACATCTCACAACCAGAGAGTTCTGCAAGGCTTTAGTTCTAGTGGAACCAGCAGCAGGTCTCATCGAACAAGCAGACCAGAACACACCTAGTTAAAACTCAACACACTCTGGCCAAGGACAAAACACTGCACACTGCAGGCAAGGAGAGCCTCTGAAGACCACTGACCTGAAGGATAGAGCAACCAAAACTCAACATCAGAGTTCATGCAGCACACACCAGAAAGACTCCCTGAAGTGTCAGGTCCTGGACACAATATGACCTCTTCATAAAGCCAATACTCTCAGGAGCAGGAAACAATAGGCTTTTCTAACACAGAGAAGAGACAGAGACTTAAACAAAATGTCAAGATGGAGGAATTCATCCCAAAAGAAATATCAAGAAAAGGTCATGGCCAGAGTATAAGTAGTATGCCTGATGGAGAATTTAAAGCATTGATCAAAGATACCCACTGAGCTTGAGAAAAGAATGGAAGATTTCAGAAAGGTTTTATCTCAGAGATAAAATAGCTAAAAAATAATCAGTCAGAAATTAAAAATGCAGTAACTGAGATTCAAGAGACTGGATGTAATGAAACAAGGATAGAAGAACTGGAGGAATGAATAAGTGATATAGAAGATAGAATTATGGAAAATAATGAAGTTGAACAAAAGGGAGAAAGAATAATGATGGACCACAAGAGTTGACTTAGGGAACTCAGTGACTCCAACAAACATAATAATATCCATATCATAGGAATCCCTAAGAAGAATAAGAGAGAAAAGGGGACAGAAACTTTATTTGAGGAAACAATAGCTGAAAACTTCCCTAATCTGGGAAAGAAAAGAGACATCCAAATCCAGGAGCTACAGACAACTCCCATCAAAATGAACAAAAGCAGGGCAACACCAAGATATATTGTAATTAAATTTGCAAAATATAGTGATAAAGAAAAAAAAAGTAAAAGCAGCAAGTCAAAAGAAGGCCTTAAATTACAGGGGAGGACACCTAAGTCTAGCTGAAGATCTCTCAACAGAAAGTTGGCAAAACTGAAGAAAGTGGCATGATATATTCAGCATGCTGAATGGGGAAAATCTGCAGCCAAGAATACTCTATCAAGCAAGGCTATAAAATAGCAGGTGAGATAAAGAATATACCAGAAAAACAAACAAACAAAAATTGGAGTTCATGACCACTACAACAGCCTGCAAGAAATATTAAAGGGGACTCTGAGTGGAAACAAAAGGCCAAAAGTGATAAAAATTAGAAAGGAACAGACAAAATCTCCAGAAACAACAACGAAAGAATAAAATGGCACTGATTACATAGCTATCAATAATAACTCTGAATGTAAATGGACTAAATGCTCCAATCAAAAGACATAGATGGTCAGAATGGATAAAACAAAAACAAACAAACAACAACAAGACCCATCTATATGTGGCTTACAAGAGACTCATTTCAGACCTAAAGAAATCAATAGAGTGAACGTAAAGTGATAGGGAAATATTTATCACACATATAGATATCAAAAGAAAGCCTGAGTAACAATACTTTTATCAGACAAACTAGATTTTAAAGAAAAGACTCTAACAAGAGATGAAGAAGGGCACTATATCACAATAAAAGGACTATTCAACAAGAACTTCTAACAATTGTAAATATTTATGTCCCTAACATGGGAGCACCCAGATATATAAAACAATTAATAACAAACATGAAGGAACTCATTGAAGATACAATAATATTAGGAGACTTAACTACTTACATCAATGGACAGATCATCTAAGCAGAAGTCAATAAGGAAACATCTTGGAATGACACACTGGACCAGATAGACTTAAAAGATATATTCAAAGCATTTCAATCTAAAGCAGCAGAATACACAGTATTTTCAAGTTCACATGAAAAGATCCTCCAGAAAGGATCACATAGTAGGCCACAAATAAAGCTTCAACAAGTACAAATAATTGAGATCAGGGGCACCTGGGTGGTGCAGTTGGTTAAGAATCAGGCTCTTGGTGTTGGCTCAGGTCATGATCTCAGGGTTCTGGGTTCGAGCTTCATGTCCAGCTCTGTGCTGGGCACAGAGTCTGCTTGAGATTCTCTGTCCTTTCCCCTCTTCCCATCCTGCTTATGCTCTCTCTCTCTAGGATAAATAAATAAATCTTAAAAATAAAGGCTGAGGTCATACTGTGCATATTTTCTGACCACAACGCTTTGAAACTTGAAATCAACCACAAGAAAAAATTTGGAAAGACCACAAATACATGGAGGTTACATAACATGCCACTAATGGATGGGTCAACTAGGAAATGATAGAAGATATAAAAAAATACATGGAAACAAATGAAAATGAAAACACAATTGTCCAAAACCTTTGGGATACAGCAAAAGCACCCAGATGTTTATAGAAGCATTATCAAAAATATCCAGATTATGGAAAGAGTCCAAACGCCCATTGACTGATGAATGGATAAAGTAGAGTTGGAGTGTGTGTGCGTGTGTGTGTGTATGTGTGTGTGTGTAGGAATATTATTCAGCCATCAAAAAGAATGAAATCTTGCCATTTGCAAGGACATGGATGGAGCTAGAAAGTATTATGCTAAGTGAAATGAGTCAGAGTAAGACAAATACCATATGATTTCACTCATATGTGGAATTTAAGAAACAAAACAAATGATCATGGAGTGGGGAGAAGGAAAGAGAGAGGCAAACCAAGAAACAGATTCTTGACTATAGAGAACAAACAGATGGTCAGTGGAGGGGAGGTGGGTGGGGGGAAGGGTTAAACAGGTGATGGGTATTAAGGAGGACAATTCTTTCCATGAGCACAGGGTGTTGTATGTAAGTGATGAAACACTAAATTCTACACCTGAAACTAATATTGCACTGTATGTTAACTATCTGGAATTTAAATAAAAACTTGGGGGAAAAAGGAAACAATAGTAGCATCTTTTGCTTATCCTCAGTTTACCAGATTATGCTTCTGTGGAATAGCATATTTAATCTGCATTTTCTCTTAACTTTTAACTGCTCAGAAAAAAAGTGCAACCACATAATTTTGCCAATTTATTCAAACTGAAGGGAAATATATATCCAATGTGTCTTTACAGCATTGTCTTACTCAAACTTCCTTTTGACTATAATCTTTTGCAATATATTTGGATTTTAAAACCTTTCTGTTTCATGTTTTTATTAGTTTTAAAAATTATTGATTCAAAATAATCAGGAATAAAGCAAACATTGAGGTTATTCAAACTGTTATCTGTTGATTTTATCCTCTTCCACAGCTAATAATAGAATATAATTTTTTTCTTGAATTAAGTCTTTTTCTTACTAATACCACATATACCTATGTTGGGTTTTAGAGAGTTTGCCAGTACTTCTTTCTTATCTCAGAGGCACATTTTTTTTTCCTTTATAGAAGACCAGTATCCTTTGATGTCATCAAACACCAGTTGACCCTTTTAAAATCCCTCAAGAAAGCAATCCTTACTACTTATTCAGACTCTCTTATTTTCCATTGTCCCTTATAAATTTGTGACATTGTTGATTTAAAATGTAACTTCTAAATCCTAATATTTCCTACTGTATTTTATAATAAATATATTTGGGCTTGTGGATACACAGGCTATTAAGTCCTTTAAGCCAATTTGAGAAAAGTTAATGATAATCACAGATTATATCATCCTTTGTATCTGGAAGTTATCTACTATCTCTAATTTTATCTCTCTCTCTCTTTATATAGAGAGACTGTGCATGCACACACATGTGGGCAGGGGGGAGGGGCAGAGGGAAAGGAAGAAAGAGAATCTTAAGCAGACTTCATGCCCAGTGCATAGCCTGCTGTGGGGCTTGATCTCACAACCCTGAGATCATAACCTGAGCAGAAATCAAGAGTCTGACCCTTAACTTACTGAGCCACCCAGGTGCCCCATCTATGTTCTCTCTTTAAAGCCATCTTCTCTTCATTCCCTTTTTATTCTCCCTTCCATGCAGGTATAGCATTAAAATCCTCTTACTATGTACTGCAGGGGCAATTCTGCATGAAGGGTACTACTTAAGTACCATATTCACCTTGAAACATACCACAAGAATATATCTTTTGTTGCAGTGCCACTAATTCTCAACATTCACAGTTGCCAAGAAAGCCCTCTATATATAATAAGAAAGTGTCTCACTCTATCTCTAGTTATACACCTGCAGGAATGCCTACCAGCAAGCAACGGGGGAGGAAGAGATAATCATGCTTAGAATTCCTAAGTGTGATTTTCATCTATTAATTATGTTCCTTCTTCCCAATTTTCCCAATAACAATTATGGAGGGGGGAACTCTGAAATGCAAAAATAAACGTTTCTTTCAAAATATATTATACTGATGCCACTGGGGGGAGGGAAACTGTTATTCACATATGAATACAACCTTCTAAACTCTTTACAAAGTAATTAAAGCTATTACTAAAGTCATATTTCTAGTTTAAATTCTGCCATCATCAGTCCTATTGTAAATATATGTTTGTTTTGAAGTGTTAAAAGATAGGCTTTTAAAGTGCTGGGGAAAGATAAATATTTCACACTTCAATGCATAAGCCTTGAATAAGCAATTGCTTGCCATTGATTTTCAGTAAATCCAAATGTTAAGAGTCTACTAATTGAAATAGAAAAAGCACAAGCAAAATGAGTTAGAGTAAAGCAATTACTAAGAGTAATGTGAATCAAATAGACTTAAGGACAAAATCTTCACTTAAGTTTAGCCATTGTTACTTGCTAACCCAATTATTAACAAAGCATGATTTCAATACAATGCATCTCTTGCAATTTTATGGAACACACAGTTTGAAAATTTTGTATTCCAAAGCCAGTGGAGGAAAACACTGCATGGCTGTATTATTTCAACCAAATGACATTCTCTCTCATTATCATCTACTTGCCATATCTATGCTATAGTTCCATCAATATATATAATTTGGGTAGCTTATTCACCAGCACAAAATTTCTTCATAGATTAAAATGGTTATAGCAACAAGAAAAACAGTGTTTCATAATTCTTCTACCTCTTCAATTCAAAGCAATTAAAAGTAAGGGAAGTTGACCATTTTGCTGTGGTCTTTAAGCAGAATGTCAAATGAAGTTCTAGCTTAAATATTGTGTAGTATGCTCATGCCTATATGAGATAGCTGTTATTTAAGATTGTCCTCTGCTGCACTATGATGTCATCAGGCATATTATTGGGTAACACATAATTTATGTTAATTAAAAAACCCATTTGGTATTGGAAATGTCATCTCTCAAAGTGGTCCTGCAACACTAAAATAAGTATAGCAATCAAAGGAAGTCATGCTAGCAAAATAAATTTTACCAAAATACTTTAGATTTATTTCAAATTAGCAAATGATATCTTTCCCCCCTAGTCCTCAGAAATTATATAATAAACCATATGTTAATGTAATGTTGACATTTTCCAGTTTATTTTTTTTTCATATTTATTTATTTATTTGACAGAGAGAGAGACAGCAAGAGCAGGAACACAAGCAGGGGGAGTGGGAGAGGGAGAAGCAGGCTTCCCATGGAGCAGGGAGCCCGATGAGGGGCTCAATACTAACACCCTGGGATCATGACCTGAGCTGAAGGCAGATGCTTAATGACTGAGCCACCCAGGCGCCCCTGACATTTCCCAGTTTAAATTGAATTACTGTAAATATAAGTAGCCAAGTATATTTTATGTTAATTACCTAAAAATAAATATTAATTAATTAATTAAATTTAAAAGTTCATGTAGGCATTAAAAGTAATGATAGATCTGTTCTTTTAAATGTAGAAAATTTTGCAAGACATATTTTAAATGAAAAAAAAAGGCACATACACCTGTGTAGAGAAATTCCCATTTGTGTAGTATTTGAAAAAAATCATTTATACATATATGCATAAATGTTGATACATGGATTTGGGGGGGGAAACAGAAAAAGCTTTTAACAGAAGTTGTCTGTAGTAAAAGATCACTGTGAGCAGTAAAGATAGGTACTAAGGTGGGAGGAACACCAATGAAGGTAAGTAAAGACTAGAGGAGATAAAGGCAAAGAAAGGTAGAGACAGAAGGGAGACGGAAAACAAGGAGAGAAAAATATGAGAAAGAGAAAAAGGTGGAAACAAGATAAGGAAGGATTCAGAAAGAGAGGAAATAGATGTAAAGAAGGTGGAGAAATGGAGAAAATGGGGGAGATAGAGGGAAAATGGAAAAGGAGGGATGAAGAAAGAAAAATGAGGAAATAAGAAAGAAAATAAGAAGGAAGCTCTGAGCAGCCCTAACAGAAAAGTAAGGCAGGTTAGAAAGGAGGTGGTAAAGGATGGGGGTGGGAGGCAGGGTGGGGACCAGGAGATAGGAGGTGAGGAGACTGTGATGGGAGCTGTAGTTAAGTCCATTCTCCATTACCTACCTTAACTTCACCCACCCACTGGATGGAGTAGTAGAATTTAGTGACTAGTTTCAACAACCAACCTATTGCCTGGTCACTCACAGTTCTACTTAAACTCTGCTAAGAGAAGAGTTCTAAAGGTATGTAAGCAGAAAGACCATTACATTGTAATCTATTTGCAGCTATATTTATCACACACTCCCAAAGCTTTCTCTTTGAAAAAGAATAAGCTTCCTATCACTATACATACAACTTTAAAATAAATAATAAATGGTAGTATATTTTTACTGTAGATTAAAACTTGAAGGTACAGTAAGGCTAAATCTCTTATATAGATTTTTTCTTTTTTTTATTATGTTATGCTAATCACCTTACATTACATCATTAGTTTTTGATGTAGTGTTCCATGATTCATTGTTTGCATATAACACCCAGTGCTCCATTCAGTACGTGCCCTCTTTAATACCCATCACCAGGCTAACCCATCTCCCCATCCCCTCCCCTCTAGAACCCTCAGTTTGTTCTCAGATTTTTGATAATTAGCAAAGAAAGTAGATATAATTGAAAATTTAATTCTATATTTCTATGTGATCCAGTTAGAGACAATTTCTTTATATAGGCAATTTGAATATAAATTAGAGTGGATTGAAAGGCCATTCATTCTTTTTAGAAGATGGTGTAATGTAGTATTTAAAATCTGTTTTTGTCTTATTTCATAACTTTTGACTCCTGTGAGGGTAGAAACATAGTTTTGTTAGATTTTTAATTTAAATGTTAGTAAAAGTAGGTTAGGCAAATTAGAAAATGTACAAATATCAGGGCTCCTAGTTGGCACAGTTGGTTAAGTGTCCAGCTCTTGGTTTTGGCTCAGGTCATGATCTCAGGATTGTGAGATTGAGCCCCATGTGGAGCCCTACGTGGGGCTCCATGCTCAACATGGAATCTGCTTAAGATTCTTTCTCCCTCTCCCTCTGCCCTAACCCCAACATGCTCATGTGCTTTCTCTCTCTTTCTTTCTCTCTCTCAAATAAATAAATAAATCTTTTAAAAAAAGAAAGAAAATGTACCAATATCACATGGCATTTTTAAATTTATTTTTATCAAAAGGAATTATGCTTTTAATATTAAACAGTGAAACTTTGGTGGTCTTCTTAGTTAAATTATGTCACTGTCTCCATTGTGCAAAATTAATTCCAGTCACCATCTTAAAGATGGATTAGTGATTCAAATCAAATTACTCAGTCTTATTTACCATTTTTGAAAAAAAAATATGGCTCAAACTAGAAAAATTAAATCCTATAAAAAAGGTGAAAATGTGAGTCACTTTGATTTTTCATTAGATTTTATCTAGGAGACAAAATTTGCTTTTCATTGAGTCTTCTATTTTCATGATTGCAATCTCATTTCACTTGCCCTTCATTAAGACATGTTTGCAGTGACCTCCAGCTTGTTAAATATTCAGTAGAAAGATTATACATTTCCCTTAACCTTGATTAAAAGCCTTTTGGGAAACTAAATGCTGAAACAAGAACTTTATTTGAAAAGCAACTTGAGTGCTCCATGCTGATTTCTGTTTCATCAATAGTACTTAAAATCAACAGTCACTGACATAAGATGAGGCCAGAGGTAAAATATGGAAAAACAACCATTCTCTTGTTGTGAGTTACTGCAGGAGCAGACTAAATAAGGTATTTACAACTTGACTTAGCAACCAGGAAAGATTTATTTTTTAAATTCCTGGGAAAAATGCATGAATTGTTTATAAATTCACAATCTACAAAATAAGTAGCAAGTATATATCTGACACATATCTCCAAACAAACATATAAACAGATTCTCAGGTTCTCAAATACATATAACAACTCATGATTTTTTTTTTTAAGATTTTATTTATTTGACAGAAAGAGCACAAGCAGAGGGAGCAGCACGCAGAGGCAGAGGGAGAAGCAGACTTCCCACCGAGCAGGGAGCCTGATGTGGGACTTGATCCCAGGACCCTGGGATCATGACCTGAGCCGAAGGAAGACACCTAACTGACTGAGCCACCCAGGCGTCCCTCATGATTTTTTTTTAACTAAAATAAATAGGATTTTGTGGATTTTAAAGTTGACAATGTGGGTGGAAATTAATACTTTAGACTGATTTGAGCTCATATAACACCCAAGAAAATTTCTAAGATACAAAGAAGTTTCATTATCTCAAGACAAACAGTAATCCTCAGGCTGTTTCATCTCAGTAAGTCATCTTTATCATTTTTTATTAAAGATTTTATTTATTTATTTGTTTATTTAATAGAGAGAGTGATCAGGAGGAGGAGGAGAGGTAGAGGGACAAGCAGACTCCATGCTGAGCTCAAAGCCTGATGCAGGACTCAATCCCAGGACCTTGAGATCATGACCTGAGCCAAAATCAAGAGTCATAAGTTTAACTGACTGAGCCAACCAGGCACCTCAAGTCATCTTTATCTTAAGCCAAATAAAAATGGACTTGTTATATTTTATTAGTTACTTATGGTTTATCATTTTTTTCAATGTATTAATTTGTTCTGGAAGCTCTCTGTTATTAGTAACTCAAGAGGAATTCTAGTAAAATTTCCTGGAATTTCACTATTCATCTTTAATTAAAATCTATGAAAATCTAGTACATTTAATTTTCAAACTAAAATTAATTGAGTCTGTTTTGTTTTGTTATATGTATAAAATAAGTCACTAAAACCATTCATCATCACTAGATCTCTGCCTTTGATACATACTTACATTGGAAAAGGTAGTCTAGCTGAGAAGGAAATTTAGTTCTTATACGATGTTTAGAAAATACAAGTAAATACCATAACTTGATCATATTAAGGTGTATTTTAGTTATGAGGTTTTTTTTTTATTTTTTAAAATAAGCTTTCTATCTATGGCATTTACTTCTAACATTATTTATGAATGATCTTCATCAAGTTGGGTTTTTAATACAAAATCTGTCCCTAGTTTTTGATTGAGTTATAAAATAAGCAAAAGAAGAGAAACAAAATTTACAGATGATAGGATTTAGGGCATTATCAGTATTTTTAAAAAGTCCTATGAAATATCACTCATTGGTGATCCCTACAAGTAAAGATAACATCAGAAATAAGTGATAATCTCAGAAAAAGTGACTGTTGTTTAATATTGAATTATAAGGAAATTGTGATAGTCCAGCCATAATTCTATAGTGCAAATTTTAAAAAATGGAAGATATATCAAGTTAAAATTTCTTTACAGACAAAAAAAACCCCTACTGTCATATAAAGGCCACCATCATTTCTATAGAAAACTTCAGAGTGCCTTGGAGTTAAAACATGATGAATATCTTGATTTGGATTAAAGCCCCAAGAGCTTTAAGTACATAAATTACAAATAATCCATTAAACCAAAATGATTACAATGGGCATGACCTCTGTAGTATTGTCTTTGTATGGTAGGCAGTAAGGGTATCAGATGTTTCATTTGAAACTGTCAAGAATTCACCATATCTATTTACCAAAGGATACAAAAATATACATTTTAAGGAGTACTTGCACCCTGATGTTTATAGCAGCATTATCAACAGTAGCCAAACTATGGAAAGAACCCAAATGCCCATCAACTGATGAATGGATACAGAAGATGTGGTGTATATATATAATGGAATACTATTCAGCCATAAAAAAGAATGAAATCTTGCCATTTGCAATGATGTGGATGGAGTTAGAGTGTATTATGCTAAGCAAAATAAGTCAATCATAGAAAATGAAATACCATATGATTTCACTCATGTGGAATTTAAGAAACAAAACGGATTAACACATGGGAGGGGAGAAAGAGAGAGAGAGGGAAACAAATCATGAGAGACTCTTAACTATAGAGAACAAACTGAGGGTTGATGGAAGGAGGTGGGTGGGAGCTAGGATAGATGGATGATGGGTATTAAGTAGGGCATTTGTTATGATGAACCACTGAACTCTACTTCTGAAACCAATATTGAACTCTATGTCAATTAACTAGAATTTAAATTTTAAAAAAATAATTCACCATTTCAACATCATATTAATGGCCTGAAGACAAAATATGAGTTCTTAAGAATGTAGTGCATTATGTTACACTTCTTAGAAACTATTTTTAATGGATTTTTATATATATTAAAGTGATTTGGTTTCAGGGATATGTTAGATATGTAATATAAGACTTTAATGTAATATTTCCATGAGCTTAAGAACTTTATATATCATTTCAGAAATAACACAAAATACACACATTATTAAAAAAATATATTTGTATTGTATAAAGTACCTAATTGCTCCCAATGTGAGCCTTTGTTCACATAAGAGTATTCATTGTTTTCTCTTACTTGTATTATATCCTCCAACAAATACACAATAATTCAACATTATTACTAAGCCTATGCTTAGCGAAGAAATTTTTTTTCACATTATATTAAAAAAAGAAAATTTGGGGCACCTGGGTCTCTCAGTCAGTTAAGCATCTGATTTGATTTCAGCTCAGGTCATGATCTCAGGGTCCTGGGATAGAGTCCCACATCAGGCTCCATGATCAGCAGGAAGTCTGAGATTCTTTCCCTCTTCCCCTCCCCTCTCTTTCTCTCTCTCAAATAAATAAATCTTTTAAAAAAAGAAAACAGTATTTAATTAACTTTGCCTTTAATTACGTACATTCTCCCTCCCCACCACCAATGAAATCTAATGGAAATAATATTTTCTACTCACCAGCTCACAAGTGGGAGGTAAGGTTTATCATTAATCCATAAAAAGCATAAGCTCTCAGCAAGTTTACAGAGAGAAAAAGTATATATTTTTATTCTCAACATCTGGCTAGTCAGTATTTTCTTCAACTAATAAAAACAACTTATGATTATATATTTAACTCTTTTTTATATATAAAATATTCTCCTAAGAATTTAGCCAATGAGGTTTTGAAACATTTTAAGGTTTTAAACTTCATTTTGAAATTATTGTGTTTTTAATGCTGCATACCATTTTGTTAGCTCAAAAAGAAACTTCAGATTCAATCCTTTGGGGTGAGCAACAGATATTAGTGATAGCTATTCCTCAACATTAACAAACTAAGGTAATATAACAGAAAAATATAATGTATATATCAAGAGACAGTAAGGGAAGAAAATCTTTTCTGTTGGAGAATCAAATGAGTACACATTAACACTTTGAAACTATATGGAATGCTTTTCTACACTTCAGTACAAGACTTATGCCATAGTGTCTATAGTATAACCTCCAGTAAATGTAAATATATATATATATATATATATATATATATATATATATATATATATATATATATATAACTATAATACTGGGGTGCCTAGGTGGCTCAGTCTGTTAAGCATCTGACTCTTGGTTTTGGCTCAGGTCATGATGTTGTTGTGGGATTGAATCTGCTCAATCCCACTGCTCATGTCCAGTTCTGAGCTCAGCATGGAGTCTGCTTCAGATTCTTTCTCCCTCTCCCTCATGCTTACTCTCTCTCTCTCTCTCAAATAAATACATAAAATCTTTAAATATATATATAATATAATGTCCTTTGAGAATTTATCATAGATCATCAGTAGTTATTTGAATGCCTTCATTTATTACAACCAATTGTTTCATTGCTCTCCCTCACCTTTATTTTGATCAAATAACATTTTTAGAATTTGGCTATTCAAAGTGTGCTTCCCAGACTAGCAACATCAACATTGCCTGGGGGTTTGTTAGAAAGGTAGAATCTCAGGTTCCCACACCAGACTACTGAGTCTGAATTTTACCAAGACTTCCAGGTGGTGTGTATACACATGAAACTCCGAAAAGTACCATGTGAAAACTGCATTATCACCTAAAAAATATTGTAAAATGTTATAAGTATATGTATATACTCAGATACATGTACACACACTCATTTAATACAAAAACGCTATGTTATTATTATTTCTACTTTAAAGATTAGGGAAACTGAGGCACAGGGAAGTTAAATGTTTTACCAAATGTCATATCACTAGTAAGTGACAGTACTGAGTCTAACCAGGCAGTCTGGCCCCATCCTATTAGAATGCTTTTTTTTCATATCTAATTATTTAATCATACATATAACAATAACAACTAGGTTCACTTTTTTAGATGGGAGACTAAAACAGAAATGGGAGGGGATAAAACATATCTGTACCGGCTACATCTTAATGTAATTTTTTTAAATCTTATGAGAGTTAACTTCTAAAAAAAATGTACTGGGAATGGGAAAACAAAGAACATCAATGTCTTTTAAAATTAAGGTTTCTTAAGGTCTTACCTTGAATTTCCTACATTTTTTTCCTTTTGCAAAAATAGTATTGCTAAAACAGCTGAAAAAACTGTCAAATGTATGATTAATTTCATCTATGCAGTGGTCTATCACTCTGTGCCCTGAAAACAGTCTGCTTTTACCCTATATTGAGTGATAATGTATAGACAGATTCACTTCAGACTGTTGGACATTATGGAATATTTCTAGATGAAAGGTGGGTTTTGTTTATTTGCTTGTCTTTTACTTAGCCACAGGTCATATCTTTTGAAACCCAGAGGGGATATTTCAAAGAGTTACATGGGTATTGAATTGGGTTTAGTGTGTTTAAAATATTTCCCCATGATATTTGGATTTAAGATACTACATTTTAGAAGCTAAGCTGTTCTCCAAAAAGGTAATGATAGATCTTTCAGAAGGGAAGACTTAAAAGTTCAATATGATGGCACTTTTAATTAGAATTTCATTAGTTTAACTTAATTCTGATTGAATCTTGAAACTCCAATTTTCTACTTGAATAAAAACAGATATTTGCATGACATTTTCCAAATATCCTGTTCCTCTGTCCAATTCAATTCAGAATCAATGCTGGGAGGAGGGGACAAAACAGAAAACTTCAATATTGTAATGTTTGCAATAGTTCTAGACTAGTAAAATTAGCTTTTACAGAAAATTCTCTCTGGAAAGAAAAACAAAAAGAAATAGTTGAGGGACTTCCAGGGAAGATGGTAGAGTAAGAGGATGTTAGGTTCACCAAGTCCCATGGATACAACTAGATAACATTCACATCAGTGTAAATAACCCAGAAAATAGCCCAAAGACTGGCAGAATAAACTCCACAACTAAATGTAGAGAAGAGACCACATCTAAGAAGGTAGGAAGGTCAGAGATGCAGTCAGGAACCAAAGGGACCTATGGGGCTGTCCACAGGAGGGAGGGATGCCATGGGTGTGAAGAGGGGAGAGAAATAGACCCAGACACTGGGAAGCCTGCATGGGGAAGACAATACCCCATGACATTTGGCTATGAAAACCAGAGGGGCCAAATTTCATGAGTTCTTACAACCAGTGGTACTTAAAACCTGGAATTAAAAAAATCAGCAGGCTTGGCTCTGGGAGAGCCAGAGGGTTAAGAGGAAACTGAGTCCCTGCCCTTAAAGAGACAGAACAACAAACAGCCCACAGAGATACAGCATAAAAACAGCAGTTTGAAAGGTGGTTGGGGCATACAAAAGGAAGAGTTATTTGCTAATCTCAGAGCATGATCCAGAGGGACAGAAATCACTAGGGAGCTCCTCCAGGAACAAAGTAACTGGTAGTTGCCATTACCTTCCTCCACAACCCAGTGTAAACATGGCTGCCAGCTGAACTCCATACCTAACTTGCAGGCATTGTCACTCCCACCCCCCCCACCCCCATGTTATGCCAATACATCCCTCTGGACAGTCCAACTCAGTCCAGGCACTGCAGGGATCCTCCTGCAGAGGAATTGCAGCACACAGAGCTTGCTAGCACCCCCACCCCATCGTACAGTTCCCCAGTGATGTGCTTCAGTGGATCTGTCCTCTCTAATACCATCTTGGCCAGAGGCTATACAGGGTGGTGCCACAGGTCTCAGGCCTGACTCTACATGCAGCCCCTATAGTGGCCAACATCACACCAAAGTTACTCCTGCCCTGCAGATAGGGAAAGATAACCATATATACCAGTCAGAGGACCTAGCAGTGGGCTGGAAACAGAGAAGTGGTCTGACTGCAGCCCCACGCTCAGAGAACAGCACAGCAAAAGGGCTTGGCAGTTTGGTGTTACTGGTTTGACTCAGCTTAAGCCTAAATTATCCCCAGACCAGCCCACTACCACCACAGAGACTAAACACTGCTCATGACAAGCAAAGAGAATCATTACAGGCAACTAAACTGAAGAAAAAGCAGCACAGTCACAACATCAAAGCTCATGCATCACACATAGAAGACACCCCTGAAGTGCAAGGTTATGGTGAATAAGGAGCACTGCACTAGGGTGCTACAGGACCATTACTTTCAAGTGCATGAGACATAGCTGTCTTTCCTAATATTGAGAAACAAAGAAGGTTAGATAAAATGAGGAGACAGAGGAGTATGTCCCAAATGAAAGAAGAGGACAAAATCACCAAAAGAGACATAAGCAAAATGGAGATAAGTAATATTCCTGATAGAGAATTTAAAGTAATGATCATAAAGATACTCACTGGACTTGAGAAAAGAATGGCGAACATCAGTGAGACCCTTAACAATGAGATAAAAAAGAACCAATCAGAAATGAACACAATAAATGAAATTAAAAATACACTAGATGGAATAAATAGTAGACTAGACAAAACATAAGAACCAATCAGCAACCTTGAGGACAGAGTAATGGAAAGTAACCAAGCTGAGCAGATGAGTGGAAAAAAAAATTTGCAAAATAAAAATAGACTTAGGTAACTCAGAGACACCATCAAGTATAATTCACATTATAGGGATCCCAGGAGAAGAAGAAGAAAAAAAAAAAAGGACAGAACAATTATTTGAAGAAATAATATCTGAAAACTTCCCAAATCTGGGGAAGGAAATAGATATCCAGACCCAAGAGAAGCAGAGATCCCTCAACAAAACCAACCCAAGGTGGGTCACACTAAGACATATAGGAATTAAGATAGCAAAAAGTGATGATAAAGAGTGAATTTTAAAAGCACTAAGATAAAAGAAAGCAGTTACATACAAGGGAAACCCCATAAGGCTATGAGCTGATTTTTCAGCAGAAACTTTGCAGGCCATACAGAAGTGGCATGATATATTCAATGTGTTGAAGGGGAAAAAATTTGCAGCCAAGAATATTTTATCCAGTAAGGCTATTATTCAAAATAGAAAGGGAGATAATTTCCCAGACAAATAAAAACTAAAGGAGTTCATGACCACTTAACCAGCCCTACAAGAAATGTTAAAGGGAACTCTTTTAGTGCAAAGAAAAAGAAACCTTAAGCAAAAGGAAGAGAAGTAGGAAACACAAAACAATGAAAATAAGTATATCTGTAAAAATCAGTCAAAGGACTTACAAAATATAAGGATGTAAAGTATGACACCATATACCTAAAATATGGAAGGAGAGGAGTAAAGAATTTGTTCAAACGTTAAGTGACCATCAACTTAATATACAATGCTATAAACAGAAGATGTTATACACAAACCAAATGGTAACCACAAATCAAAAACCAGTAATATATATGCAAAAAGAGAAAGGAACCCAAGTATATCACTAAAGAAAGCCAACTCATCATGAGAGAAGAGAACAAGAGAAGAAAGGAACGGAGAAAAACTATAAAAACAACCATGAAACAAGTAGCAAAATAACAATAAATACATACCTACTAATAATTACTTTGAATGTAAATGGACTAAATGCTCCAATCAAAAGACATAGGGTGACTAAATGGATGAAAATCAAGTCCCATCTCTGTGCTGCCTACAAGAGAGTAATTTCAGACCTAAAGATACCTGTAGATTGAAGGTAAAGGCATGGAGAAATAGTTATGATGCAAATGGATGTGAAAAAATGCTGGGGTAGCAATACTTACATTGAACAAAATAGATTTTTTAATGTTTTTCAAGATTTATTTATTTATTTATGAAAGAGAGAGAACAAGGGGCGGGGAGAGGGAGAGGAAGAGAGAATCTCAAGCAGATGCTGCCTTGAGGGGCATCAATTTCACAACCCTGAGATCATGACCTGAGCCGAAAACAAGATTCAGATGTTTAACCTGCAGGACCCAGGCACCCCTATATCAGACAAAATAGACTTTAAAACAGACTGTAACAAGATACAAAGAAGTACAATATATAATAATAATACAGGGGCCAATCCAACAGTAAGATATAACAATGGTAAATTTGTATGCACCCAACATGGAAGCACCCAAATACTTGGAGCACTTAATAACAAGCATAAAGGAAGTAGTTGAAAGTAATACAATAATAATAGTAGACTTTAACACCCCACTTACATCAATGGATAGATCAACCAAACAGAAAATCAACAAGGAAAGAAGGTGTTGAAGGGCATATTGGACCAGATGTATCTAAAAGATATATTCAGAACATCCCATCCTAAAACAGCTATATGCACATTCTTTTCAAGTACACATGGAACATTCTCCAGAGTAGATCACATAATAGGTCACAAAACAAGTCTAAGCAAAATCAAAAAGATCAAAGTCAGACCATGCATCTTTTCTGACCACAACACTATTAAACCAGAAATCAACCACAAGAAAAAAATCTGGAAAGAGCACAAATACATAGAGGCTAAAAACATGTTACTAAATAATGAATGGGTAAACCAAGATCAAAGATGAAAAAAATACATGGAGACAAATGAAAATGAAAACACAGCCATCCAAAATATTGGGATACCTCAAAACCTGTTCTAAGAAAGAAGTTTATAATAATATCAGCCCAACTTGAGAAACAATAAAAACCTCACAAAAAACAATCTAACCTTACACCTAAAGAATGTAGAAAAATGAGGAAAAAACAAAACAAAACAAAACCAAACCCCAAATCAGTAGAAGGAAGAAAATAATAAAGATTAGACCAGATATAAATGATATAGAAACTTAAAAAAACAGGGGCGCCTGTGTGGCTCAGTTGTTAAGCGTCTACCTTTGGCTCAGGTCATGATCCCAGAGTCCTGGGCTCCAGCCCTGCTTTGGGCTTCCTGCTCAGCGGGAAGCCTGCTTCTCCCTCTCCCACTCTCCCTGCTTGTGTTCCCTCTCTGGGCTGTCTCTCTTTCTCTGTCAAATAAATAAAATCTTAAAAAAAAAGAAATTTAAACAAACAAACAAAAAACAATAGAACAGATCAATGAAACCAGGAGCTGGTTCTATGTTTTTTCCGTTTTTTTTAATTTTAATTTTTTTGTTTATATTATTATATTTTTATTTTTGATGTGGTGGAGTTCAGTGATTCATTAGTTGCATATAACCCCCAGTGCTCATCACAACATGTGCTCTCCTTAATACCCATCACCCTGTTACCCCATCCTCCCATGCCCCCCCTCCCCTCTGAAACCCTCAGTTTGTTTCCCAGGGTCCATAGTCTCTCATGGTTTGTCGATCAACAAAATTGATCATGAGCCAGATTCATGAAAGAAAAGAGAGGATTCAAATAAACATCAGAAAGGAAAGACAAGAGACAACAACTGAAACCACAGAAATACACTGAACTGTAAGAGAAGATTATGAAAAATTATATGCCAATAAATTGGACAACCTAGAAGAAATGGATAAATTCCTAGAAACATGTAACTTCCCCAAATTGAATCGGGAAGAAATAGAAAATTTGAACAGACTGATTACCAGCAATGAAATCGAATCAGTAAACAAGAAACTCCCAACAAATGTAAGTCCAGGATCAGATGGCTTCACAGATTAATTCTATCAAACACTTAAAGAAGAGTTAAAACCTATTGCTCTCAAACTACTTCAAAAAATAAAAGAGAATGGAAAACTTCTAAATTCATTCTACAAGGCTTGCATTACCCCGATACCAAAACCAGATAAAGACACCACCGAGAGAAAGAGAGAAGTATAGGTCAATATCTCCAAAGAACATAAACCCAAAAATCCTCAACAAAATATTATCAAACTAAATCCAGCAATATAGTAAAAAAATCATTCACCAAAATGAAGTGGGATTTACTCCCAGGATGCAAGAGTGGGTCAATATCAGTAAATCAATCAATGTGATACATCACATCAATAAGAGAAATGGTAATACCATATGATCATTTCAATAAACACAGAAAAAGCATTTGACAAAATAAAACATCCATTCTTGATAAAAAAAAGCCTCAACAAAGTAGGTTTAGAGGGAACGTACCTCAACATAATAAAGGCCACATATGAAAAACCCACAAAAAACATCATACTCAATGGTGAAAAAGTGAGTATTTCCCCTAATGTCAGGAACAAGACAGGGATGTCCACTCTCACCACTATTATTTAACATAGTACTGGACGTCCTAGTCATAACAATCAGACAAAAGAAAGAATAAGACATTGAAATTGGTAAGGAAGAAGTAAATCACTATTTGCAGATGGCATGATACTCTGTAGAAAATATTGAACATGCCACCAAAATACTACTAGAACTGATAAATGAACCCAGTAATTTTGCAGGATACAAAATTAATGTACAGAAGTCCATGCACAATTATGCACTAATAATGAAGTAACAAATAGAGAAATTGAGAAAGCCATCCCATTTACAATTGCCCCCAAAATAATTAAATACCTGGGAATAAATTTAACCAAGGAAGTGAAAGACCAGTAATCAGAAATATATAAAATATTGATGAAAGAAATGGAAAACAGCACAAACACAAACAAATGGAAAGATATTCCATGCGCAAAAATTGGAAGAACAAATATTTTTTAAAAGTCCATAATACCAGGACGCCTGGGTGGCTCAGTCGTTAAGCGTCTGCCTTCGGCTCAGGTCATGATCCCAGGGACCTGGGATTGAGTCCCGCATCGGGCTCCCTGCTCAGCAGGAAGCCTGCTTCTCCCTCTCCCACTCCCCCTGCTTGTGTTCCCTCTCTTGCTGTGTCTCTCTCTGTCAAATAAATAAATAAAAATCTTAAAAAAAAAAAAAAAGTCCATAATACCCAAAGCAATCTATAGATTTAATGCAACCCCTATCAAAATACCAACATTTTTCACATAATAAGAACAAATAATCCTAAAATATGTATGGAACCACAGAAGACCCAGAATAGCCAAAACAATCTTGAAAAAAAAAAAAAGAAAAACCCTGGAGGTATCACAACTCCAGATTTCAAGCTATAATACAAAGCTGTAGTAACTAAAACAGTGTGGTATTAGCACAAGAATAGGCACATAGACCAATAGAATAGAATAGAAAGCCCAGAAATAAACCCAACTTATATGTTCAATCAATCTTTGACAAAGGAGGAATGAATATGGAATAGGGAAAATATTGCATTTCCCAAAACTTGTGTTGGGAGGACCAGAGAGCTACATGCAAAAGAATGAAACTGGACCACTGGATTAAAGCTTATGCAAAGATAAATTAAAAATGGATTAAGGACCTAAATGTAAGACCTGAAACTATAAAAATCCTAGAAGAATGCACAGATAATAATTTCTCTGACATTGGACTTAGCAACTTTTCTCTAGATATGTCTCCTGAGGCAAGGTAAACAAAAGCAAAAATAGACTTTTGAGACTACATTAAAATAAAAATCTTCTGCACAGCAAAAGAAACAACAGCACTAAAAGGCAATCTACAGAATGGGAGAAGATATTTGCAAATGACATATCTGATAAAGGGTTAGTATCCAAAATATATAAAGAACTTATAAAACTCCACACCCCCCAAAAAAGAATTCAATTTAAAAGTGGGCAGAAGAAATGAACAGACATTTCTTCAAAGAAGAAATACAGATGGCCAATAGACGTGAAAAGATGTTCAACATCACTCATCATCAAGGAAACGCAAATCAAAACCACAATGAGGGGAGCCTGCATGGCTCAGTCAATTAAGCATCTGTCTTTGGCTCAGGTCATGATCCCAGGGTCCTAGGATTGAGTCCCACATAGGGCTACCTGCTCAGCAGGGAGTCTGCTTCTCCCTTTCCCTCTGCTGCTCTCTTTCTTTCTGTCAAATAAATTAATTAATTTAAAAAAACACACAATGAGGTATCACTTCACACCCTTCAGAATGGCTAAAATAAAAAAAGAAAAAGAAAAAAAACAAGAAACAACAAGTGTTGGAGAGGATATGAGAAATAGGACCCCCTGTGCACTCTTAGTGGGAATGCAAACTGGTGCAACCACTTTGGAAAACAGTATGAAGGTTCCTCAAAAGTTAAAAATAGAACTACCCTACAATTCAGTAATGGCACTACTGGATATTTATTTACCCCAAAAATATAAAGACACTAGGTCAAAGTGACATATCCACCCCTGTTTGTTGCAGCATTATTTACAATAACAAATTATGGAAGCAACCCAAGTGTCCTTCAATAGCTGAATAGATAAAAAGCTCTGGAATATATATATACAATAGAATATTGTATAGAGCCATAAAAAGGAAAGAAATTTTGCCATTTGCAAGGACATGGATGGAGCTAGAGTGCAAATACTAAGTGAATTAAATCAGTCAGAGAAAGATAATATATGATTTCTCTCATGAGTAATTGAGGAATAAAACAAATAAACAAGGGAAAAAAAGGAGAAAGACAAACCAAGGAACAGACACTTAACTATAAAGAACAAACTGATGGCTACCAGAGGGAAGGTGTGTGGGAGGATGGGTAAAAAAGGTGATGGGGATTAAAGAGTACACTTATCAGGGTGCCTGGGTGGCTCAGTCATTGAGCATCTACCTTTGGCTCAGGTCATGATCCCAGTGTCCTGGGATCAAGCCCCGCATCGGGCTCCCTGCTCCGCGGGAAGCCTGCTTCTCACTCTCCCACTCCCCGTGCTTGTGTTCCCTCTCTCGCTGTGTCTCTCTCTGTCAAATAAATAAATAAAATCTTTAAAAATAAATAAATTAAAAGAGTACACTTATCATGATAAGCACTGAGTAATGTGTAGAATTGTTGAATCACTATTTTGTACACTTGAAACTTATCTAACATTGTATGTTAACTATACTGGAATTAAAATAAAACCTTAATAAAAAAAGAGTTGACTTAAAAGCATAAAGATTCAACAACTGAGAAAGCCTTTAGTGCATTCATATTTCAAAAATATCTCTGATGAGTACTGCATCCTTGTAAGTACAGTCTGAATTAAGCAAAGAATCCCTCAGTTCCTTGTTTATATTCAAATTAGTTTAAAATAATCAATTAATTTGCTATAGTCTTTAAAAAGACTGTAAAATTGACTCTTCCTTCAATGTATTTATACATTCTGGAGACACACATTTTGCAAAGAGATAAGCAGGGCACAGTTAAATAGAAATATCTATTTAAAAAATTAGGAAAAAAGATTGCACAGTCCACTTTTGGATTAAGTTACATGCATAGATATAAAGGAAATACAGTCTGGTCCCAACTTTGGGAAATAAAAATTATAGTATGCCAGGGCGCCTGGGTGGCTCAGTTGGTTAAGTGACTGCCTTCAGCTCAGGTCATGATCCTGGAGTCCTGGGATCGAGTCCCACATCGGGCTCCCTGCTCAGCGGGGAGTCTGCTTCTCCCTCTGACTCTCCCCCTCTCATGCTCTCTCTCTCTCAAATAAATAAATAAATCTTTAAAAAAAAATTATAGTATGCCAATACAATATCAATGAGCCAAAGAATAAAAGTAGAATGTTCTGAAATTCAATTAAAAATTACGATGTTTTACATGTTAAGATAATTTTGTCCTGCAAATAATGCTATTTTGGAGACCAAAAGTATTTTTTTTCAAATTATTTTTAAATTTTAGTATGACTTAATCCAGAGATTTAGATTGCATGTTATCAATTTAGTATAAATAAAATCTAACAAACTTCCTACATAAGACAAATAGCTTCACATAATTTCTTTGAATAGAGTTCAGTTCCTTTTTAGCTCCTGAAGTTACTGTTTTCATTTCCATTTCTAATCATTGTCCATAAAAGACTATTATAATGTTTACTGCAGTCATTTTTACTATATGGCACATTATTAACTCAGTAGACTTGAGTCTATCAAAATCACTTTTCTGTTAATTATAACTTCATTTTTCTGCTTGAATGAAGTGGGATAGAATGAGAGGAATTTCAGAATAGAGGAAGAGTTGAATTTTCAGCAGGATGGATGAGGAATATATTTACAAATTCATTCTGTGTTTTACCCCCTTAAGATACTTTCTATGTACTTTTCACCATATTCATAGGAAATTTACTTTCTACTATTCATTTTTAATCCCAATTTTCTTTGTAAGTAGTACACACAAACACACAGACAATAAAAAAATTTATCTATGTTAGATAACAATAGTAAAGATTAACTGGGTTTCCTGATTTTGTGATCATTAACATTTAGCATGTTTGTAATTTTCCTTAGAAAACTCTCACTGGTTAGCATTAATAGTAATTTTAGAAATCAGCAGTCCATATTGATCAAATTGCCTTTACAGTTGTAGAAGATGCTAAATGAGAAACTTTTTTATTTTTAATACAGGGCCTCATCACCTACATAAAAAATGTTTTTGTATGGATATAATACAATAACATTCCCCTTAAGGGATAGTAAATATTTAAATTTTGTACTCATTTATTCTCAACAAGTTGCTTCATTTGAATTACAAAAGATGGCTACTTACCAACAATAGTGACTCTTCTAGTTTAGAACATGATAAACATAACATATTGGTTTAGGACATCTTTAACCTACTGCTAAAAAGGGTCCAAATTTCAGTTCTCTCATTTGCATAATGAGATAATTGGACTAGATGGCATTAAGGTCCCTTAAAGCTCTAAAATTAGAAGACTATATAAAAGGCAACACCTGAACATGTACATTTGGGGATTTTAATAGTTACAAAATTATGACCCTGGAGAGGGTTTTAGAGATGAGTATAATTCCTTCATTTTATAGCTAAAGAAAAGAAGACACAGTAAGGTTAAAAGGCCTATCCAAGGCCACATAGCTAGTTAATTGCTGTGTCTGTATTAGAACCCTATAATGGGCAAAATGATGGCCTAGAAGATATAAACTGCTATGGTCTGTGGCAAAAACATTTCATGAATAATGGTTATAGGTTGAAGTATTACAATAAATTATTAGTCAACATCCAAATTTTTAAAAAGTATCGTTTAAAGAGATATCCTAAAATATTACTTAAAATTACCTGATTTCTCATTGCTTTTGAGATCTATATAAATTACAGGAGAAGAAATTTCCAAGAAAAAAATAAACTTTTAAAGGCTAATTTCATATATACTATTTAGAAGGACTTCTTTAAGTAGCCTACAAATTTTTGCAATATAAGATTGATAAAAAATAAACTTTCAGATGAAGATTATGTTTTATTTTAGTGGAACTGAGACAATTACTAAGATTATTGATTAAAATGTGAAAAAATTGGTTCAGCAAACACTGTCGCTTCTATTCTCTATTGGGGATTTTCAATATTCAATAATGACGTAAATGAATATACTGCAGAATTCATAGTAAGACAGATTGTCTATAGTTATTCATTGTTTAATGAATTCCTTGTTATGCTCCATAGTTGTTGAGTATTCTGTTGATGAAACCAATTATGACATTTGCTAGTTACTGCATGATTTAAGTGTCATAAGGACAAAATATATTGCTATAATGCCCTTCATTCATTAAAATTTATAAATTATTTTAAAACAAGTAATTGGTGTGTGGGTCATGTTACTAAATATAACAAGTCACTCAAAAGTTGCATGTTGCATTACTGATTATATTATCTTTTAAAGAACTACAAATAGAACAAATGGCAAACAGTCTTGTCTTACAGGCAAAGGAAAGTGAGGATTGAGAGTAAGATAAGAGAAGCAGAAGGAAGACAGAAGTTCATACAATGAACTGCCTCATGGCTCATAAATAATAGAAATATAAGTGTCAAATGGACTTTATTATATGGTGTGGGTAATCTAATAAAAATTTGGAAGCAAAGGAAGGCTTATTGTGAAGAGAATGCCACCTATACTCTATCACTGAAGGCAGTTATTGAAGCTTATTTACAGTCTAGATCTCCTGGCATTGGCTTTCAATTGGCAAGCTTGTGCCAGGCTCTTAGTGCTTGTAATTTTCAAACAGAAAAGACAAAATAAGAGATTGCTTTACTTAGAGTGGCCTGCTTTTAAGAGATAAACCTCTATCTAATCCATATTAGATTTAAGATACTAAACATATACTATTGTTAGAACCTGTCACCCAAACGGAATCCTGTAAAAGTCTTCAGGTTTCCAACTTTAAAGATAAACTTTTCATTTTGATCCATGACTTTTGTGACTTTTTAAATGATTATTTGTAGTGTAAACCCTTCATTGCCTTTACAAAACCTAGATCCTCCAAAGAAGTCATTTTTCAATTGGTCTGTATTGTGACTGCATTACCTGTATAGCAAAGTCAGATGTGATAGGATGGTATAATAAGGTTTGTTTCACCCATTGTTTTTAAACTCTCATAAGTTTGAATAGAGAAAAACCAACTTTACAAAAGCATATCAGTTTAAATGATACAATTAATACGTACCTCACAGCACCTGCTGCTAGATCAATATTTATATCTCCCTAAGTCATTTAGTATACGAAGCATTATCAAGCGTGCCTTATTGTTTCCTAAGAAAAGGCAAGCAGCTGAACTCTTTGGTGGAACCATTTCTAATATACTTATATACACTATTATTCATATAACACACCAGAGACTAAAATAACCTGGTAGTCATAAATAGTATAAATTTCCCTTTGAGAATAAGTAAAAGTGATTTTGATACTATTGTTAGCTTTAAGAATATTACCATATGTGAAGGGAAATTTTTAAATTTCAAAGAAGGATAAAGCTATCCATCATTTTCTACTGGCAAGGCATTGTGAGTTAGCAAGCATTTGTCTTATATCTCCAGAATCCAAGGACACTGAGTTCAGTCCCTCCTCCAAGTGGGATATAAATAATAGAATTGATAATTGATGACAGCACTCCTTAGAAATACTGATTAATTTATCATTCAAAATATGTGACTTCAGATTTGCTGAACTGATTAAATTATTTATTAAACTATCTTTGAAATACATAGCCAGCCAAGACAGAATTTGCCTGGGTGGATAATTAATCAGGAAAAGGAACATAACTTCTTACATTGAATAAATTTCCTACTTTTTTTCACATGATAATAACAAAATGATAGCATTACCTGTTTTTTATTGTAATGCAGGAACTAATGTGTGGTTTCTCTCAAAAAATCATTTCAAAGAAGTATTAGTGGGCTTATGAAGTCAAATTTCCTGAGTATTTGGCAAAAAAAAATAATTAAGTATATGGGTAAACACTTGATAAACTGGAATTAGGTACCTTTCTGTAACACCTTTTGGTTTTTTGTGTTTTCTTTTTTTCAATTTTTTATTTAAATTCTACTTAGTTAACATACATTGTAAAATGGTTTTCAGGAGTAGAATTTAGTGATTCATCACAAACATATAACACCCAGGGCTCAAAAGAATCAGTGCCCTCCTTAATACCCATCACCCATTTAGCCATCCTCCACCCACCTCCTTCCTTCAACCCTCAGTTTGTTCTCTATAGTTAAGATACTCTTATGGTTTGTTTTCCTCTCTCTTTTTTATTCCCTTTCCCATATGATCATCTGCTTTGTTTCTAAAATTCCACATACAAGTGAAATCATATAGTATTTGTCTTTGCCTGATTTAATATGCTTAGCATAATACACTCCAGCTCCATCCATGTCCTTGCAAAGGCAGGATTTTGTTCCACTTGATGGCTGAGTAATATTCCATTGTATACATATACCACATCCTCTTTTTCCATTCATCAGTCTTTCAACATTTGGGCTCTATTCATAGTTTGGCTATTGTTGATAATGCTGCTATAAAAATCGGGTGCTTGTACCCACTTGAATCTGTATTTTTATATCCTTTTGGTAATACTTATTAATGCAATTGCTGGATCATAGGGTAGGTCAGTTTTTAATGTTTTGAGGAACATAGATAGTGTTTTCCAGAGTTGTTGCACAAGTTTGCATTCCCATTAACAGTGCAAGGGGGTTCCCATTCTCCATATCCTCACCAACAATTATTATTTCTTATGTTGTTAATTTAAGCCATTCTGGCAGATGTGAGGTCATATCTCATTGTGATTTTGATTTGTATTTCCCTGATGTTGAGTGATGTTAAGCATCTTTTCATGTGTCTTAGCCATCTGGATGTCTTCCTTGGAAAAATGTCTCTTCATGTCTTCTGTCCATTTCTTAACTGGATTATTTGGTTTTTTGGGTGTGGAGATGGACAAGTTCTTTATAGATTTTGGATATTAACCTTTTATCTGATATGCCATTTGCAAATATCTTCTCCCATTCTGTAGGCTGCTTTTAGTTTTGTTGATTGTTTCCTTTACTGGGCAGAAGCTTTTTATCTTGATGAAGTCCCAATAGTTTTTTGTTTTTATTTCCTTTGTCTCTTCTGATGTGTCTACTAAGAAGTAGCTATGGCTGAGGTTAAAAAGGTTCCTGCCTGTGTTCTCCTCTAGGATTTTGATGGTTTCCTGTCTCACATGTAGGTCTTTCATCCATTTTGAATTTATATTTGTGTATGTTGTAAGAAAGTGATTCAGTTTTCATTCTTCTGCATGTTGCTGTCCAGTTTTCCCAGCACCATTTTTGGAAAGACTTCTTCCCATTGGATATTTTTTCCTGCTTTGTCAAAGATTAGTTGACCATAGAGTTGTGAGTAAATTTCTGGGTTTTCTATTTTGTTCCATTGATCTATGTGTTTGTTCTTGTGACAGTACCATACTGTGTTTATGACTTCAGATTGGTAATATAGCTTGAAGTCTGGAATTGTGATGCCTCCACCTTCGCTTTTCTTTTTCAGGATTGCTTTGGCTATTCATGGTCTTTTGTGGTTCCATACAAATTTTAGGATTATTTGTTCTAGCTCTGTGAAAAATGCTGGTGGTATTTTGATAGGGATTGTTTTAAAGGTGTAGATTGCTTTGGGTAGTATAGACATTTCAACAATGTTTGTTCTTCCACATGGAATATTTTCAATTTCTTTCTGTCCTCTCAATTTCTTTCAAAAGTCTTCTACAGTTTTCAGATCACAGATCTTTTACCACTTTGGATAGATTTATTTCTAGGTATCTTATGGGTTTTGGTACAATTGTAAATGGATTGATTTTTTAAATTTCTTTTTATGATGCTTCATTTTTGGTATATAGAAATGCAACAGATTTTTGTACATTGGTTTTATACCCTGCAACTTTACTGAATTCATGTATTAGTTCTAGCAATTTTTTTTTTTTTTTTGTGGAGTCTGTTGGGTTGTATACATAGAGTATCATGCCCTCTGCAAATAGTAAAAGTTTGACTTCTTCCTTGCTAATTTGGATAACTTTTGTTCCTTTTTGTTGTCTGATTGCTTAGGTTAAGACTTCCAGTACTATGTTAAATAGTAATGGTGAGAGTGGACATCCCTGTTGCTCCTGGCTGTAGAGGAAAAGCTCTCAGATTTTCCCCATTGAGGATGATATTAGCTCTGGGTATTTCATATATGACTTTTATGATTTTGAGGTATATTCCATCTATTCCTACTCTTTGATAGTTTTTATCAAGAATAGATGTTTTACTTTGCCAAATACTTTTTTTCTGCATTTTTGAGAGGATCATGTACTTCTTATCCTTTCTTTTATTTGATTTGCAAATATTGAACAACCCATGCAGTCCAGAAATAAATCTCACTTGATCATGATGAATAATTATTTTAGTGTACTGTTGGATTCAATTTGCTAGTATCCTTGAGAATTTCTGCACCCATGTTCATCAGGGATATTGGCCCATAATTCTCCTTTGAAGTGGGGTCTTTGGTTTTGGAATGAAGGTAATGCTGGCCTTGTAGAATGGGTTTGGAAGTTTTCCTTCCATTTCTAGTTTTTGGAACAGTTTGAGAAGACTAGGTATTAAATCTTCTTTAAGTGTTTGGTAGAATTCCTTTGGGAATCCATCTGGCTCTGGACTTTTGTTTGTTGGGAGATTTTTGATTACTGATTCTTTTCTTTGCTGGGTATCGTTTGGTTCAAATTATCTATTTTTTCCTGTTTCAGTTTTGGTAGTTTGTGTATTTCTAGGAATTTGTTTATTTCTTCCAGATTGCCCAGGTTTTTGGTCTATATTTTTTCATAATATTCTCTTATAATCGGTTGTATTTCTGTTGTGTTGGTTGTGATTTCTCCTCTTTCATTTCTGATTTTATTTATTTGGGTTCTTTCTCTTTTCTTTTCGATAAGTCTGACTAGAAGATTATCAATTTTATAAATTCAAAAAACCAGTTCTTAGCTTTGTTGATCCTTTCTACTGTGTGTGTGTGTGTGTGTCATTTATCTGCTCTAATCTTTATTATTTCCCTTCTGCTAAATTTAGGCTTTATTTGCTATTCCTTTTCTAGCTCCTTTAGCTGTAAGGTTAGGTTGTATATTTGAGACTTTCCTTGCTTCTTGAGATAGGCCTGTATTACCATATACTTCCCTCTTAGGACTGCCTTTGCTGCATCCAAAAGGTTTTGGACTGTCATGGTTTCATTTTCATTTGCTTCTGTGTGCTTTTTTATTTCTTCTTTAATTTCCTGGTTAACCCATTCATGCTTTAGTAGAATGTTCTTTCATCTCCGTGTGTTTGTGGTTTTTCCCAATTTTTCTCTTGTGGTTGACTTCAAGTTTCATAGTGTTGTGGTCTGAACATATGCATGGTGTGATCTCAGTCTTTTTTACTTGTTGAGGCATGATTTGTGACCAGTATGTGATCTATTTTGGAGAATGTTCCATATGTACTCAAGAAGAATGTGTATTCTGTTGCTTTAGGCTGAAATTTTCTGAATATGACTTTTAAGTCCATCTGGTCCAGTGTGTCATTCAAATCCATTGTTTCCTTGTGATTTTCTGCTTAGATGTCCTGTCCATTGCTGTAGTTGGATATTAAAGTCCCCTGCTATTATTGTACTGTCATGAATGAGTTTTTTTAATGTTTGTTATTAATTGATTTATATATATGGGCCTTCCCATGTTGTGGGAATGAATACTTACACTTGTTAGATCTTCTTGATTAGACCCCTAAATTATTAATTGATGCCCTTCATCTCTTGTTACAATCTTTGATTTAAATCCAATTTGTCTGATATGAGTATGGCTACTCAGGCTTTCTTTTGCAGCCCATTAACATGGTAGGTGATTCTCCATCCCCTCACTTTCAATCTGCAGGTGTCTTTATGTCTAAAATGAGTCTCCTATAGGCAGTATATAGATAGGTTTTTTTTTATTAATACATTCTGATAACCTATGTCTTTTGATTGAAGCATTTAGTCCATTTCCATTCAGAATGATTATTGATAGATATGAATTTAGGGCCTTTGTGTTACCTTTAAAGTTGGTCTTACTGGTGATGTTCTTTTTCCTTTCTAGTCTTTGTTGCTTTTGGTCCCTTTTTCCCCACTCAAAAAGCTCCCTTTAATAATTCTTGTAGGGCTAGTTTAATGGTCATGAACTCCTTTAATTTTTGTTTGGGAAACTTTTTATTTCTCCTTCTATTGTGAATAACAGCCTTGCTGGATAAAATATTCTTGGCTGTGTATTTTTTCCCCATTCAACACATTGAATATATCATACCACCCTCTCTGGCCTGCTAAGTTTCTTTGGACAGATCTGCTACGAACCTGATCTGTCAGGATTCCTTCCTTGTCTGTGTATTTTGTGAATTTGACTATGATATATCTTGGTGATGGCTGCCTTTTGTTGAATTTAATGGGAGTTTTCTGTGCTTAGACTTTGAAGTCTGTTTCCTTTCCCAGGCTAGGGAAGTTTTCATCTATAATTTGCTTAAATAGACCTTCTGCCCCTTTTTATCTCTCTACATTCTGGGACTCAGTGATATAGAAGATAAAATTATAGATAACAATGAAGCAGAAGAGAGAGAAAGGTATTGGATCACAAATTCAGACTTAAGGAACTCAATGACTTATTAAAGCATAATAACATTTGTATCATAGGAGTCCCAGAATATGAATCATATATATATATATGAAATCATATATGTATATAAATCATATATATAATAAATAAATATAAATAAATAAGATTAAAAATAAAAATTGCTTTTTCTGTGTCTCAAGGAAAAAAATTACAGACATAGATCTTATTTCCACTACAGCTGAAGCTTTGCAGCATTCTATGATCAGCAGACTTGGTTAGTGGAAGGGGTTTGTGTTGGTCTTCTGGGAGTGAGGCTTGCTGAGCTGATTCTCAGGCCAACTCACCCTGGTAGAGATGCACCTGCTGGGCACACATAGGCACTGCTTGGTGGAAGTAGCTCTGTCCTCCACTTGGTGGCGCTGTTTTGCTAACTGAAGTCTGTCAGGTTTGATGGGTGGTGTGAAAATGTCATCACCCCACTCTCTAGTCCCTTGAGTGGAGAGTTCGTGCCTGCCACTCTTCAGGAAGCCCTCACAGAAAAGCAAACTATCACCTTTCCTGTGTCTCTGGCTTCTGTCACATCCCAGCCTTTACCCTGCCTGCATCTGAACTGTGCACTTGCCAGGCAGCACAGCACTCCTGTGTTTTATCTCAGGGAGGGGGCTGGGCTTTGTATCTCCAAATTTTAGAGAGCAGGTCGGTGTGGACGTGCACTGATCCTCTGGGGGAGGGTCTCACTGCATTGTGGACTGTGTCAGCTTGTCCCAGAAATTGGTTGCAGCCCTGCACAGCGGTTCGGAGTTTATGGTAAAGCACAGCAGAAAGACAGCACCTAGACTTACTGCCTTCAGCCAGCATCCCTGTTCCTAAGTCCACACTGCCTGCTCCTGGATCTCCTCTTTCCTTCCCCACCGAAGCACTGCTAAGCCCACCAGGTGCAACCCTGGTGATGGCACAGACCTCTGAAACTTCAGACTCTGCTTTCCACTGTTTATAAAACCTTGCAGTATTCAGCCCCTCTCCTTTTCCCAGTCAATGATTTTGTGAAGAGTTTTCCTTGTGCAACTCCCCATGCTTACTCTCTCTCTCGTTACTCTCTCCAATCAGGGTTCCCTCCCCATCACAGAACCTGCAGCCCTTCTCTCCCCCAAATCAACTCTCCACAGCTCCTACCTTCTACAATGTGGCAGTTTTTTTTCAACTGTAGTTGTGCATTTTTGCTCTCTCAGTCCTCAGAATGATTTCTTGGGTGTTCAAAATGATTTGATTTTTATCTATCTTTGTTCGAGGGATAAGACAAGCCTGGATCTCCCTAATCCTCTGCCATCTTAACTCTTCTCTTCTGTGACATCCTGTGGAAGATTAATGTCTATTGTCTCTTTTATATTTTATTTATTCTTAAGGTTCTTATTCTTTTTTTTAAATTTTATTTATTTATTTGACAGAGAGAGACACAGCGAGAGAGGGAACACAAGCAGGGGGAGTAGGAGAGGGAGAAGCAGGCTTCCCACGGAGCAGGGAGCCCGATCCAGGATCCTGGGATCATGACCTGAGCCGAAGGCAGACTCTTAACGACTGAGCCACCCAGGCGCCCCCTTAAGGTTCTTATTCTTAAGGTTCTTATTTTAACTTGTTAGTTAACATGCAGTGTTATATTAGTTTAAAGTGTCCAATATACTGATTCAACAATTCCATACATCACCTGGTGCTCATCATGACAAGTGTGCTCCTTAATCTCCATTACTTATTTAACCCATCCACCCACTTCCCTCTGGTAACCATCAGTTTTTTTCTTTATAAAGAGTCTGTTTCTTGATTTGTCTACCTCTCTCTCTTTTTTTATTCCTTTGCTCATTTGCTTTGTTTCTTATATTCCACATATGAGTGAAATCATATGGTATTTGTCTTTCTCTGAATGACTTATTTTGTTTAGCAATATATTCACTAGTTCCATTCACATCATTTCAAATGGCAAGATTTCATTTTTTTTTCTTTTTTATGGCTGCCTAATATTATATATATATTATATATATATAATATATATATATATATACATTCATCAATTTCTCCATTTATCCATTCATCAGTCGATGGACATTTGGGCTCCTTCCATGTCTAAGCTCTTGTAAATAATTCTGCTATAAACACAGGGGTGCATGTATCCCTTTGAATTAGTGTTTTTGTATTCTTTGGGTCAATACCTAGTAGTGCCATTGCTTGATCATAGGGTAGTTCTATTTTTAAATTTTGAAACTCCATACTGTTTTCTAGAGTGAATGCACAGGTTTGCATTCCCACCAATAGTGCATTAGGGTTCTTTTTTATCTGCATCCTTGCCAACACCCGTTGTTTCTTGTGTTGTTGATTTTAACCATTCTGACAGGTGTGAGGTGATATCTCATTGTAGTTTTGATTTGCATTTCCTCGTTGTAAGTGATGATGAACATCTTTTCATGTGGCTGTTGGCCATCTGTATGTCTTCTTTGGAGAAAGGTCTGTACTTGTCTTCTGACCATTTTTTAATTGGATTTTTTGGGTTTTGGGTGTGGAGTTCTATACATTCTTTATATATTTTGGATAGTAACTGTTTATCTGATATGCAACTTGCAAATAACTTCTCCCATTCAATAGGCTGCCTTTTAGTTTTGTTGATTGTTTCCTTCACTGTGCAAACCCTTTTAAATTTTGATGTACTCCCAATTTTTTATTTTTGCTGTTGTTTTCCTTGCCTTAGGAGACATATCTAGAAAAATGTTGCTGGGGCTGATGTCAAAGAACTTACTGCTCGTGTTCTCTTCTTGGGTTTTTTATGGTTTTAGGTCTTACATTTAGGTCTTTAATCCATTTTGAATTCATTTTTGTGTATGGTATAATAAAATGGACTAGTTTTTTTTTTTCTTTTGCATGTTGTTGTCCAGTTTTCCCAACACCCTTTATTAAAGAGAATTTATTTTTCCCATTGGATACTCTTTCCTACTTTGTTGAATATTAATTGATCATAGAGTTGTTGGTTCATTTCTAGGTTTTCTATTCTGTTTTATTGATTAATGTGTCTTTTTGTGCCAGTATCACACTATTTTTATTACTACAGCTTTGCAATATAACTTGAAATCCAGACTTGTGATGCCTCCAGCTTTGCTTTTCTTTTCCAATATTTCTTTGGGTATTCTGGGTCCATTGTGGTTCCATACAAATTTTAGGATTGTTTGTTCTAGTTCTGTGAAAAATGTTGGTGGTATTTTGATAAGGATTGCATAAAATGTGTAGATTGCTTTTGGTAGTATAGACATTTTAACAATATCTATTCTTCCAATCCAAGGGCATGGAATTTCTTTCCATTTCTTTGTGTCATCTTCAATTTCTTTCTTTATAGTTTTCAAAGTACACTTCTTTCACATCTTCAGTTAGGTTTCCTCCTAGATATCTTATTATTTTTGGTGCAATTGGAGATGGGATTGTTTTCTTAATTTCTCTTTTTGCTGCTTCATTACTAGTATATAGAAATGTATCAGGTTTCCATACATTGATTTTGTATCTTCAAGTTTACTGAATTCTTTTATGAGTTCTTGCAGTTTTTTGGTGGAATCTATCAGGTTTTCTATGTATAGTAGCAAATCATCTGCAGATACTGAACATTTTACTCTTCTTACCTTTGGATGTCTTTTATTTCTTTTTGTTGTCTGATTGCTGAGTCTAGGCCTTCCAATACTATGTTGAATAAAAGTGATGAGGGTGCTCGTATCTCTCTTGCCATGACCTTATGGGGAAAACTCAGTTTTTCCCCATTAAGGATAATGTTAGCTGCAGGCTTTTCATATATGGTCTTTAATATGTTGAGGTATATTCACTCTATCATTACTTTTTTGAGGGTTTTTATCATGAATGGATGCTGAAATTTGTCAAATTTTTTTATCTGTTGAAATATGGTTTTCATCCTATCTCTTATTTATGTGATGTAGCATGTTGATTGATTTGTGAATATTGAACCACACTTGCATCCCAGGAAAAATTCCCACTTGATCATGGTGAATAATTTTTAATGTATTTTTGGATTCAGTTTGCTAGTATTTTGTTGAGGATTTTTGCATCTATGTTCATCAGAGATGTTGGCCTGTATTCTCTTTTTTTATGGTGTCTTTATCTACTTCTGGTATCAGGCTAATTCTATCCTCATAGAATTTGGTAATTTTCCTTCTTTTTTTATTTTTTGCAATAGTTTGAGAAGAATATGTATTAACTTTTATTAAAATGTTTGGTATAATTTGCCTGTGAATTCATCTAGTCCTGGACTTTTGTTTATTGGGAGTTCTTTGATTACTGATTCAATTTCTTTGCTGGTTATTGGTCTGCTCAAGTTTTCTATTTCTTCCTGTTTCATTTTTGCAGTTTATATCTTCCTAGAAATTTATCAGTTTCTTCTAGGTTGTCTAATTTGTTGGCATTAATTTTTATTAATATTCTTTTATAATTGCATATGTGTGGTGTTGGTTTTTATTTCTCTTAATTTGTGATTTTATTTATTTCAATCTTTTCTCTTTTTCTCTTGATAATTCTATCTAGAGGTTTATATATATATTTTTTTATTTTGTTCAAGCCAGCTCCTGGCTTGATTGATCTGTTCTATTATTCTTTTTTAGATTCAATATAATTTATTTCTGCTCTAATCTTTATTATTTCCTTCCTCTTTCTGGTTTTAGGTTTTGTTTGTGTTTCTTTTTCTAGCTCCTTTACTTGTAATCTTACATTGTTTATTTGAGACTTTTCTTGCTTATTGAAGTAAGCCTATATTGCTATAAACTTTCCTCTTAGAACTGCTTTTACTGCATCTCAAAGTTTTGGAGCATTGTGTTTTCATTTTTATTTGTTTCCATATACATTTTTATTACTCCTTTTATTTCCTGGTTGACCCAAGCTATTGTTTCTTTTTTTTTTTTAAGATTTTATTTATTTATTTGAGAGAAAGAATGAGAGAGAGAGCATAAGAGGGGGGAGGGTCAGGGCGCCTGGGTGGCTCAGTTGGTTAAGTGACTGCCTTCGGCTCAGGTCATGATCCTGGAGTCCCGGGATCGAGTCCCGCATCGGGCTCCCTGCTCTGCGGGGAGTCTGCTTCTCCCTCTGACCCTCCTCCCTCTCATGCTCTCTGTCTCTCATTCTCTCTCTCTCAAATAAATAA
>NC_138385.1:44887188-44948398 GCF_054177405.1 Leptonychotes weddellii
AAAAAAAAAAAAAAAACTTTGAAAGACTAAAGAATCATGGTAAAAAAGCCATGAATTCTATGTGCAGTATTCCTCTAGCGCTGGAGTTCTGCCGTTCTCATTGATCAGTAAACTTGGTCTTGGCTGGATGTTCTTGCTGATCTTCTGGGGGAGGGGCCTGTTGCCGTGATTCCCAAATGTCTTTGTCGGAGGCAGAATTGCCCTGCCCTTGCTGGGTCAGGCTAAGTAATCACTTGGGTTTGCTCTCGGGAGCTTTTCTTCCCTGAAAGCTTTCTGTACAACTTTGGAGGATGAGTGTGAAAATGGCAGCCTCCCAATCTCTGCCCCAGAGGAGCTGAGAACTCGGGGCCACACTCCTCAGTGTGCCCCCAGAGAAAAGCAGTCAATCACTCCCATCTCCCCGGTCTTCGGCTGCACTCTGTGCTCACTCAGCCTGTGACCAAGCTTTTCTATCTCTGGCACATGACCCCATGTGGAGTCTCCAAACCCAGCAGATCACTGCAGTGTGCTCCTGTGCCACTCCTCCCGGGAGAGGAAGGGGAGTCTCCCCAGATCTGCTGCTTGTTGGGTCCCTGCTGGAAGAGCAGTGACCCGACTGTGCCATGGATCACAGTTTATGGCAACCCCGAGCTGAGATCCCACTCCTTGGCTCCGTCTCTGCAGCCAGCTTCCCTGCTCTGATACCTGGGAGCTCTGCCGCACTCAGGCACCACTGGTCTTTCTGTGACCCCGAGGTTCCCGAGGCCACACTGTCCCCGAGAGAGCTCCTCCCCCCACTTAGTCACTTGAGCGACGTCCCTCAGTGGAGCAGACTTCTAAAAGTTCTGATTTTGTGCTCTGCTGCTATATCACTTGCCAGAAGCGGCCGATGGAGGCCCCCTCCCCCGCTGTCTATCCTCCCGAATATCGCCTCGGATTCACTTCTCTGCACGTCCTACTTTCCAGAAAGTGGTCGCTTTTCTGTTCAGAGAGTTGCTATTCTTTTCTTCGATCTCCTGTTGAGTTTGTAGGTATTCAGAATGGTTTGATCCCTATACAGCTGAATTCCTGGGACCAGACGAAATCCAGGTCTCCTACTCCTCCACCATCTTGCTCTGCCCCCCCAAAGTAATTATTGATAGATACATATTTATTGTCATTTTAGTATTTGTTTTGTGGTTGTTTCTGACATTTTGCTTTTATCTTTTCTTTCTGTCTTTTAAGTTTTGCTGATTTTTTTAAAGATTTATTTATTTATTTATTTGAGAGAGAGAGTGAGAGCACACACAAGTTGGGGAGGTACAGAGGGAAAGAACCCTCAATCAGACTCCCTGGTGAGTGTGGAGTCCAACATAGGGTTTGATCCCACAACACATGAGATCATGACCTTAGCTGAAACCAAGAGTTGAATGCTTAACTGACTGAGCCACCCATGCGTCCTTTGCTGATTTCTTTTAGGAAGATATTTGGATTTATTTCTCATTCTTCTTTGTATATTTCTTATTGGTTTTGATATATAGTTGCCACTGGGTTGGTATATAACCTCTTCTGCATGTAGTAGTTGCTATATTGATGAACTTTTAAGTGTGTATCCATTCTTACTCTTTTCCCAGTGATTTAGATATTTGGTGACATTTTTTACATCCTTTTATCTTGTAAATTCCTTGACTGATTTTTTTTTTTTTAAGACAGAGGTGGGGGTAGAGGGTGAGGGAGAGAGAGAATCTTAAGCAGGCTCCACACCCAGTGTGGAACCCAACATGGGGCTCAATCTCACAACCTTAAGATCATGACCTGATCTAAAATCAAGAGTCAGACACTTAACCCACTGAGCCACCCAGGCACTTTTAACATAAATATTCATTTTTACTGCTTTTGTGTTTCCTATCTTCATACTGTCACTTTTGGTCTCTCTTTTGCTTTCACAGAGTCCCCTTCAATATTTCTTGCAGGGCTGGTTTAGTGGTTAAAACCTCCTTTACATTTTGTTTGTTTGGGAAGCTCTTTATCTCTCCTTCTATTCTGAATGATAGCCTTGCTGGATAAAGTATTCTTGGCTGCAGATTTTTCTCATTCAGTACTTTGACTATATTGTGCCACTCCCCTCTGGCTTAGAAAGTTTCTGCTGAAAAATCCCCTGCTAGCCCTATGGGTTTTCCCTTGTATATTGCTGTCTTCTTTTGTCTTGCTGTTTTAAAAATTGTCTCTTTATTACTGTATTTTGTTAATTTAGTTACAATATATTTTGGTGTGTGTCTGTTCT
Organism: Leptonychotes weddellii; assembly: GCF_054177405.1. Classification (NCBI taxonomy): domain Eukaryota; kingdom Metazoa; phylum Chordata; class Mammalia; order Carnivora; family Phocidae; genus Leptonychotes; species Leptonychotes weddellii. Next base: position 44,889,431 of record NC_138385.1, read on the forward strand.
TGTGGATTTTCATGGAGGTTCTCTGTTCCTCCTGGAGACATATATATATATATTTCTTTCCCCAGATTAGGGAATTTTTCAACTATTATCTCTTCAAATAAATTCTCTGCCCCCTTTCCTGCCATTTCTTCTGGGACTCCTTTAATATGATTGTTATTATATTTGATGGAGTCACTGAGTTCCTGAAGTCTATTCTCTTTCTGCACAGATAGTTCTCTTTTGTCCAGCTTGATTACTTCCCATTACTCTGTCTTCTAGGTCACTGGTTTGTTCCTCTACTTCTTTTAGTGTACTGTTCAGTCCATCAAGCACATTTCTGATTTAGCTTATTGATCCCTTTATCTCTGCTATGCTGTTCCTTATCTCTGTGTTAAAATTCTCACTCATGTCTTCCATTCTTTCCTCAAGTCCAGAAAGTACCCTTATGATTAATGCTCTAAATTCTCTATCAGGCATGTTACTAATATCTGTTTCACTTAGATCTCTGGCCATTCCATCCTGTTCTTTCATTTGGGATGTATTTATTTCTCTGTGTCCTCATATTGTCTGCCTTTCTGTGTCTGTTTCTGTATGTTAGGAAAGTCAGCTATGTCTTCTGCTCTTGTAAGTAGTGATGTTATGAAGAAGAGGTCCTGAACTGCCCTGCAATGCAGTGTCCCCTGTTCACCAGAACATAGCCTTTTAGGAGAGTATCCTAAATGTGTTGCTTACACACTACTGTTTTGTGTAAGTCAGTTTTCCTCTCAGTGTATTCATCTGCACTGACCATCTGCCTATTGTGGACTGTACTTGCTATCTGTGCTGTTAGTGGGAACAAGTCAGGCCAGCACTGAGGGACTGTGTTCACTGAGGAATTTGGCAGCAGTGTGGCAGTGTTAGCAAAATTTGTACTGGGCCACCAGTTCTATGCCAGATGCCCTGATACATTGAGGCAGCTGGGGTCTGTGTACCAGGGAAGCCAGAGTAACAAGGCTGGGTACAGAGGTTGTCAATGGCTGGACAAGGCCAGGCACACAATGGTGACTGTGGGCCCATGGCTAGGCATAGTGCAGCAGATGGGTTCTTCACAATGGTTGGGTGAAGTGCATGGCAGCAGCAATGTACCTAGTGGCTGAGTATGGCATGCAGCAACATATTTCTATTTTAAATGTTTAAGTTTTTTAGCCCTAAATGTTCTTAGAACTCTATTTTTTCTTTTGTATGACAGAAATGAGTGAAGTAAAAGAAAAACTTCAACACTTTAAAGGTTGATGAAATTTTAATCATATTTTATTACTTTAAGCTCAAATTTTAGAAGAAGAGTTTATTTATTTTCTTAAGAAATCTCTACATCCAATGTGGATCTTAAACTCACAACCTCAACATCAAGAGTTGTATATTCTACTGACTAAGCCAGCCAGGCAACCCCTAAGCTCAAATTTTAGACACTAAAACAGCTGTAACATTTTCAGATAGATTGACTTCATATGTGAAATGACTATATCCAATGAAGAGGTTTTAAAAAGTGCAGATGACATAACTATTGCAATTGAAGACAATTATAACACTGATTAAACTAAGTTTGTTTCCCCCTTCGTTTAGGATCTTTTCTGAAAATTAATTGACTTATGGCTGGTAAACTGAAGATTGATTTGAATCTCTTTAGAAATATTCTATTTCACCATTTTTATTCCAAAGAAACATGAATGTTATCTATGATATGTCAGATTATAATATGCCAGCAGATCCCTGGAAATTTAGTAGTTACTCTTTTCTCTCCACCTTTCAAATAGTGTGAGATAGCAATGCATTCTCTCTTTAAGAGGAAAAAAAGCACAGACATTCTGACTTAATATCTATGAACTATTCAGAAATCTCTGAAGTTTAATATGGTAGACCTTTGATATATTTCTATGTGTCTCAGAACATAGAATTATAATATCAGAACAGTGTTTTACAAAGGAAAGTTAAAGCAATTATCATATGATTTCACTGATATGAAGAATTTGAGAAACAAGAGAGACGATCATAGGGGAAGGGAGGGAAAAATGAAACAAGATGAAACCAGAGAGGGAGACAAACCATAAGAGACTCTTAATCTCAGTAAACAAACTGAGGGTTGCTGGAGGGGAGGGGGGTGGGAGGGATTGGGTGGCTGGGTGATGGACATTGGGGAGGGTATGTGCTATGGTGAGCACTATGAATTGTGTAAGACTGATGAATCACAGACCTGTACCCCTGAAACAAATAATACATTATATGTTAATTAAAAAAAGAAATTGAAAAAAAAAAGAAAAGAAAAAGCATTTTTAACTCTCCTCAAATTATGTTTTACCTTACATTACTTGTAAATAAGTAGATATGAACATAAGGCCATATATAGATTACTGTATTTAGAATAGTCCCAAGGGGATCACATGGTCTCCAGACCTCTTAGTTAATACTATATCATGATATATAAAATTCCAAGTAGTACAAAGTCACATTCTGTTCTCTACTAGGTCTACACTCTTCTGTGTCTCCATAAAATCTTTTGAGAAGCCAAAGACTTATCTGTTAGAGTATCCACAGAAACCCAGCAGCAACCAATAATGCTGTTTATGATTTAGATTTTTATTTATATTTTTATCAAATTATCTAAGTTTAAAGAGCAGGGTCTGTTGAAAATGGTACACATAAATTTGTTGGGGTTATGATTAGAGAAAGCTCTGGGACATAGGCTTTGACCCTCATACCAAAGGCTAAAGTCAGGTGATTGCAACTATGAAATTTAAAAATTCAAAAAGCTTTCAAATGGAATGAGACAGGATGTTTTATTAAACTTGTCTTCTGAAAGAGAAATAATTAGATTCAGTTTGCTTGTTTCTTCTTTAACATAAAAAGAACATTTAATAGTCTTGGCAAAAGACTCAAGAGTATGGATACCATAATTTTATTATCTAATCAGCAGATTTTTATCAACCTGGGAACTGTATTTTAAAGGAGCATTAATATGCCCCTTCTTTTCACTACATCTATATCTTTGGGGTAAATACCTAGTAGCACAATTGCTGGGTCATAAGGTAGCTCTATTTTGAACATCTTGAGGAACCTCCATACTGTTTTCCAAAGTGGCTGTACCAGCTTGCATTCCCACCAACAGTGTAAAAGGGGTACATACACCCCAATGTTCATAGCAGCAATGTCCACAATATCCAAACTGTGGAAGGAGCCAAGATGCCCTTCAAAAGAGGGATGGATAAAGAAGATGTGTACATATATACAATGGGATATTATTCAGCCATCAGAAAGGATGAATACCCACCTTTTGCACTGACATGGATGGAACTGGAGGGGATTATGCTAAGTGAAATAAGTCAAGCAGAGAAAGTCAATTATCATATGGTTTCACTTATTTGTGGAACATAAGGAATAGTGCAGAGGATCATAGGGGAAGAGAGGGAAAACTGAATGGGAAGAAATCAGAGAGGGAGACAAACCATAAGAGACTCTGGACTCCGGGAAACAAACCGAGGGTTTCATAAGGGAAGGGGATGGGGAGATGGGATAGCCGGGTGATGGGTATTAAGGAGGGCACATGTTGTGATGAGCACTGGGTGTTATACACAACTAATGAATCGTTAAACACTACATCAAAAACTAATGATGTACTATATGTTGGCTAACTGAACATAATAAAAATAAATAAAATAAACTTAAAAAAATAAAGGAACATTAATAAATACCTTTAGCAAATTTTGGGGAAAATCTTATTCATAGATGTATTTCTATGTTTTTGTGACCTTACAAGGAATTTTCAGTACTGTGTACTATTTTGGACAATTCATTAGCAGAAAAGAAAGCAGATTCAGGATGCAAAGCATTTCAAAATATGAAATGGGAACTGTGTAAAATAATTTGATTGCTTAAGGACAGCATTTATTTCCTCTAACAGCTTACATTCTTATTTGTGGTGTTTGGACTAAAACTGCACAGTTTATTAGTATCTACTCCATATCATAAAATCCATAATTATGTACTGTTTCAGAGTTATAGAGTTTCTTCTTGAACAATCAAAGTACCTTATCATCTGTGTTAGAAGAGATTATTTTGCTATGGCAAATTTTGATCTGCTATTTTTTGTTTGTTTTTAATCAAAGCACACACATGTGCTATGTCAAAAATATCATTAGTATGCCATATTAAGGTAATAGAAATTCATTTAAAGTGGAATAGTGTGCTTCTTGCACTTTAATAAGTTTCTTTGTTATACAACATAATAAAGGCCATATATGAAAAACCCACAGATATTATCATCCTCAATGGTGAAAAAATGTGTTTAATTAAAAAATGCCTATGGTTATTATCTCTACTAAAATGAAAAATAAATTCTAAAAATAATTCATATGAATTATAAAAATAATTTATATGTACTTAAATTAAATAAATAACATAAAATGAAGTGGCTGGTTACATACATATGTATACATATCTATATGTATATAAAAATAAAAAATCTTATCTATGCCTAAAGAAAATGAGTATTTTAAATTTCATAATAACTTTTGAAGTAGATATGATCACACAGTTCATATATTATAAACTGATGCATATATACCTTCCACATAATTCTGTATTTTTACCTTTAAAAATTATAAATACTCATATTAATATTAAATGCTCAGCGTCATTGTAGCTCCAATTGTTTGACTAACAAACACAATAAGTCCATTTATCCTGCAGGACTAAACAGGTTATCACTTACAGGATTCAGGATCAGAGTTGCCATCCCCTTCAGTGCGGTTATTGGGTGCAGTATGATCAAAGTACTGCTCCTGAGGATAGCCAAGGGGCAGGGCATGGGATGTGCTGGGAATCCCCACATCATGGTCTCCCAGTCCACCATCACTGCTGTTTTCCTGAGATCCTTCTGGTAAGTGAAATGTGACATGCCGCTGCGACTGAAAGGAAGAATGAAAATTATAGGGTTTCAGTTCTGATCTGAATAATTGCCTAATGCATCCAATTTAGAAAATGTATTATTTCTGATATCTAGTGAAGTAACATTAACATGATCTTGAGTTGTAAAAACTGTCAGGCTTTTATGAAGAGTCAGCCTTGTGTTCAAACCTGCTTCACCTGGCAGTAGACTTGCTTTTATTATTTCTTGAAACAGGGTACATCCAAATACACAAAAGTCAGCTTATTCTAAAGTAAGAAGCTGTCAGCCTTTTTAGACATTTGAGCATATTGGAAATTCTGATCAGTATTCAAAAATGGATTTATCATTATTATTATTATTTATTTGACAATAATTCATTTTTTGAAAATAAGTATGGATAAATATAACAAAATTTTATTGCTATAGTTATAAGATTCTGGTGGGCTGAAACAGTAAATAATAGCACAAATGTATTCAATCATGTAGGTTTAGAAAATTAAAAGTACAAATAATCTTTTTCAAGAATTTTAGAGGCAAAATTCTGTATTGGAATTAAGTAATTAATTTCTTTGAAGATTTTATTTTATTTTATTTTATTTTAGAGAGACAGAGAGAGAGAGCATGAGCTGGAAGGAAAGAGGGAGAGAGAATCTCAAGCAGACTCCATTCTGAGTATGGAGCCCAACATGGGGTTCAATCTCATGATCCTGAGATCATTACCTGAGCTAAAACCAAGAGTTGGATGCTTAACTGATTGTGCCACCCAGGTGCCCCTGTATTAGAATTAATTTAAATAGATTCTACCCTCTACAAAATATAGTTACATGGTATGGATAACAGTTAATGGTAATTATAAAAGCAAACTATACATATTTTATGGTAATTACAGCAGAATATATATGTCAAAATATGAAGATGAAGCATTTGTTTCCAAACAAAAGATTCATGACACCTAGTGACGGTGTTAACTCCATTCAACCAGATGTAGTGGTACTTTTGTTTGCAACATTCCCATATGTAGTGGCTAATCTCCAAAGATAACCCTCTTAATGGACTTCATCTCTTAGTATTAAGACTCTTTTGTATTTCACTACCACAGTGAATATAGGTAGGCCCTGAGTAACCAAACCTTGAAGTTTCCACCTTGTTCCATTGGAATACTCACTCTGGAGAAAATCAGCTGTATTGAAAGAAGTATGACTACTGGGAGACTTCCATACCATGAGGAAGCTCAAGCTGGCCATGTGGAAAGACTGCATAGAAAGAAAGTACAATACCCAGGAAGGCCTAAGTGTTCCAACTACTCTAGTTCAGGTGCCAGATATGTATGTGAAGAATTCATTCTGGACATTACAGCTTATGGCCTTATATGAGCCATCCCAGCCATCTCCAGACATTTGAACCACCCCAGAGGCACCAGTCATTGTGGAGCAGAGATAATCTCTTCTGTGAATGACCCAAATTCCTGACCTAAAAAATATAAAGTATAATTGGTTTTTGCTTTATGCTCCAAAGTTTAGGGACAGTTTGCTATATAACAATAGATCAACACAAATAACTAACTACTAGGAGTGTGAAAGATACAATTTAGAGATAATTATTTAAGAAATTTAGACATAATAAAATCACATGCAATTAGATACTAAGAATTTTCATGGTAGAATTAGTATACTTTCATAAATTTAGTTTTGGCTGTCAGTCACTTTTTTCAAATGGAGATATGAAAACATTTGAAGACCATTACTATAGAATGAATGTTTGTGTGCCCTGAAAACTCATATATTGAAACCTAATACCCAAGATGGTTGTATTTGGAAGTGGGGCTTTTAGGAGATGATTAGATCATGAGGGCGGGGCCCTCGTATATGAGGTTACTGTCCTCATAAAAGTAGCCCCAGGGAAGTTCAAAGATGGTGGAGTAGTAGGGGAACCCTGAAGTTGCTTCGTCCTTCAAATACAACTAAATCAATTTTCAACTATTTTGAACAACTCGGAAGAAAATTGGAGGAGAACAGAAAAAATTCGCACATTTGGAATGAGAGAATTCGGCAGAGGCGAGGTATGGAACCCTGAATTGGGGGACTGGGAAGCCATTCAGCAGGGAAGAGGAAGACGTTTGGTTCCCAGAGTAATATCAGGGATGCGATGGTGTGCACACTGAGTAATGACTAGAGAAATAAAAGACACTAGAGAATTCCTTAATGTAGAAATAAAAGAACTAAAATATAATCAGTTTGAAATTAAAAATGCAATTACTGAGAGGCAGTCAAAAATGGAGGCTCTAACAGTGAAGATAAATGAGGCAGTAGAGTCACCAATATAGAAGACAAAATGATGGAAAGTAAGGAAAGTAAGAAAGCTGAGAAAAGGAGAGAAAAACAACTACTGGATCATGAGGGGAGACTCTGAGAAATCAATGATACCATAAAGTGCAACAATATTCAAATAATAGGAGTTCCAGAAGATGAAGAAAACAAAGGAGGGCAGAAGGTATATTGGAACAAATTATAGTTGAGAACTTCCCTAATCTGGGGGAGGAAACAAGCATTCAAGTTCAGGAGGCACAGATAACCCCCCTCAAAATCAATAAAATTAGGACAACACCCTGACATATAATAGTGAAGCTTGTAAATTCCAGAGACAAAGAGAAAATCCTGAAAGCAGCTCAGGACAGGAGGTCCTTAAACTACAAGGATAGAAACAGAAGGCTGGCAGCAGACCTATCCACAGAGACCCAGCTGGCCAGAAAGGACTGACATAACAAATTCAAGGTGTTAAATGAGAAAAATATGCAGGCAAGAATACTTTATCCAGCAAGGCTGTCATTCAGAATGGAAGGAGAGATAAAGAGCTTGCAAGACAAAGAGAAACTAAAAGAATTTGTGATCACTAAGCCATCCCTGCAAAAAATATTAAAGTGGATCTTTGAGTGAAGAGAGACAAAAAGTAGCAAAGACCATAAAGGAACAGAGACAATCTACAGAAACAGACATTACAGGTAATACAACAGCACAAAATTCATATCTTTCAATAGTTACTCTGAATGTAAATGGGCTAAAAGCTCTAATCAAAAGACACAGGTATCAGATTAGATTAAAAGAAAAACAAAAAAACAAGACCCACTGATATGCTGTCTACCAGAGATTCATTTTAGATCCAAATACAACTACAGATTGAAAATGAGGGGATGGAGAACCATTTATCATGCAAATAGGCATTAAAAGAAAGCTGAGGTAGCAATCCTTATAACAGATAAATTAGATTTTAAACCCAAGACTAATAAGAGATGAAGAGGGGAACTATGTCATAATTAAAGGGTCTATCCAGCAAGAAGAACTAACAATTGTAAATATTTATGCCCCTTACATGAGAGCAGCTAGTTAAATAAACCAATTAATAACAAAAATTAAAGAAATGCATTGATAATGATACTCAGGGTATTGGACAGATCATTTAAGCAGAAGATCAAGGAAACAAAGGCTTTGAATGACACACTGGACCAGATGGGATTCACAGATATATTCAGAGCATTTCATCCTAAAACAACAGAATACACTTTCTTCTCGAGTGCACATGGAACATTCTCCAGAATAGATCACACATTGGACCACAAATCAGGTCTCAACTGGTACCAAAAAACTGGGATTATACTCAGCATAGTTTCAGACCACTGCATAGTTTCAGACCACAATGCTTTAAAACTTGAACTCAATAACAAAAGAAAATTTGGAAAGAACACAAATACATGGAAGTTAAAGAACATCCTACTAAAGAATGAATAGGTCAACCAGGAAACTAAAAAAAATTTAAAAAAATCATAGAAGCGAATGAAAATGAAAACAGAACAGTTCAGAATCTTTCGGAGGCAGCAAAGGTGGTCCTAAGAGGGAAGTATATAGCAATATAAGCCATTATCATGAAACAAAAAAAGTCTCAAATATACAAGTTAACATTACACCTAAAGGAGCTGGAGAAAGTATAGTAAATAAAATCTAGATCCAACAGGAGAAGAGAAATAAAAAAGACTAGAGCAGAAAACAATGAATTAGAAACCAAAAAAACAAACAAACAAACAAAATAAACAGTAGAACAGATCAATGAAACAAGAAGGTGGTTCTTTGAAAGAATTAGTAAGATTGATAAATTCCTAGTCAGACTTATCAAAAAGAAAAGAGAAAGGACCCAAAGAAATAAAATCACAAATGAAAGAGGAGAGATCACAACCAACACTGAAGAAATGGAAATATTATGAGCAAATTGCCAACAAGTTTGGGAATCTGGAAGAAATGGATGCATTCCTAGAAACATATAAACTACCAAAACTGAACCAGGAAGAAATAGAAAACCTGAACAGACCATAACCAGCAAGGAAATTGAAGCAGTAATAAAAAATCTCCCAACAAACAAGAGTCCAAGCCTTCATGGCGTCCCAGCAGAATTCTAGAAACATTTAAGGAAGAATTAATACCTACACTTCTGAAACTGTTTCAAAAAATAGAAATAGAAGGAAAACGTGTAAGCCCATTTTATGAGGCCAGCATTACCTTGATTGCAAAACCAGGCAAAGACCCCAGCAAAAAGGAGAATTACAGACCAATACCCCTCATGAACATGGATTCAAAATTCTCACCAAGATACTAGCCAGTAGGATCCAACAGTACATTAAAAGGATTATTCACCACAACCAAGTGGGATTTATTACTGGGCTGAAAGGGTGGCTCAAAATTTGTGAATCAATCAATGTAAAACACTATATTAATAAAAGAAAGGACAAGAAATATATGATACTCTCATTTGGTGCAGAAAAAGCATTTGACAAAATACAGCATCCTCTCTTGATTAAAACTCTTAGCAGTGTAGGGATAGAGGAAATATACCTCAATATCATAAAAGCCATATACAAAAAGCCCACAACAAATATTATTCTCAATGGGGAAAATTGAGGGCTTTCCCCTTAAAGTTAGGAACACCGCAGGGATGTTCAATCTCACCACTGTTGTTCAACATATTACTAGAAGTCCAAGCCTCAGCAATCAGACAACAAAAAGAAATAAAACACGTTCAAACTGACAAAGAAGAACTCAAACTCTCACTCTTCACAGATGACATGATACTTTATGTGGAAAACCCAAAAGACTCCACCCCAAAATGACTAGATCTCATATAGCAATTCAACAATGTAGCAGGATATAAAATCAATGCACAGAAATCAGTTGCATTTCTATACACTAAACAATGAGACAGAAGAAAGAGAAATTAAGGAATCAATCCCATTTACAACTGCACCAATAACCATAAGATACCTAGGAATAAACCTAGCCAAAAAGGCAAAGGATCTGTACTGTGAAAACTATAGAATACTTATGAAAGACATTTAGGAGGACACTATGAGATGGAAAAGGATTCCATGCCCATGGATTGGAAGAACAAATATTGTTACAATGTCTCTGCTATCCAGAGAAATCCACACATTCAGTGCAATCATTATCAAAATTGCATCAACATTTTTCACAGAGCTGGAATAAATAATCTTAATATCAGCATGGAAACAGAAAAGACACTGAATAGCCAGGGGAATGTTGAAAAAGAAAAGTGTAGCTGGTGGCATCACAATTCCAGACTTTAAGCTCTACTACAAAGCTGTAATCATCAAGACAGTATGGTACTGGCACAAAAACAGACACATAGATCAATGGAACAGAATAGAGAGCCCAGAAATGGACCCTCAACTCTATGGTCAACTAATCTTCGACAAAGCAGGAAAGAATGTCCAATGGAAAAAAAAAAAAACAATCTCTTCAACAAATGGTGTTGGGAAAATTAGACAGCCACATGCAGAAGAATGAAACTGAACCATTTCCTTATACCACACACAAAAATAGACTCAAAATGGATGAAAGACCTCAATGTGAGACAGGAATCCATCAAAATCCTCGAGGAGAACACAGGCAGCAGTCTGTTCGACCTCAGCCACAGCAACCTCTTCCTAGAAACATTACCAAAGGCAAGGGAAGAAAGGGCAAAAATGAACTATTGGGACTTCATCGAGATAAAAATCTTTGGCAGAGTAAAGGAAACAGTCAACAAAACCAAAAGACAACTGACAGAATGGGAGAAGATATTTGCAAATGACATATCAGATAAAGGGCTAGTATCCAAAATATATAAAGAAATTATCAGACTCAACACCCAAAGATCAAATAATCCAATCAAGAAATGGGCAGAAGACATGAACAGACATTTCTGCAAAGAAGACATCCAAATGGCCAACAGACACATGAAAACGTGCTCCACATCACTCGGCATCAGGGAAATCCAAATCAAAACCTCAATGAGATACCACCTTACACCAGTTAGGATGAAAAAAAAAAAAAAGACAGAAAACAAATGTTGGTGAGGATGTGGAGAAAAGGAAACCCTCCTACACTTTTGGTGAGAACAGCCACTCTGGAAAACAGTATGGAGGTTCCTCAAGTCATTAAAAATAGAGCTACCCTATGACCCAGCAATTGCAGTACTAGGTATTTACCCAATGGATACAAACGTGATCTGAAGGGGCACCTGCATCCTAATGTTTATAGCAGCAATATCCACAGTAGCCAAACTATGGAAAGAGTCCAGATGTCCACTGACAGATGAATGGATAAAGATGTGGTATATACACACACACACACACACACACACACACACACTGGAATAGGACTCAGAGATCAGAAATTGAAATCTTACCATTTGCAATGACATGGATGGAAATAAAGCATATTATGTTAAGCAAACGAAGTCAATCAGAGAAAGACAATTATCATATGACTTCACTCATATGTGGAATTTAAGAAACAAAACAGAGGATAATAGGGGAAGGGAGGGAAAAGTAAAATAAGATGAAAGCAGAGAGGAAGACAAACTATTAGAGACTCTTAACTATAAGGAACAACCTGAGGTTTGCTGGAGGGGCGGTGGGTGGGTGGATGGGGTAACTGGGTGATGGGCTTTGGGGAGGGCACATGATATGATAAGCACTGGCTATTATGTGCAACTGATGAATCCCTGAACTCTATCTCTGAAACTAATAATATAGTGTATGCTAATTAATTTAATTTAAATAAAATTAAATTGAATAAAAAGCCCCAAAGATCTCCCTGTCCCCTTCTTCCAAATTGAGCACACAGTGAGCAAATTTTGTCAGTCTAACAATGCTGAATTTGACTGTTGTCTCTCAAGGAAACCATAAGCTCATAATTATAGGTTAAATCTCCTTTAATTCTAAAATTATTTATAGTTGTTCATATAAATCATTGTATATAAATTAAAATATAAACATAAAAATATAAACACAAACTTTTTTAAAATGTAAGGTCTGTAACATTAACATTTTAAAATGCCTGACACATTTTATTTAGACATTTGTCTATAAGTAGCTTTTATATATAATTTAACTATTTTTCCTGTGTTTGCTTTAATGATTCTTACTTGAGTTTGCATTTTTCAATTTGTGACACTTCCAGATAGAACAGAACATAAAATAATTATACAAAATTAACAGTTTATGGATCCTTTGTGTAAATTTTGGAAATAGGGTATAACTCATTTGTCTTTTATTTTTTAATTGATGAATCCTATGATGGCACTTTTCTGCTCAGATTCATAATATAGAGGTATTCAAAATAGATAATATTCTTACCTTATTTAGAAAATTAACTATTTCATGAAAATTACTCCCTAAGTCTCTCAAAGAGAAGAATAATTTCATTTTTCATGTTGAAAATGATTACTGTGAGATATAAAAGAGCTATTACATTAATGACCATGTCATAACTTGTTCATCTGCAGCCCTTCAAGGAAGCAATGGAATACAAGTTAAAACAATCTAGTGACTGTAATGGTGACTTTATGAGGTGGAAATAAATCCTGGATTATTCATGAATAAATGTATGTACTGAATGGCTAGTTATTTTCCTACCAGTAAGAGAAAAATTCACAAGATGCTTTTCCTTATAATCTACATGCCTTGTTTTTAGAGCAAATCAATCACAATAACAGAATGTATGAATGCTTAGAAATAATACTGGTGTCACCTAGATGAATCATTTATAGGCAAACTATCAAATTTCCAACATTCTTGTGTCCATTATACCTAATGAAGGTGTAATTCCATACCAAACATCAGGTGAATATTATTACATTTCCATAATATGATATAAGTAGCATTTTATAAAGGTGAATCTAGCAGCAGAGAAGCTGAATGCATATAGGCCAGCCTGTGAATCTCATTATGGAACATTTGAGTATCCATTTGAGTATTGTGTTCTAGAGGGCTCACTAGAATTACCTGTCAAAGTTTTCAAACTAATCATATAACCTTGCACTTACCTAAACTTCAATTCTAATACACTCTAACCCAGCCTATTCTAGATTCATTGCCATTGCAAGTAACACTGCTTAGAAAGGGTAATCATAGGTAGGGTTATTTTTTAAGGATTACTATATGGAGGTTTGTTTTTAATTAATATATAAAACATTATTGTTATCATACTTTCAAGCATATTTTAAACTTCTGATTTACCATATTTTATAATAATCAGTAGCTTCATGCTGGATTTCAGAGGTTGTCTGCATTTTCACATGGTTACTGTCTCTTAGAAAAATAATTTATAAGAGTCTCTTAATCTTAGGAAACAAACTGAGGGTTGCTGGAGGAGAGGGGGTGGGGGTATGGTGTGGCTGGGTGATGGACATTGGGGAAGGTATGTGTTGTGGTGAGTGCTAGGTGTTGTGTGAGACTGATGAATCACAGATCTGTACCCCTGGAACAAATCATACATTATATGTCAATTTTTTTATTATGTTATATTAGTCACCATATAGTACATCATTAGTTTTTGATGTAGTGTTCCATGATTCACTGTGTATAACACCCAGTGCTCCATGCAATACATGCTCTCCTTAATACCCATCACCAGGCTAACCCATCCCTCCCCTTCCCCTCTAAAACCCTCAGTTTGTTTCTCAGAGTCCATAGTCTCTCATGTTAATTAAAAAATAAATAAATAAATAAATAATTTATAATTATTCAAATATCTTAAAATGTGAACATATTTTAGAAACTCAATTTGAAATTTTCATGTGCATTATATGGCCAGCATACATATCCCACTTGTAACTTATAATTCCCAATGTAAAAGCTCCCAGATGACACATTTTACAGTAGGCCTTTACTAGTTGAACCTATACTTTGTAGTCATATAGACTTCTACTTTTCCAATTTAAGTAATCTTGCAGGGTAGATCAGTTCATCTAATTGTATTTTCATTGGTCCATTTCATAAAATTTGAATAGTTTGTCTCATTTTTCATTTTCTATTTTGCATTCTGTCCTTAAAGTCTTATGCTTCAAGGCTTTTATCATTTTAATATGATAAATTATTACTAGCATGTGCAGGAAGTTCATGATGCTCAATTGTACCAGAATCAAAACAAATGTCAGCTCTATTTTGCCACTACATGTTTCCATAGCACTTGGTAATGTTTTAAATTTAATTTTATTTATTTAATTTTTGGCAAATAAATCAGACTTATTCCCTTGATGGTTAGAAGACTATGTGGCACTACATAAGGGCATCTTTCCTTCAGTCATGATTCATCTCAGCTCAATCTAAATGGAAATGATCTATTCAAAGATAGGTTTAACGAATCTTCTTTCCAGAGTGTTGTTTGTAAATTCTTAAATCGACATGTTGCCAGAGTTTTCTGAACTTTGCAAATTAAAGAGAATTATTGCAAATGTTTGAGAAAGTACAACTTTCTGACCAAGGATTAAAATAGGACAATATTGTGTTGACCAGCTAAGATGGCAGTGTAGTAGGAGGACCCTAGGCTTGCCTCATCCCTATAACACAGCTAGATAACTATCAAATAATTCCAAATACCCAAGAAATTGACTTGACTGATAAAACACACTGCACCAATAGAGGGAGAGAAGAGGCCACACCAAGGAAGGTAGAAAGTGCAGAGAAATGGTTTGGGGAGAAAAGGATCATGGGTGCTGCACAGGGGAGGGAGCTCTGGTTGTGGAGAAAGGGGAGAGAGAGAGAGTGGAGTGCACAAGGATATGGACAAGGAGAACACTTCCCCAAAACCATTGGTTGGGAAAATGAGAGGGACTCATTTTCATCAGTTTTTGCAACAAGCAGAGCTCAAAGACCGGAATTTTAGGGGTTCATGGGTTCAGTAGGGATAGAGACCTGAGCGCACTGCCCTAGTCCTAGAGAGAAGGCAAGGAAACAACCCTGGGGTAGATGGGGGCAAGCTGAGGATCCCCTAAGATGCACCTGGAGAGACTGTTCCCTCTTCTTAGAGCAAATCTATGAAAGGTGACATTTCCTCTCTGGAGACAAAAGAGCCAGCAGGTGCCATTTCACTTCTCTGCCCCTCAGCATAGGTGTAGAGACACCTGCTGAGGGTGGGTAACCCTGACACTGGCTGTTCAGCCTGTTTTGCTCCAAATCCCATGCCCCTGCACTCTGGCGCGACTGCCCTTCCGGGTCAAAACTTCATCAGTCCCAGCATGGCAAGACCTTCCCCAGAATACCAGCACTGGTCCAAGCCACACCAGGTCCCTAAAGTTTGGAGTTTTAGAAGTCAGCAGGCTTGGCAGAGATAGAGCCCAAATTACACTGCACTGTTGCAGACAGGAAAGCAACCTGGAGACATAATTGTGAAAAGAGCAATCTGAAAATGCCTAGGGTGTATGAGGGGAAATTATTCACTCTTCTGGGAGTGCTTCTTTGAGAGCAGCAAGCACATACTCCCCTCTCCAGGGACAAAGGAGCTGGCTGGTACCATTCCCCTGCCCTGCCCCTCAGCATAAACCAACTTCAGTAAACAGCACAGCACTAACACTGGCTGCCTAACCTGCTTACATCAATTCCCACATCCCTGTTTTCTGCAATTACTGCTTTTCTCAGGCAAGTGTGCCCAAGGACCAGTGCAGTATGCTCTTTCCCAAGAAGCCCAGCACAAACCCCCACATGCACCAAGTTTAATGACCATAGAGTTCTGCAAGGCTTCAGTCCTAGTGGAAGTAGCATCAGGCCTCATTTAACAAGCAGATCAGAGCACACCTCGTTAAAACTTACCACACTCTGGCCAAGGACCAAACACCGTACACTGCAGGCAAGGAGAACCTCTGCAAACCACTGACCTGAAGGATAGAGCAGCCAAAACACAACAGCAGAGTGCATGCAGCACACACAAGAGACACTCCCCAAAGCACCAGGCCCTGGACCCTATATGATTTCTTCTTCATAAAGCCATTACTCACAGAGCAGTAAACATAACAGGCTTTTCTCACACAGAGAAGACCAAATCCTAGATAAAATGCCAAGACAGAGGAAATCATCCCAAAAGAAAGAACAAGAAAACATCATTGCCAGAAACCAAATCAAAACAGATATAAATAATATGCCTGGAGGAGAATTGAAAATTACAATCATAAGGATACTTGCTGGGCTTGAGAAAAGCATGGAAGACATCAGGGTGATGTTTATAAAACAATCAGTCAGACAAGACTGGGCATGTTCAGGGTGGTAAAAAAAAAAAAATCAGTCAGAAATGAACAATGAAATATTTGAGATTCAAAACCAACTAGATGTAATGAAACAAGGATGGAAGAAGCAGAGGAATGAATAGGTGATATAGAATATCGGATTATGGAAAATAATGAAGCTGAAGAAAAGAGAGAAAGAATGATGGACCACATGAGTAGCCTTAGGGAACTCAGTGATGTCATCAAACGAAATAACATTTGTATCATAGGAGTACCAGAAGAGCAGAAAAGGAGGCAGAAGATTTACTTGAGGAAATAATAGCTGAAAAGCTTAATCTGGAGAAGGAAACAGACATCCAAATCCAGGAGGCACAGAGAACTCCCATCAGAATCAACAAAAGCAGGCCAACACCAAAACATATTGTAGTTAAATTTGCAAAATACAGTGATAAAGAAAAAATCATAGCAGCAAGACAAAAGAAGTCCATAACTTACATGGGAAGATCCTTAAGGTTGACAGCAGATTTCTCCACAGAAGGTTGGCAAGCCAGAAGCAAGTGGCATTATTCATTGAATGTGCCAAATGAGAAAAATCTGCAGCCAAGAATACTCTATCCAGCAAGGCTATCATTCAGAATAGAGAGATAGTTTCCCAGACAAACAAAAACTGAATGAGTTCATGACCACTAAACCAGCCTTGCAAGAAATATCAAGGAGGACAATTTGAGTGGAAAGGAAAGACCAAAAATGACAAAGACTAGAAAGGAAAAAAGAAAATCTCCAGAAACAATGACAAAACAAGTACTAAATGGCAATAAATACATATCTATCAATAATACTCTGAATGTAAATAGACTAAACACTCCAATCAAAAGACATGGGATGTCTGAAATTGTGATGCCTACAGCTTTACTTTTCTTCTTCAAGATTGCTTTGGCCCTCATGGTCTTTTTTGGTTCTATACAAATTCTTGGATTGTTTGTTCTGGCTCTGTGAAAAATGCTGTTGGTATTTTGATAGGTATTGCATTAAATGTGTAGATACCTTTGGGTAGTATAGACAAATTAACAGTATGTGATCTTCCCATCCATGAGCATGGAATGTTTTTCCATTTTTGTGTATCCTCTTCAATTGCTTTCAACAGTGTTTTATATTTTTCAGAGTACAGATCTTTTACCTCTTTGGTTAGGTTTATTCCTAGGTACCTTTTTGGTTTTGGTGCAATTGTAAATGGGAACAACTTACTGATTTCTTTTTCTGCTGCTTCATTATTGGTGTAGAGAAGTGCAACAGTTTTCTGTGGGTAGGTTTTGTATCGTATGGCTTTACTGAATTTGTGTATCAGTTATAGCAATTCTTTGGTGTAGTCTTTCAGATTTTCTACAGAGCATCATGTCATCTGCAAATAGTGAAAGTTTAACTTCTCACTTGCCAATTTAGATGCCTTTTTGTTGTTGTTGTTGTTGTCTGATTGCTGAGGCTAAGACTTCCAGTACTATGTTAAATAACAGTTTTGAGAGGGGACATCCTTCCCTTTTTCCTAATTGTAGAAGAAAAGCTCTGTTTTTCCCCATTGAAAATGATATTAGCTGTGGGTATTCAGTATATGGCTTTTATGAAGTTGAGGTATGTTTCCTCTATCCCTACTTTGTTGAGTTTTTTTTTTCTCTCATGAATGCATGTTGTAATTTATCAAATGCTTTTTTCTGCAGCTATTGACAGGATTATATGGTTCTTATTTTTTTTATTTTATTAATGTGCTGTATCACATTGACTTGCAAATATTAAATGACCCCTGCAAACCAGGAATAAATCCCACTTGATTGTGGTGAAATATTCTTTTAATATAATGTTGGATTCAATTTACTAGTATTTTGTTGAGAATTTTTGCATCCATGTTCATCAGGGATATTGGCCTGTAGTTCTCTTTTTTAAGTGGGGTATTTGTCTGTTTTTGGAATCAGGGTAATTCTGGCCTCATAGAATGAGTTTGGAAGTTTTCTTTCCATTTCTATTTTTTTGGAACAGTTTGAAAATAATAAGTATTAACTCTTCTTTAAATGTTTGGTAGAAGTCACCTGTGAAGTCATTTGGCCCTGGACTTTTGTTTGTTGGGAGATTTTGGAGGACTGAATCAATTTCTCTGCTGGTTATCTGTCCATTCAATTTTTCTATTTCTTCCTGTTTCAGTTTTGGTAGTTTATATGTTTCTAGGAACTTATCCATTTCTTCCAGATAGGCCAATTTGTTGATATATAATTTTTCATAATATTCTCTTATAATTGTATTTTTGAGGTGTTGACTTTGATCTCTACTCTCTCATTCATGATTTTATTTATTTGGGTTCTTTCTCTTTTCTTTTTCATAAGTCTAGATAGGTGTTAATGAATTTTATTAATTCTTTAAATGAACCAGCGCCCAGTTTCATTGGTCTGTTCTATTATTTTGTTTGTTTGTTTCTATGTCATTTATTTCTGGTCTAATCTTTATTATTTCCTGTCTTCTGCTGGCCTTAGGCTTCCTTTGCTGTTCTTTTTGTACCTCCTGTAGGCATAAGGTTTGGTTGTTTATTTGAGATTTTTCTTGCTTCTTGAGGTAGACCTGTATTGCTATATACTTCCCTCTTAGAAAAGCTTTCCCTGTATCCCAAAGGCTGTGGACCATTGTGTTTACATTTTCATTTCTTTCCATGTATTTTTTTAATATCTTATTTAATTTCCGGGTTGACCCATCCATCCTTTAGTAGGGTGTTCTTTAGCCTCCTTTAGCCTTTAGTGTATATATATATATATATAATGGAATATTACTCAGCCATCAAAAGAATGAAATCTTGCCATTTACAAGGTCATGGATTAAGCCAAAGTGTATTATGCTAAGCAAAACAAGTTAGTCAGAGAAAAACAAATGCTATATGATTTCACTCATATATAGAATTTAAGAAACAAAACAAATGAACATATGGGAAGTGGGAAAAAAAAGAGAGAGAGAATGAAGCAAACCATAAGAGACTCTTAACTATTGAGAACAAACTGAAGGTTGCTGGAGGGGAGGTGGGTGGGGTATGGGCTAAGTGGGTGATAGGTATTAAGTAGGACATTTGTTGAATTGAGCACTGTGTATCATATGTAAGTGATGAATCGTGAAATTGTACTCCTGAAATCAATATTACACTGTATGTTAACTAACTAGAATTTAAATAAAATTTTGAAAAATATAAATAAATAAATAAATAATAAAATTGATACAATAGAAAAATACTCTAGAAAATGTACTGTTCCTTGATCTATTTTGGACATCTAAAAAATGAAAAATATAAAAATGAGGCTTCTAAAATCCAATAAACTACACAAGACTATATAAAGCTTTCTCATAAAAGTTATAGCCTCTCCTACATTATTAAATAAAACCTTACCTTAAATTCAAAATATCACTCAATCTTACTGAAAGGACACCCATCTTTGATCTTAAAGATGTCTAGTTTTATAATGCACCATTGATAATCAAGCTAATTGTTTTTAGTATTATTTACTTTCCAGAGGAGTTAGTGGTGAAATATGGGTTCCTGGAACAGGATGAGTGCTGTGAAGACATAGAAAAATAGGATGCAATTTCATTTAAACTAATGAAAACAAATCATCTCAATTTACTTGCCATGTTTGAACACTGTGTTATGTTTTAAAATACAAGGATTTCAGTAAAATATTACTCTTTACTTTTAAATATATGGGCTCACAATATATAAAAATATTGGATCATTATGTTGTACAACTGAAACTAATATAATGTAGTAAAATACATTATATAGACGTATTTCTCAGGATCAAAGATAATTCTCTTTCTGGTATGATTGGTTATTGGGGAAACTGTTAGAGAACATTCAAATGGTTAATACCTCTTAGCCTCATTTGAGAAAAGGTTACTTCATAATTTGTGAGATTTTAAGATTGCAAAGTCTCCATTTAAGAGTAATAATCTGATCTTTTTTTTTACTTTGAAATCTAATTCAGCCTACAAAACATATTTTTTATCTCCTATTATCAATGTGTGGATATATGACTATTAAAAAATATAAAATCCATTTGAGTGATTTATACTATCTGATTTAGATTATAGAGGAAAATGTGATTAAATTTAGAGGTGGTAAATCAAAACAGCAAGTACTTCAACTAGCCTCCAGAATCTTCATTACACCTCTCAAAAGTTGTGAAGGGGAGCAGAATTTTCCACCCCAAAATATTTCTCTTTAGCATAAAGATTATTTAGGCTGATTATTTTGTTTATTTATTTATTTATTTATTTACTTGTTTGTTTATTTATAAAGATTTTATTTATTTGAGAAAGAGAGAGAGAGCATGAGTGTGGGGGAGAGAAGCAGAGGGAGAGATAGAAGCAGGTTCCCCACTGAACATGCAGCCCAACATGAGGTTGTTTCCAGGACCCTGGGATCATGACCTGAGCAGAAGACAGATGCTTAACAGACTGAGCCACCCAGGCACCTTGAGCTGATTATTTTTAAGAAATTCAAACAAACAAACAAAAAGCTTTGAAAACTTCATAGAAGTTACCTTTTCCTAAGAGATATTTAAATTTATAAGGGAAATCTCTATTTGTAAGGATCTCTCCCTCCTTATACAAGGAAAAGTAGGATGACTAAATTTGTAGAAACTCTTATCATTGGAGAACACCTGGACTTAAATCTGCATAACAACCATGTCATTGTTTACTGTGCTTTGCCAGATATCTTCTCTCCCCAGCACAACATAATCTTTTGACTAATGGAAGATGATATTTAAGGTGATTTCATAGGCCATTTCAGGAATTACTTAGTTTTCCTGGGTATCTTTATTTATAAAGGAGTTATATTTCTTATTAAACTTCCGTTTATTTTTCTTCTTTCTTTTATTGCAGAGAGGTCACAGCCAGGAACCTAGAATGGTAGAGGGAAAATTATTTTTCCTACCTGATAGTAGCATGAAATTTGCATAATTTAAACTATTATTTATCAGTACATGGTCTAGGCATTGTGGGAGTAGTGGTGGTGGTGATTAAATTGAATTAAATATTCAAATTACTAGTCTCCATTACAGACCTACTAAATCAGAATTTCAGCTGTCATATTCTAGAAATATGCATTTTACTGCACCCTTCATTATTCTTGTATTCTTCATGTTTGTTGAGGGCCACTAATTTTAAGCACTTACTACTGATAAATCATTCAAAACTATATTATTAATTGAACATTTATTTTTAGCTAATTGAAGGAAAATAGAAGGATGAAAATGTTCAGCACCTAGATGCAACTATAAAATTTTTAAAATTTATATCATGACTGAATATTCACTAGCATAGGAGCCAAGGGTAGGCTCTCCCAAATGTGCCGCTTTGGCATATTGATTATTTTAACTAAAAGTTACTTGAGACAGCCCATGCAAGAAGAACACTACACTCAGACCCTCCTCTGTCATCTTGAAAGCAAGAAATACATATCACATTCAAAAAGTACCCTTCCTGGACCAGGAGGTAAAGAGACATCCTTATCACCAGAGACAAGAAATGCAAGGCCAAGAATGCTGTATAAACAACTTTTGTCAGGAGGCAAAATGGCAGAAGAGTAGGGGACCTCATTTTATCTGGTCCCTTGAATTTAGCTAAATAACTATTAAATCATTCTGAACACCCATGAATTATTCCTGAGGTGTAAAAAGATAATACCTGGAACTGTACAAGTAGAAAAGTGAATACTTTTTGCAAGGTATGATGTGCAGAGAGGTAATTCTGAGGGGATAATTGGAAGATAAATGGATTGAGGGAGGAAGCCTCAGTAAGCTGGCTATTGGAAAGTGATATAGCCCCAGAGGGCAAAATCGGAGCCCTTAGAAATCTGCTCCAGTGGAGACACCCTGCCTAAAAGGTGCTCACATGGTGGAATGGGCAAAATTTTAGGTGGCACAGTGTGGTCTCAGTATCCCTGGAGTCATAGAAAAAGCAAGGGTGCCTGAACCAGTAGAGTTCCCAGACATTGGGACAGGGAAACTGGTTATGGTCAGTGAGCCCAGGAGGGGGTTCTCAGCTTAGTTTTCCAAAAAACCGTGAGCCACGGCCAACAGGGTGACCCCTCTCTGTATGAGGACCCTGCAAAGGACGGGAATTTGGGGACCCTCTGCCTTCCCTGAGAGGGATAGAGCAGGTGCAGGCATGACCAGGGGATAGCTCTCAGTGCAGGGGCCATGTAAAGGACAGCAACAGGTGACCCTCCACCTTCCCCCAGGAAAGGCAGAGCAGGTGCCTGCATGATCAGGAAACCACTCTTTACGCCGGGGTCCTAAAAAATGCAAAAGTTGGGAGACCCTCCATCTTCCCCTGGGAGGATCAGTGTGGGCATGCACCACAGGAGTCTGCAGAGTTTGGCACACACAAAAGTGAAGACCGTTTATCTGTGAGGATGTACTGAAGAGAGAGGACCACATGATCTTTCGGCTCTGGGGCTGGAGATTGGGGAAGATCCATTTTTATTTTGATCCTTTAAAGAGGCACAGAAAGCCTTCAGGGAACAAAAGTCACACAGAGGGAACAAAAACAGCTTACACTGAACCCGGCTCCATGGCAAGAGGTGGTGCAACTCCACCCAGGCAAAGACACCTGAGAATCAGCACAGCAGGCCCCTCCCCCAGAAGACCAACCGGAAGAACAGGTGAAGAGCAAGTTTACAGACCACACAAGACTGTAAAACTCCAGTGCTAGGGGAAAATAATATATAGAATTTGAGGTTTTTTTCTCATCATTGATTTATCTTTTGGTTTAAAATTTTCTATTTCTTTTTTTTTAATTTTTCCCTTTTCAACTAGTTTCTTATTTTATCAACTCTTTATTTTTAAGTCTTTTTAACTTTCATTTTTTACATTTACATTTTATAGATATATTCTTCATTTTTGGCTTCTTTTCACTCTATTCATTTTTATTTTTGTGTATATATATATATATATATATTTCTCTTACTTTACAATTTTGGGATTTAGTGTCCTCTAACACACAGACCAAAATACACTCAGGACCAAGTGGATCACCCTGTTTCATCCACCCTGTGAGATTATATTCTCTATCCCCCCTTTTTTTTCTTTCCTTTTTTTTTTCTTTTTCTTTCCTTTTCTGGTTTCTGACCTCTTCATATGTGTCTAGTGTGTATCTCATTTGGATTGTGGTTGATATTCTTGATAGTACTCTTGTGTTTATTCATTTTTCTCTGGAAAAAGTGACTAGAAGGAGGAATTCACAAAAAAAGAAAGAACTACAGGTAATACTCTGCCACAGATCTAATGAATATGGATGTAACTAAAATGTTCAAGCTGATATTCAGGATAACAATTATAAAGTTACTAGCTAGGCTTCAAAAAAGCATAAAAAACCCCTAGAGAATCTCTTAGAGCAGAAATGAGATCTAATCATGCTGAAATTAAAAATGCTCTGAGCCATAGGCTAAATTGGATGCTCTAACAGCTAGGGTTAATGAGGCAGAAGAGAGAGTAAGTGACATAGAAGACAAGTTGATGGAAAGGAAGGAACCTGAGAAAAAGGAAAAACTAATGGACCATGAAGGGAGTCTTCAAGAAACCAGGGATGCCATAAAATGAAACAATACCAGATTTATTGGGAGGCCTGATGGAGAAGAAAGAGAGAGAGGGCCAAAAGGTATATTTGAGCAAATCATAGCTGAGAACTTCCCTAATCTGGGGAAGGAAACAGGCATTCATGTCCAAGAGGTAGAGAGGACCCTTCCTAAAATCAATAAAAATAGATCAATACCCTGACATATAATAGTGAAGCTTGCAAATTTCAGAGATAAAGAGAAAATCCTGAAGGCAGATCAGGACAAGATGTTCCTAACCTACAGGAGTAGGAACATTACACTGACATCAGACCTATCCACAGAGACCTTGCAGGTCAGAAGGGGCCAGCATGATATATTCAGGGTACTAAATGAGAAAAACATGCAGCCAAGAATACTTTATCCAGCAAGGCTGTCATTCAGAATGGAAGCAGAGATAAAGAGCTTCCAGGACAGACAGAAACTGAAAGAACATGTGACCACCAGGCAGCCCTGCAAGAAATAAAGGATATCCTATAAGTGAAAAGAGAACCCAAGAGCAATATAAATCAGAAAGAATCAGAATAAATCTACAGAAACAGGGACTTTACAGGCAATAAAATGGCATGGAATTAATATCTTTCAATAATTACCCTGAATGTAAATGGGCAAAGTGTTCCAATCAAAAGACACAGGATATCAGATTGGATAAAAAACCAAGAACCATCCATATGTTGTCTACAAGAGACACATTTAGACTTAAAGTCACCTCCAGACTGAAAGTGAGGGGGTGGATAACAGTTTATCATGCTGATGGACCTTAAAAGAAAGCTGAGGTAGCAAACCTCATATCAAAAAATTAGAATTCAAACCAAAGACTGTAGTAAGAGATGAAGTGGGACACTATATCATACTGCAAGGGTCTACCTAACAAGAAGATATAACAATTATAAATATTTATGCTCCTAATTTGGGAATAGCCAATTATGTCAAACAATCAATAACCAAATTAAAGAAACACATTGATAATAATACAATAATAGTAGGGGATTCAACACCTTACAGAAATGGACAGATTATCTAAGCAGAAGATCAAGAAGGAAACAAGGGCTTTGAATGACACACTGGACCAGATGGACTTCACAGATATATATAGAACATTCCATCTTTAAACAACAGAATACTCATTCTTCTCAAGTACACATGGAACATTCTCCAGAATAGATCACATACTGGGTCACAAATCAGGTCTCAAATGATACCAAAAGATTGGGATTATTCCCTGCATATGTTCAGACCACAATGCTTTGGAACTTGAACTCAATCACAAGAGGAAATTTGGAAGGAATTCAAAAACTTGGAGCTTAAAGAGCATCCTACTAAAAAATGAATGGGTCAACTAGGAAATTAAAGAAGAATTTTAATAAACAATCATGGAAACTAATGAAAATGAAAATACAGCTCTTCAAAACCTTTGGGATGCAGCAAAGGCAGTCCTAAGAGGGAAGTACATTGTAATACAAGCCTCTCTCAAAAAAATTAGAAAAAATCTCAAATACACAAGCTAACCCTACACCTAAAGGAGCTGGAGAAAGAACAGCAAATAAATCCTAAATACAGGAGAGAAGATAAATAATAAATAAGTGCACAAATCAATTAAATAGAAACCAAAAGAACATTGGAACAGATCAACAAAACTAGAAGCTGGTTCTTTGAAAGAAGTAATAAGATAAATAAACCCCTAGCCAGACATATCCAAATGAAAGAGAAAGAACCCAAATAAATAAAATCATGAATGAAAAAGGAGAGAACAAAAAGAACACCAAAGAAATAGAATTTTAAGAACATATTATGAACAACTATATGCCAACAAATTAGGCAATCTGGAAGAAATGGATGCATTCCTGGAAACTTATAAACTACCAAGACTGAAATGAAGAAATGGACAATCTGAACAGACCAATAACCAGTAAGAAATTGAAGCAGTAATCAAAACATCTCCCCCCCGCCAAAAAAAAGAGTCTGGGACCAGATGGCTTCCCAAGGGACTTCTACCAAACATTTAAAGAAGAAATAATACCTATTCTACTGAAGCTGTTTCAAAAAAATAGAAACAGAAGGAAAACTTCCAAACTCATTCTATGAGGCCAGCATTACCTTGATCCCAAAACCAGACAAAGACTGATCAAAAAGGAGAATTACAGACCAATGTCCTTTATGAACATGGATGTCAAAATACTCACCAAAAAAAACCAAAAAAAACAAAATACTCACCAAGATACTAGCCATTAGGATCCAACAGTACATTAAAACAATTATTCACCAAGACCAAGTGGGATTTATTCCTGGGCTGCAAAGGTGGTTTAACATTTGCAAATCAATCAACGTGATACATCACATTAATAAAAGAAAGGACAAAATCTTATGATCCTCCCAACTGATGCAGAAAAAGCATTTGACAAAATATAGCATCCTTTTTTGATTAAAAATCTTCACTGTGTAGGGATAATGGGGATCTACCTCAATATTACAAAAACCATCTATGGAAAGCCCACAGTGAATATCATTCTCAATGGGGAAAAACTCTCAGTCTTTCCCCTCAGGTCAAGAACAAGACAGGGATACCCACTCTCACCACTGTTGTTCAGCATAGTACTAGAAGTCCTAGCTTCAGCAATCAGACAACAAAAAGAAATACATGGCATTCAAATTGGCAAAAAAGGACTCAAACTCTCACTCTGCAGATGACATGATACTTTATGTGGAAAACCCAAAAGACTCTGCCCCAAACTTATTATAACTCACACAGCAATTCAGCAACATGGCACAGAAATCAGTTTCATTTCTATACACTAACAATGAGACAAAAGAATGAGAAATTAAGGAATTGATCCCATTTACAATTGCACCAAAAACCATAAGGTACCTATGAACAAACCTTACCAAAGAGGTAAAGGAACTCTACTCTAAATACTACAGAACACTTATGAAAGAAATTGAGGAAGACACAAAGAAATGACAAAATATCCCATGCTCATGGGTTGGAAGAATAAACATTGTTAAAATGTCTATGTTACCCAGAGGAATCTATATATTCAGTGAAATCCCTATCAAAATAACATCAGCATTTTTCACAGAGCTGGAATAAATAATCCTAAAATTTGTATGGAACCAGAAAAGACCCTGAATAGCCAGAGGAATGCGGGAAAAGAAAACCAAAGCTGGTGGCATCGTAATACCAGACTTCAAGCTATATTACAAAGCTGTAATCATCAAGACAGTATGGTACTGGCATAAAATCAGACACATAGATCAAAGGAACAGAATAGAGAACCCAGAAATGGACCCTCAACTCTATGGTCAACTTATCTTCAACAAAGCAGGAAAGAATATCCAAAGGACAGTCTCTTCAACAAATGGTGTGGGGAAAATTGGACAGCTACACGTAGAAGAATGAAACTGGAACTTTTTCTTACACCATACAGAAAAGGAAACTCAAAATGGATGAAAGACCTAAATGTGAGAAAGGAATCCACGAAAATCCTTGAGGAGAACACAGGCAGCAACCTCTGTGACCTTGGCTGCAGCAACTTCTTGCTAGACATGTCTCCAAAAACAAAGGGAACAAAAATGAACTATTGGAACTTCATCAATATCAAAAGCTTCTGCACAAAAAAGGAAACAGTCAACAAAACTAAAAGGCAACCTATGGAATGGGAGAAGATATTTGCAAATGACATATCAGATAAAGGGTTAATATCCAAGATCTATAAAGAACTTCTCAAACTCAGCACCCAAAAAACAAGAATCTAGTCAAGAAATGGGCAGAAGACATGAACAGACATTTCTCTAAAAATGACATACAAATGACCAACAGACACATGAAAAAATGCTCCACATCACTTGACATCAGGGAAATACAAATCAAAACCATAATGAGATATCACCTTACACCAGTCAGAATGGCTAAAATTAGCAAGTCCAGAAACAACAAATGTTGGTGAGGATGCAGAGAAAAGGCAACCCTCTTACACTGTTGGTGGGAATGCAAGCTTGTATAGCTACTCTGGAAAATGGTATGGAGGTTCCTCAAGAAGTTAAAAATAGAGCTACCCATGACCCAGCAATTGCACTACTAGGTATTTACCCCAAACATAGAAATGTAGTGAACCGAAGTGGCATCTCTAACCCAATGTTCATAGTAGCAAAGTCCACAATAGCTAAACTGTGGAAAGAGTGAGATGTCCACGGGCAGATGAATGGATAAAGAATATGTGGCATGTATCTATATCTATATCTATATCTATATCTATATCTATATCTATCTATCTATCGATATATATATATATACACACACAATGGAATACTACTCAGCCATCAGAAAGGATGAATACTTAACACTTACATTGACCTGAATGGAACTAGAGGGAATTATGCTGAGTGAAATAAGCCAAACAGAGAAAGACAATTATCATATAGCTTTACTCATATGTGGAATATAAGAAACAGCACAGAGGATCATAGGGTAAGGGAGGTAAAACTGAAGGGGAAGTCATCTCTGAGGGAGAAAACCCTTGAGAGAGTCTTAACTATAGGAAACAAACTGAGGGTTGCTGGAGGGGAGGTGGGTGGGGGAATGGAATAATTGGGTGATGGCCATTAAGTAGGTCACGTGATACAATGAGCAATAGGTGCTATACTCAACTGATTAATTATTGAACACTACATTTGAAACTGATGGTGTAATATATATTGGCTAATTGAATTTAAATTAAGAAAAAAGAAATAAAATGCTTCTATCTTCAATAAAGATGTTAAACAAAAAACAAAAAACTTTTGTTACTTTTTACTAATTTGCTACCCCAGCCCAAAATCTCTTTAGAATTCATTACTAATTGAAGCTCCCAAACTTAAGCTCTTTTGGCCTGTCAATTTCTTATGGATTTATTGTCTCTTTGTCTAAAAAGTATAAAAACTGCCTGACTTGGCCATTTCTTTAGGTTTCAAGTTCATTATCGGGCTTTCGTAAGCACATAAACAACTTTATGGGTTTTTCTTTTCTTACATAAATTTAATTCTTAGTCCATCTGGAAGACCTTGAAAGGTGGAAGAAGAATTTTTCCTTCCCTACACCAGATTGACCAATATAATATTTGAATACTTAGAAATCATTTCTACCACATTGAGAATGCATAATATAAGCCAAGAAACTTAATATGAGCAATACAAGCTAGAAGAATCAGATATATCTTCATATAGTTGTATCTAATTCCTCCAAATAATCCACTGTCTTAAGATTGATGCAAATCTCTCATTATGTATCTCATTTCCAATGCAGCAATGACCACTGAAAGCTATGGCAGATGGAATTTATTTCTTGTAAATAAATGCAAGTGGTAACTGCTTCACCAAAACCTAAAAATGAACATTTTTTTCAAGCACATGCATTCACATCCTTATGATTTAAAACCTAGAATAGAAAGAATCCAAAGAATCAAAGCACCTCTTTATTAATATTTGAGAATGAAAATATATCAATCAAAGTTACATTAGAAATACCAGAAGAGTTAGATATTTATCTCTGAAATTAGTCAAATAGTATGCCTGGAAATGTGAAGTAAATATTTAAAGGTAAATACATATTTACCTTTATGCATTATGCAGTCATACATACTAACAATGAAAGCATCCATATACAAATGAATGCAAATAAATATTTATTAAATAAACTTTAGCTCTAAGCAAACACTCTACATGAAAAGTTTTTATGTCATTTGTGTTTTTTAGGCTATTTTGCAACATAATGGAAACTAGTGAAAATCCATTATCAAAGAACACTTTGATCAATACTATGGAAATATGGTTCATTTTAAAAGATTATCATATTTAGAATTTAAGTTGCCTTAAATTGCTTTCATAAATACCCATAACATTTCTAGACTACCAAAACTCCAGAATCAAAATCAAGAAACATTTTAGGTCTATCATCTATCTAAACATTTATAAGACACTGGGTAGAAATAAATGATCTCATAGTGAAGCTTCAGGCTACCCAGCAAAGGTACATTTAAAGAAACTTTTCTGCACAATGTCCCTAGTAGATGTTTTCTGTTACTCATTTTAAGTGTGATTTTCACACAGTTCGGAAAACACAAGTTTGGCTTACTCCATTAATAGATGGAATATTATTGATCCAATTCTTGCAGGTTAGAGAGGACTTTATTTTCACACTTAATATTCGCTATCATTTGGTTGCTTCTAGTCCAACAATGGGTTGGAAAAAATGTCTATTCATGAAAAGCCTGTTCAAGATGAATACACTTCTATTTCCTACAAATGCCTTGATTTTCACTTATTTTCAGACAACTTTCAGGAATTAAAGCTTGAAGCACATTACTTTTAGATTCCTGATTATAGATGCAAGTATGATTTAAACATAAGAAGCTACTTACAAGCGAACCCAATAGAAAAGCAATCTCTCATGTTGGATCAATAAGCACTCCAAGTCTAAAATTATGAGCACTAAAATTTGGTGCTTATCTGGAATTGAAAGTAGCTATTTTTATGTTTTGGACTCTGCAAAAAATTTATTTTACATAGAATCAAGGTGGTTACATGCATCCAATGTTGTGAAAATGATTTATTGTCTTCAAACTGAATAATAAGAGGGGGTTATAGCATGCTAGGAATAGATAGTGAATTCTTTTTTTCTTTCTTAACTGAAATTGACTGACCTTAACTCCTAACCCTGAGAGACAGAGCAAAACAGCCTGAAAGCAAATGCTATGTAGAATCTGAAATGCTTACTGAAGCTTGACAATGCAATTGATTCTCAAAAGCACAAAGGTAAGGGGTGCCTGGGTGGCTCAGTCAGTTAAGCGTCTGCCTTTGGCTCAGGTCATGATCCCAGAGTCCTGGGATCAAGCCCCGCATCGGGCTCCCTGCTCAGCAAGGAGCCTGCTTCTCCCTCTCCCTCTGCCTGCCTGTCTGCCTACTTGTGATCTCTCTCTCTCTCTGTCAAATAAATAAATAAAATCTTATTAAAAAATTTAAAAAAAAGGCACAAAGTTAAAATGGATTTCAAGTCCTATTTTCAGTACTGGTGATAACTTGCAGATTGTTTATGAAAGCAAAAAACTGTAAGGTTTTTTTTCACTAAATATATTAATAAATATATCTTGACTAATTGAACTTTACAGTCTATGAATGTCAAAGATAATTTATAAATGCTAAATTGATATCAAAATATTGAATGAAATAGAAAGTATTTAAACCAATTGGGCAAACTGTTAAGTGAAACTAAACAAGTGGTCTGTGCTTGCTGGCTACAATGTCTATTCAGAACATGAAACCTGCTCCATGCCCACCTTCCCTCAAGAAAGGTCTCAGAGTGAGCTCTTTCAATATCTTGGCTCATCTTTTCATCTAAAATCTTAGGATTTAAATCTCTTACAATTCATGTCCTTCATATATATTAACCCATTTAGTCCTCACAAAATGCATTTCATCAGGTGCTAGTATCTTCATCCTCATTTTGCAAATATGAAATTCAACCACAGAAGTATTAACTTAAGCTTTAGCACTAATTAATAGTGAAACTGGGCATTAAACTTTAGCAGTTTCAAACAAGAGCAAGGGCACTGAACTAATACTTTATGCTGCTTCCCATGTACATGTTGTATAGATCTTCTACCCTCACTGTTTCTTTTATACCCTGGGACTTAATATGATAGCATTTCTTATTGGCTAAGCCCCACTGAATTCCTAGACATAAACCCAAATTGTTAATTTTCACTTGGTCTAACCCAGTCATTCTCAAATTTAACATGCACCAGAATAACCCCGAGGCCTACTAAAATATGCACCGTTGAGGCATATCCCTGGGGTTTTTTATTTTGTTGGTCTGGGGTGGAGCCTGAGAATATGCATTTAGAATCAGTTCCCAAATTGTGCTGCTGCTACTGTTGTTCCTGCTCCTGTTGTTGGTCCAGGAACTATAGCTTGAGAATCATTGGTCTACTAACCCAATTCATTGCCTATTAATAGACACAATATTTTATGAAAGTACAAAAGGATAAATTATAACATTTAGTTCTAGAACTTGTCAAAACATATTTGTGAATCAAAGCAATAATTTTTGTTACTGATTTATTTTTCTTCACTGGCAGGCAATGTATATCAGAAATGAGTGGTGATAATCATACTTCAAGAAACACACAGAAACCCAAATTAAAATACCTGTGATCCCACATCTTAATGCTCTTCTTATAACATTTGGAAACTTTACATCTCAGAGGAGTGTGCACACACACACACACACACACAGGCACACACCCCCCCCAAAGGTTTAGGAAAATAAAACAAAATTACAACCTGAATGTTCTTGTTAAGAGCGAAGCTGCCCTGGGTTACCAAAAAATAAATAAATGCCTTTGCATTTTATTATATCTATATATGATATATAATATATAATGTTACATATATACACACACACACTTGGGAAATCATCACTACTATCAAGGTAGTGAACATATGTACACCCTCATCATTTTCCAAAAGCCTCTTTGTAATCCCTCCTTCTTACTCCTTCTCATTCATCTCCCTCAGGAGGGTACTGATTGGCTTTCTGTTACACAAGGTTAGTTTCAATTTTCTATAGTTTTACATACATTGATTCATACTGTATGCACAAATTTTGTTTGGCTTATTTTACTCAGGATAATTATTTTGAAATTCATGCACTTTGTTGCATGTATCAATGGAATATTACATTTGTTGAGGAGTAGAAGTCTATTGTATTGACTTACCACAATTTGTTTATCCATTTTCCCATTGATGGGCATTTGGGATGCTTCTAGACTTTGGCTATAATAAATAAAGTTGTAATGAACAACTGCACAAGTCTTTTTATGGACATATAGTTTAATTTCTCTTGGGCAAATGACTAAGAGTAGAATAACTGGGTCATATAATAAAATTTTGTTTATTTTTAAAGAAATTGTCAAACCATTTCCAATATTTTTCTTCAATTTTACATTCCCATCAGCAATACATGAAAGTTCCAGTTGCTTCATATCCTCACTAAAGCCTGGTATGGAGAGTTTTTAATTTCAAATGTTCTAAATGTTGTTTCATTTTGCATTTCCTTAATGATTAGGGATGTGTATATTTTAATGTGTTTGTGCGCCACCCACACATCTTCTTTGTTGAAGTGTCTATTTACATTGTTTTGACTATTTTTATTTAGTTGTTTGTTTTCTTATTATTCAGTATATATCCTTTATCAAATATGAGATTTGCAAACAAATTATCTTTCTGTGGCTTGTCTTTTCATTCTCTCAAGATTGTCTTTTAAAAAGCTGAAATTCTTAATTTTGATATAATTAATTTTTTGGTGTTGCATATAAGGAATTATTGTATACTCCAAGGTCAGAAAGATCTCGCATGTTTTCTTCTAGATTTATAGTTCTAGGTTTTCATTTATGTTAATGATCTATTTTGAGTTAATTTCTGTATGTTGATATATGGTATAAAATATGAATTGAAGTCCATTCTTTCACACATGGATATTCAAATATAGTTGACCCTTGAACAACCTGGGGGTTAAGGGCACTGAACCCCTGCACAGTCAAACATCTGCATATAACTTTTGATTGCCCAAAAACTTAACTACCAATAGCCTGATGTTAACTGGAAGCCTTACCAATAATATAAATGATCAGTCAACACCGGTTTTATATGTTATGTATTTTATACTTTATTCTCACACTAAAGTAAGCTAGAGATTCAGAATCATCAAAGTTATGTCTCAAAGATTTTATGTTATGTTTCTGAAGAAAAAAATGTTTACAGGCCTGATCTTATTTACATCTTAATTGCAATATCTTGGTTTTTCAAAATAAGTCTTTTTGTTGGAGAAATGCTCCTCAAAGAGGATTAAAATATATTTTGATGATATATCCCAGTTGAATAGAAATCTCACCATGCATACAATTCCAGGTGTATGCTATCTGGGTAGCTTGAGATGTCGTCAATAATTAAATTCTGAAAAAAACCACAATTATGAGCTGCCAGGACCCAAAGTAAAATGATGAAATCAATTATTTTCAGAATGAAAATTATTAATTCTCACACACTGGATGTTATTTTCTCAAGTAGCAAAAGGACATGGAAGCTTTACAGGTAGTCTAAAGGAAGCCTTTTATGAGTTCTTTCTAATAAACACTTTTAAAGCTTCAGAATAGAGTTCAATATGCAGTCACCTAGATTGCCCAAGTTCAGATGACAAATGAGAAATTTTGAGGGCAGTTGAGCATTGCAAAACCCCACAATGGATTGACATAAGGTTATTTATTACATTCGCTTTTGAAACGATATAATTCAAACATTCAAAATGTTCAGGGGCTTCCAAGTTCACTCTTTGACCCTCTCTAATGTAAGATTTTCAGGTCTAATGCTAATCGCTCTATTTCTAGAATACAATGATTTCCTTCTGGTATGGCTTTGAATGCTTGTAATTATGGGATGAAGATATATAGGATATAAATGCTCTAGTTTTTCAAACCATTAAAACAGATACCTAAGAAGACTGACGAAAGACTTCATATTGGAATGTTTTACAATTCTTCACTGTATTACATTTGCATATCATGAGACGAAATCTTGGTATTTCTAATAATTTCCACAAAGTTTTTTTTTTATATTTTTCAAGGAGATTCTGACTTTTTATATATGGATATAGGTAATAATAACTTCATTAAGTATGCTAACGATAAATAAGAGTTTACACGTTTTGGGTTAGTCTTCCTGGGGGGAAATGGGAAAAGAAAATTAAAATTCCTGAGTAGCATTCAGTCAATGCTCCTATCATTTTATTTTTCTATTATATAGATAAACATTTATCAAAAATAATTGAATATAACATGCTATAAGGTAAACATAATTAAAGCTACAAAATGCTTACATTACTCATTCTGACAGATTGTTATTTTTCAAAGATGGATACAAAAATATCTTTTATCCTAAATGTTCTTCTAGAAACTTGCCACTCCACCATCAAACAGTGGAGTCTGTGTTCTCTCTTCCTAAATCTGGGTGGGAGCAGGGGCTTTGTAACTGCCTCCAATAACAGTACAGCAGAAATGATGCCATAGAATTCCAATGTTAGGTTAGAAAAGTGTTGTGCACTTTTACCTGCTTCATTCTTGGATTCTTCAGCACCACTTCAGCAATCTGATTTCCCTGAGGCTGCTATACTGCAAGGAAACCCAAATTACTCCACATGAAGAAATCTGAAATCTACATGAAGAGCCATCCTGCCAGTCTCCAGCTCTTTCAGCCACCTATTGTTCCATCACCTAAACACCTAGCTAAATTTTGACTGCAAACACATGAGGAACCCACACCCAGAAATGCCCAGTCCAGCCCTTCCTGAATTCCCAACCCATGGATACTGTGCAGTGTAAAAAATATAATTGATATCGTTCAAGCCACTAAGGTTTGGAATGATTTGTTACATAGAAATAGATAATCAGAATACTCATTCCTTTGATTTATTTTAAAACAGTGATATATGAAAGGGATAGCATTTTTTGCTGTTGTTAGTTATTAACACTGTGGTATTTCTCTGAGCAGCAGTTGACTATAGAAAGAAATAATGGGCAGCAGGTTACTTTTGAAAGGAAAACAGAACTTAGAAAAATTCTGGACGAAACATATATAATGTATTTGGTCAACCAGGGTGCAATATGAGAACAGGTGCAAGATGACGAGATGTACTAAAGGCAAAGATAAGCTTTATCTTCTGAATCAATGCATTATTAAAGTATGAGTCAGAGTTATGCCAACTGTGGCATTTGCAAAAGCTGTAAGGACACCCAGGGCACAGTTAAAATCTGCCTTCTCTATAGCACAGGGAAGAAATTGGAACAATATAAGAAAAATTGTATTTTTTTCTCTCATTTAACTAAAAACATTTAAAATCAATTTTGCTACTTAAATTGGAATGATGTATTTCCTAAACTTTGTTTTTAAAGTATTGTTTTCCTTGATGTTAGAATTATTTCATGTAGAGACTATCTTAATATAATTTTGATTGCACTCAGTTACTGCTTTTTGAAATTTAAAATTTATATATACTTTTGTGAGAAAATATATATGTATATGCTTTTATAAGCAAAATGTATATAATTTTGTTGGCTACCATCATTCCCTTTTTGTTTTCATTTATTTGCTTTGACATCAGATAATGTTTGGTGTGAACAAGGGTGAGAGTCATTACTTCTTAGTTATAAAATGTTGCTAAGTTTGGAAATGTACAAGACTATCCCTAAAGACTTTGGTTGCTCAGTTTCTATCCTTTTCAGCTAAATATCCTTTTGTCTCAAAGAATTGCAGTATGTCAGTAATGGTACTCAAGGTGATGATGATAAATAATATTATTTTCTGCATTGTTACCCTTTCTATAATATGAGCTTAAGTCAACAATAAATTGTATATAAACATTACTCAGGATAGTCTATCTTCCTGTTATCTGAAGGCATAAAAAAGAAAATAGAAGAATGTCACTGAGTTATTTCAATAACTCTACATAGTGCCATTAAGCTATAAAGTCATAAAAGAAAGTAAATTTATCTGACCTATGAAGTCAGATCATTTTATTGACACTACAGAAAGGATTGCCAAGTTGATTTATAAGTACAGTGGGCACCACCAAATTAACTTACTGCCTTCCAGCAACAGGTTGTCAGGTTTACACGGAAGATCATGTGCACTAGGATGGCCTCATGTGTGACATAAGTGCTCTAGCCAACATGGCAGAGCAGGTAGCAGTGACTTTAGCACAGCTCATCAAATCCCTTAACTGCACTAGAAATGTCACATTCATATTCATAAAGAAAAGTATATATATTTTTTATGTTTCTATCTTTTCTAAGTCAGGATAGTCCCTTCCTAAGCTAGTCCCATTCTGAACCACTAGCTTAAAGCAGAAACACACAATCACTGTTATCAAAATAATTTTAATAAAGAAGTAGAGAATTTTTTGAGATAGGATTAGATCATAACCTAAAACTACTGAGATATTGATTGAATTTTATTTTTAACATAATTTCCCCTGAATTAGCAATAATTATGCTATTAAAACCTGAGAAAATGAAAAATGTATAAAATTACCCCATTCAGTTTCTGTTATTGACATGAAGAGAAATCCAGATATCTAAAAGAACTGGATTTGACACTTTTAGAAGTGAGGTGAATCTGATGAGGGGTTGTTAGGGTGCGGTAACAAACCTTCCTTCTCCAGACTTTCACATCTGTATTCCTCGTAAAATATCAGTATCTAAAAGTTGAGGTAAATGAGCTATACTCCAAGATAAGCACAGAACATTTTCCTATATAGGGAGTCACCAGGTTACCAGTGAAGAGACATGTATGAAAACAAGTGTTCAAGAATGGATCTCTGAATTTATTGCTTCCTTATTCATCTTGTGGTGGGACGTAAATGACAAATCCTACAGTTACCTCTCTTTCTCGTCTTGGAAGAGGTTGAATACCACCCTATCTAAGTAGTATAGCAGGTTAAAAATCACAGTCTGATAGTTTTTCTAATCAGTTTTTATAATGTATCTACTTTTAATTGAACCTATATAAGAAAGGCCTTATTTTCCTTTTAAAAGTCTTAATATTTTCTGTTCACATAAGCATAATGATACAGTAAATAGAAATAAATACATTATATGTTAAAAAAAAGAAGATAGTAGGAAGGGAAAAATAAAGAGGGGGGAATCAGAGGGGGAGATGAACCATGAGAGACTATGGACTCTGAGAAACAAACTGAGGGTTCTAGAGGACAGGGGGGTTGGGGGATGTGTTAGCCTGGTGATAGGTATTAAAGAGGGCATGTATTGAATGGAGCACTCGGTATTGTATGCAAACAATGAATCATGGAACACTACATCAAAAACTAATGATATAATGTTTGGTGATTAACATAACATAAAATAAAATAAACAAATGTATATTATAAATATATAATCATATATCATAAAATACAAATACAATATATAAATATATAAAAAAGAAATAAATAGCCTTTTATCCCCATGAAACATTTATGGAGTATTTGCATTTTACAAAGTACTTGCTTGTTAATTGCTTAGTTTCTTGTTTAAGCAAGCAAACAACCTAGAAAGGATAATGTCATTACTCAGCAACTAAATGAAGTAGCTGTAAACATATCATCAATTTCAAGTTAATAGTCTTTCCAAGTTGTTCCAATGAGAGGGCGATATGGAAACAAGAGAGGAAACAAGCTACTTGACTGATCTAAAGGACATAACACCACTAAAAGAGAACTGAAACTTATTAAAATAAAATAGTATTGATAAGCATGCTCTTCAACACTTCAGCTTTACTAAAGTTCTGATTTCAAGCTATTTTTCTTTGTGTCATTTATTTATCCTCAAAATGACACTACTTGCAATGGGTCTTATTAGTGTTTTTAAGAGTGCTGCTTTTAATAGCATTGTGGTAGCAACTGAATTAGTATTGTTACCTTGGAAACTACTCTTGTAACTAATTTTGTCGAGAGTTATTTTGAGAGTTACCTGTTTATATGATGTGTCACATATGTTTGTATTAGGATAAGTAGAAACTTGATCAAATTAAAGCAATAAGACTTTGCTCATGTCCCCATGATCAAGCCCACTTTTTTCATATATTCTTGCATTGTACTTAACTCCTTTCAGCTTCAGTTTTGCAATTGTAAAATAATGATAAAAATAACTGTACTTTCTGGTTATTTTTAACTATATGAAATAATAAATGGAAAGTACCTAGTAAATACTGAGTAAATGTTAATTTTTGTTTTTGTTGTTACTGTTGTTAGTGTTTTTCCTTATACCTAATTGATTCAGCCACCTGTCCATTTGGAGGATATTGTATATAAGTCTGGAAAATGTTGGTAATAATTACCTAGGGTCAAGTTAGTTATATTTAAGGTCATACTGAATATTTAGCACTCTTTATTTCTGGTAGTAAATACTTATATATGCACATGTGTTAAGTATGTAAGATCAAATTCCTGTAGTATATAACTGACTAAATTTGCCATCAGAGACTATCTATTGAAAGTTATACAAACATTAATTATAATTTAAAAGGTTATATATCAACAAAGCATATATGTTTCTGCTACAAAAGCTTAAAAATGTAAAATACTTTGTGCTATGGGTTCAATTATTTAAAGCTACATGTGAATATAGTTTTTCTTTCTAGAGAGAGAAAGAGAGCATGGGGGAGGGCAGAGGAAGAGAGAATCTTAAGCAGGCTCCACAACCAGTGTGGAGCCCAACCTGGGGCTCAATCCCATGACCCTGAGATCATGATCTGAGCTAAAATCAAGAGTCAGATGCTTAACCAACTGAGCCACCCAGGCAAGTTTAAACTGGAATATAGAAAAACATAATGCAGGGAGAGAGGCAAGATGGAGGAGGAGTAGAGGACCCCATTTCAACCAGTCCCCTGAATTTAGCTGGATATCTACCAAAGCATTCTGAACACCCAGGAAATCAGCCTGAGATGTAAGAAGATATATCCGGATCTCTACAAGTGGAAAAACACCGTCTGTCGTGAGGTAGGAAGGGTGGAGTTGTGAATCTGTGGAGATATATGGGAAGATAAACAGAAGGGGGAGGGAGCATCCATATGCTGCCTCCTGGAAAGTGATATAACACCAGAGTGCAAGGGTGTCCTGCCCTGGGGACCAGGCAAAAACTCACAGAGCAGTAGTAGCCAGGAAAGGGCTTTAGAGCAGCACTCAGACAGGATCCAGGAGCTGCGGCCACTCACGGTTTTAGAAGCACAAAGGGCAGGGACACCCCCAGGTCTGTGGGATGGCCTCTGAGAGAGTCACTGCGGGTGTGCACCACTGGAGGTGGTGGTTTTCAGCAGTGCATACAGAAACAGACACTATGTGTCCTGGAGGGTTTAGTGAAGAAAACAAACTGTGATTTCTCTGCTCTGGGACAGAGGTTTGGCTGTGGCCAATTTTGCTCTGACCATCTGAAGAGGCTCAGAAAGCAGCCAGAGAACAAAAACTCAAAAAACCGGTTTCCACAGAGCCCAGACCCCCAACAGGGGGCAGGGCAACTCTGCCCAACCAGGGATACCTGAGAAACAGCACAGTAAACCACGGCCCCAGGAGACAGGCTGGAAGAACAAGAGGACAACAACCCAATGGTCCCCATAAAACTGTAAAATCCCAACACCAGGGGAAAATAGTATATTGAGCTCTGGTTGGTCGTTTCCTTACAACTTGTTTATTTTCCAATACAACTCTTTTTCTTTTCATTCTTTCTCTTATGTGTCTTCTCTGTTTTTTCTTTTTACTGTTTTCTCATTTCAGCTAGATGTTTAATATATCAACTTATATTTCATAGTAACATCATAACTTGTACAGTTTCACACCCATATTTTTTTACAGATATATGCTTCAATGTAGTCCTTTATATATACAAATTTTACTTTCCCTGTAATTTTGGGAAGTAGTGTCCTCTAACAAACAGAACAAAATGCACCAAGGAACAACTGAAATACCCTACTTGTCCACACAAAGAGATTATAGTCCCCCTTCCCCTCACCACCTTTTTTGAAAATTTTTAATTTTTAACTTTTCTTTTTAATTTTAAACCTTTTATTATTGTGTTTCATTTTGGCTTTGGTTTTTTGGCAGTGGCTTCCAACTGCTCTGGATTTTCCTAGGGTGCATCTTGCCTGGGTCATGGTTGATATTTTGGACTCTGTACATTCCCTCAACCATATCTCAACAGAATGACTAGGAGGAGGAACTCCCAAAAAAGAAAAGAACCACACACAATGGCCTCTGCCTCAGACCTAATGGATATGGATATAAGCAAGATGTCAGAGATAGACTTCAGGGTAACAATTATGAAGTCAATAGCTAGGCTTGAGAAAACCATTAGTGACAATACAGAATCTGTAAGGGCAGAAATGAGAGCTAATCAAGTCAAACTTAAAAATGCTATGAATGAGATGCAGTCTAAACTGGGTACTCTAAGGGCCAAGGTAAATGAGGCAGAAGAATGAATTAGTGATCTAGAAGGTAAGCTGATAGAAAGGAAGGAAGCCAAGGAGGATAGGGATAAACAGCGAGAAGCCCATGACATCAGACTTAGATCAATGATGCCATGAAACGTTCCAATGTCAGAATTATTGGGATCCCTGAGGGGGTGGAGAGAAAGAGAGGACTAGAAGGTATATTTGACCAAATCATAGCTGAGAACTTCCCTAATCTGGGGAAGGAAACAAGCAGCCGTGTCCAAGAGGCAGAGAGGGCCCCTCCCAAGATCAATAAAAATAGACCAAAAGCCCAGCATATAATAGTAAAACTTGAAAATCTTAGAGCCAAGGAAGCTATCCTGAGAGAAGCTAAGGGGAAGAGATTTCTTACATACAGAAGGAGGAACATCAGAATAATGTCAGATCTATCCACAGAGACCTGGCAAGCCAGAAAGGGCTGGAAAGAAATATTCAGGGTACTAAATGAGAAAAACATGCAGCCAAGAATATTTTATCCAGCAAGGCTGTCATTCAGAATGGACGGAAAGACAAAGATCTTCGAGGACCAGCAAAAACTGAAAGAATATGTGACCACCAAGCCAGCCCTGCAAGAAATATTAAGGGGGATTCTATAAAATAAAAAAGAACCCAAGAGCAATATAGATGAGAAATTAACAGAGGCAATCTATAGAAACAGGGACTTTACAGGCAATATGTAAATTTATATCTTTCAATAGTTACCCTCAATGTGAATGACCTAAATGTATCCATGAAATGACACAGGGTTGCAGATTGGATAAAAAGACAGGACACATCCATATGTTGTCTACAAGAGACTCATTTTGAACCTAAAGACACCTTCAAATTGAAAGTGAGGGGATGGAGAACAATTTATCATATCAACAGACCTCAAAAGAAAGCTGGGGTAGAAATTCTCATATCAGACAAAATAGATTTTAAACCAAAGACT
Source organism: Leptonychotes weddellii (assembly GCF_054177405.1). Taxonomy (NCBI): domain Eukaryota; kingdom Metazoa; phylum Chordata; class Mammalia; order Carnivora; family Phocidae; genus Leptonychotes; species Leptonychotes weddellii. The sequence continues at coordinate 44,931,506 of NC_138385.1, forward strand.
ATAGTAAGAGATGTAGACAGACACTATCCTACTTAAAGGGTTGATCCAACAAGAAGATCTAACAATTGTAATTATCTATGCCCCCAAAATGGGAGCAGCCAACTACATAAGCCAACTGTTAAACAAAATAAAGAATCATATTGATAATAATACATTAATAGTGGGAGACCTCAACCCTCCACTCTCAGCAATGGACAGATCATCTAAGCAGAAGATCAACAAAGAAACAAGAGCTTTGAAAGACACATTGGACCAGATTGACCTCATAGATACATACAGAACATTCCACCCTAAAACAACAGAATACTCATTCTTCTCAAGTGCACATGGAACTTCCTCCAGAATAGACCACATCTTGGGTCACAAATCAGGTCTCAACCAATACCAAAAAATTGAGATTATTCCGTACATGCTATCAGACTACAATGCTTTGAAACTGAAACTCAATCACAAGAAATAATTGGCAGAAATTCAAACACTTGGAAACTAAAGACCACTCTGCTCAAGAATGTTTAGGTCAACCAGGAAATTAAAGAAGAACTTAAACAATTAGTGGAAACCAATAAGAATGAAAGCACATTGGTCCAAAACATATGGGATACTGCAAAGGTGTTCCTAAGGGGGAAATACATAGCCATCCAAGCCTCTTTCAATAAAGTAGAAAAATTCCAAATGCACAAGCTAACCTTACACCTAAATAAGCTGGAGAAAGAACAGCAAATAAAACCAAAACCAAACAGAGGAAGAGAAATAATAAAGATTTGAGCAGAGATCAATGAAATAGAAACCAGAAAATCAGTAGACCAGATCAACAAAACTAGAAGCTGGTTCTTTGAAAGAATTAATAAGATTGATAAACCTCTGGCCAGACTTATCCAAAAGAAAAGAGAAAGGACCCAAATTAATAAAATAATGAATGAAAGGGGAGAGATCATGACTAACACCAAGGAAATAGAAACAATTATTAGAAATTATTACCAGGAACCATATGCCAACAAATTAAGCAACCTGGAAGAAATGGATGCCTTCCTGGAAACTTATAAATTACCAAGACTGAAACAGGAAGAAATAGGCAATCTGAGTAGACCAATAACTAGTAACAAAATTGAAGCAGTAATCAAAAACCTCCCAAAAAACAAGAGTCCAGGGCCAGATGGCTTCCCAGGGGAATTCTACCAAACATTTAAGGAAGAAATAATACCTATTCTACTGAAGCTATTTCAAAAAATAGAAACAGAAGGAAATTTTCCAAACTCATTCTCTGAGGCCAGTATTATTACCCTGATCCCAGAACCAGGCAAAGACCCCATCAAAAAGGAGAATTACAGACCAATGTCCCTGATGAACATGGATGCCAAAATACTCAACAAGAGCCTAGTGAATAGGATCCAATAGTACATTAAAAGGATTATCCATCATGACCAGGTAGGATTTATTCCTGGCATGCAAGAGTGGTTCAACATTCGAAAATCAATCAATGTGATAGAGCACATTAAAAGAACCATAGGATCCTCTCAGTTGATGCAGAAAAAGTATTTGACAAAATACAGCATCCTTTCCTGTATAAAACTCTTCAGAGTGTAGGGATAGAGGGACATTCCTCAATAACATAACAACCATCTATGGAAAGCCAGTTATGTCACCTGCTCCTGAAAGTAATTGTCTTATGAAGTAGAGATCCTATAGTGACCAGGGACTGGTGCTTCAGTGATTGTCTCCATTGTATGCTGTGTGCAGTCAGCTATTGTGTTCTGGCTGCTCCATCTTTCAAGCTAGTTGTCTACAGAGGCTTTCCTTGCCTGTATTGAGCAGTGTTTAGTCCCTGGCCTGAATGTGGCAAGTTTTAGCTAAGTGTGCTCTGGTCTGTTTGTGAAATGAAACCTGTCACCATCTGCACCAGAACTGAAGCCCTGCAAAACACTCTGGGTGGAAGATGTGTTATGTTTAGTGGTTTGTGCTGGTCTGGGTGAGGGGCCTGATGCACTGTGACTGAGGTAAGCTTGACTGAAAAGGACAGTTCCAAGTGAGTGCATGGGTGAGGGGCTTAGTGTAAGCAAGTTTGGCAGCCAGTGTTGGCACGTGTTGTTTCCTGCAGGTAGCTCAATGTTTATACTGAAGGGTGGGAAAGGGAAATGGTGCCATCCAGCTCCTTTCTTCCCAGGGAGGCATTCTGTGAATACTGTCTCTCAGGGATGCACTCCTAAAAGAGCCAATACTCTCCCCACTATGTGCCCAAGGCACTCTTCAGATTGCTGTTTACATGCTATCTTTCCCCAGCTTGTTTACCTGCCTTCTCTCCAGGAGCAGCACAGTGCCCCCTGGGCTATATCTCAGCCAAGTCCACTGACCTTTAAAACTAGTCTTTGGGGTAACTGCCTGGCTCAGTGGAGCATGTGACTTTTGATCTCGGGTTTGTGAGTTCAAGCCCCATGTTGGGTATAGAGCTTACTTAAAAATAATAATAATAAAGAAAAAATTTAAAAAATAACCAATAAATATAGTTTAAATAAATATAAAATAAAATGATAAAATGAAATAAAATGAAATAAAATAAAATAAAATAATAATAAAATATGCTCCAGATGTTAATCCCCACTGATTACATGAGCTCACAAAATTCAGCCCCTCTCATTTTCCAAACCAGTGGTTCTGGGGAAATGTTCTTGTCCATTCCCCTGTGTGCTCTTCTCTCTCTTTTGCCCTTCTCTGCAAGCACGGATTCCTCCTTCTATAGCAGCCTTGATCCGTTTATTTCCTAAACCATGTCTCTGCACTTCCTACCCTCTTCAGTGTGACCTCTTCTCTCCTTTTATTCATGGAGTTTGTTCTGTCAGTCTCCAGGTCATTTTCTAGGGTATTTAGGATGATTTGATAGTGATCTAGTTGAGATTGTGGGACAAGGCAATCCTAGGCTCCTCCTACTCTGCCACCACCTTCATGCTTCCCCCCAAATTTTAAATGCATTGTTGTATTTGTTTTGTTAATATTTTGTTAAGGACTTTGGTTAATATTTTGGAGATATTGGCCTGTATTTCTTTTTTTTTTTTTTCTGGTGTCTTTATCTGGTTTTGGTATAAGGGTGATACTGGCCTCATAGAATAAATTTGGAAAATTTTCTTCCTATTCTATTTTTTGGAACATTTTGAGAAGAATAGGAGTTACCTTGTCTTTAAATGTTTGGTAGAATTTGCCTGTATAGCTGTCTGGGCCTGGACTTTTGATTACTAATACAATTTCATTGTTGGTAATCAGTCTGTTATTTTCTATTTGTTCCTGCTTCAGTTTTGGTAGGTTATATATTTCTCAGAATGTATCCGTTTATTCCAGGTTGTCCAATTTTTTGGCATATGGATTTTCTTAATATTCTGATGGAATTGTTTGTATTTCTGTGGTGTTGGTTATTTCTCTTATTTAATTAGTGATTTTATTTGGGTCCTCTCTCTCTCTTGTCTCTCTGTCTCTCTCTTCATGGCTAGAGATTTATCTTTTTTTTTTTTTTTAATCTTTTCGATATTCTGCTCCTGGTTTCCTGGATCTTTTCTTTTATTTGTTTGTTTTGTTTATTGTTTTGTTTTGCTTATATACCATTTATTTCTCCTCAAGTCTTTATCTCCTTCCTTTTGCTGGGTTTGAGTTTTATTTGTTGTACTTTTTCCAGCTCCTTTATGTGTAAGATTAGGTTGTTTCTTTGAGATTTTTCTTGCTTCTTGAGGTAGGCCTCTATTGCTATAAACTTCCTTTTCAGAACTGCTTTTGCTACATCCCAAAGATTTTGGACTGCTGTGTCTTCATTTGCATTTGTTTCCATGTAATTTTTTATTTCTTCTTTGATTTCTTGGATGACCCATTCATTGTTTAGTAGCATGTTATTTAACCTCCTTGTAATTGTCTTTTTTCCAGATTTTTTCTTTTGATTAATTTCTAGTTTCATAGCTTTATGGTCAGAAAAGAAACTTGGTATGACTTCATATTTTTTTTAATTTGTTGAGACTTGTTTTGTGGCCTAATATGTGATCTATTCTGGAGAATGTCCCTGTGCATTTGAAAAAAAATGTATTCTGATATTTTGGGATAGAATGTTTGAATATATCTGCTAAATCTACCTGGTCCAGTGTGTCATTCAAAGCCATTATTTCCTTGTTGATTTCTGTTTGGATACTCTATCTGTTGAGGTAATTGGGCTGTTAAAGTCCCCTACTATTATTGTATTAATGTCAATTATATCTTTTATGTTTGTTATTAACTGTATTATGTACTTAGATGTTCCCATGTTGGGCGCATAAATATTTATAATTGTTATATCCTGTTGTTGTATTGTCCCCTTTATTATTGTTTAGTGTCCTTCTTTGTGTCTTGTTACTGTCTTTGTTTGAAAGTCTAGTTTGTCCAATATAAGTATTGCAGCCCTGGCTTTCTTTTACCATCCTTTGTATCATAAAGTTTTCTCTATCTCCTTACTTTCAATCTGCAGGTGTCTTTAGGTCTGACATGAGCCTTCTGCCGGCAGCATATAGATGGGTCTTTTGTTTTGTTTTGTTTTGTTGTTTTGTTTTATCCACTCTCTCATCCTATGACTTTGGAGTATTTAGCCTATTTACATTCAAAGTAATTATCTCTACTTTATTGGAATTAACTTTACAATACAATAATTAGCTTTGAGTGTTGAACTGTTTGCATATGTGTGTATGTTATGGACATGCAGGCATGTTTATGCATGTGTGTGGATGCATGTTATTTTTGCTTTATAGCTACCATAGTTAAATGGTATTGGTAAGGGACTCAATGAAGTAACTGGATTACAAATGCAGTGTGCACGTGTCTCAGGCTCTGCTACAGAACAGATGGTTGTTGAGATCAAGTGAGGTAAATTCTATCCAACTGGACCAGGAAACTGATTGTAAGGATTAATGGTGGCCAGGCGATGATGTGATAGGGGTCAGGGTGGGCAGTTATCATTTGGGGTACTTAAAGTAAAAAATAAAAAGTTCCAGGCAAGCAGTTAGGCAGGTGGACTCTGAAGTTGGAGTAAAAGAGCACTTTGAGCAGAATCTAACTATGATCTAGGAAGCTCCCCTGAAGTGGCTTTAACACATTCAATGGTCCCTGGAGGCCTCTTACGCTCAACATCTTAGACTTTTAAGGCTGTCTAGAAAGACAGAAGTTCAGTTAGGATTGCTGATTCAAACCCTTGTCCCATGCATAGATTCTCCCTTAGTCTGTATAAACACATATCCATAATCTAAAGAGCTGTTGATCTCCATGAAAGACAAAAATAGCTTTTTTTTTCCCCTGCCCTGAGCTAGGCTATTCAGAGATGTCAAAGACTGAAATGTTTGACAAGATGAGGAGGGGGAAATTTTTACTCTCCATAAATAGATGACACATTTTTCAAGGCATCAAAAAAAAAAAAAAAAAGAGCTGGATATTTCCATAATTAAGAGGGAATAAGTGAGAGACTAGAAAGGAACATGGAAATATATTGTGGTTACAAAGATGGTTTCTATTTTAGGAAAGTAAGACTTAAGGTAATTTGCTGATAATTCACAGTTGGAAATTGTGAAAGGAAATTGAAGATGATTGAAAAGGTTTGGGAAAATTATTCAATGTCTAAGATAGAAAGTTAATGAGAGGAGAATAAAAAAATAAAACAACTTCTGTACAATACTTAGAGCCACATTGGAAGCATAATACTGTGAATGTGTAGTAAGTTTAATCTTCTGCACAATTTTGTAGTTTTCCCCCCCAAAACAGTGTTCAATGGCCTGTGGAGAATACAATCTGTAAGGGGACTATAGTTGGAAATTGGCACTATAAACAGATTGAGAAACCAAGAATGAAATGCCAATGATGGCAATGATGAGATGGGGAGATAAAAGTAACCAGGAACAAATTTCATAAAGTGGGTAAAATGGAGAAGGACTGAGCAACGAGGGGATCTAATGAAGGGAAAGCTCAAGTTAACCAGATAGAATAACACAAGGCAGATCATGAAGTCATAATCATAAAAAAGGAAGGCAATGTTCAATATGATGGAGTCTTCATAATCATATGAAAAGAAGATCCAGGGAATGCATATCTGTACATATAAGGGCTACAGGAGCAATAAAAACAGCAAAAAAAAAAAATCTACAAAAACAAAAACATGTAAGACAAAGCAGATATTTATTTGTGGTGATGGCTACATTGACAGTTGTAACACCAAATGTCAGGTGCCAGCAGAAGTCTTAAATAAGGATGGGAAGGAACATCCAAAAAGATGAAAGGACAGGTGTCCTTCAAATTATCTATGACTTTCTACCACTAACCAAATTTTCTGTCACTACCCAATGAGTTAAATAATCTATTCCAAAGCAAAATAAGAAACTCTTAAGACACAAGAAAAGTCCTCACACTTATCTGTAAGACCATGTCCCTGAAGGATATCTATGGAACATATGCAGAAGGAAGATAAATGTGTTTCCTTATAGGTGATAATGCTAAATTAGAGTTCTTAGTGTGACTTAATTTTCTCATAGCCTTATTAACATTAAACTGAATGTTTGATAAGGAAAACTGGTTAGTATAGAAGAAATGGCATTCACAATTGCTGTAGGTCTACCCTCAGGAATTTACTAAATCATAATACTCCCAAAAGTAATGTATGAAAATAATTCTTCACTAAAGACAAGATGTAAATACATCTCTTCAGAAACATGCCCTTCAAATTAGTTTCATTTGGACATAACCTTTTAAAAATATCTCAAAATTTTTGAGAGTTCGAGAAATTCCATATTCAAACTCCTAAATTATACATTTAGGAGAATTTTTGATGAAAGAACTTCCAAAGATTTCTGCATTATTGAATAGGATAAGGGATGAATAAGTACCTTGGATACACCAGTAAAATGGGCACTTTAACATATGTTCACTCAAATATTCTCATTGCTTCCCTCTTAATGTAGCTTTGGAGCAAATGATCACATGAATGACAGGAATCTGGATGAAGATAGGCCAATGACAGAAAATCGCCTTTCCTTCCTTTGCTACTATAGCTACTCTTTCTGACACCCACTAGCTTAGTTTGAAAGAAACCACTTTATAAATTCACCTCAGGCAAATAAAAAGAAATTAAAATATACACCTTTGAGAACTTCAGTCAGTTCTGTTTCTGCCATCTTCAGTTTAGCACTTTGGTGAACATATTCTTTAATAAACATAGCCATATTTGCAAACCCTGAGGGCAATTCAGATGCAGGCTTAGCCAAAGGGTGAGGGATTTAGAAGAAAAATGTCTCCATGGAAATTTTCAGGTTAGAGATAAGGGAACCAGCTTGTGTTTAAACAAGATTTTTAAAAATATTTACCAGGTTTAAAAAATTGTACTTCTCTCTTTTAGTTGAATATAAACATTACTTACACAATTTATTCAATCACAGGTGGTTTTGTGTTGAAATATGTTTTCCCCTTAACTAACTACTAGCCAGCTGAATACCAACTGGTTAAAGAATGAATGAACCATGGAGTGTGACATTTGCTTTTGTTATGCTCTTTTAATATTATTAGCTTCTCTGTGAAATATAATCTTTTAGGAGGGAGGTAGAAAAAAGTGTTTATAACTTAAACCTCTGATTTGGAAACTGAAAATAGATCCTGTTTGGGTAGGTCACTGAAGTCATTTAAATTAAATAGATGGGGAAGTCATTGAGAAATTCTAAGTCCTTTGAAGGTTTAGAATCTAAAAGACATTATAGCATTAATTTAGCCTAGATAAGATATTCTTTCATAGCTCAGATAATGTTTTGCCCTACTTTTTTTTTTTTTTGACAAATGTAGGATCCTTATATTTTTCACTTACTTTGAATTAAATTGAACATGAATGCCACATTTTATAATTTAAAAATCTAAACAGGTAAGGTTCAGGAATTCAAGAAATAAATTTAACTTTTTATGTAATCATTTGCAATAAATCAAAACTTGATGAATATTCGGACACTTAATATATTTAAGGTTTAAAGCTTCTTTTTTTTTTTAAAGATTTTATTTATTTATTTGAGAGAGAGAGAATGAGAGAGAGCAAGCACATGAGAGGGGGGAGGGTCAGAGGGAGAAGCAGACTCCCTGCCGAGCAGGGAGCCCGATGCGGGACTCAATCCAGGGACTCCAGAATCATGACCTGAGCCGAAGGCAGTGGCTTAACCAACTGAGCCACCCAGGCGCCCGGTTTAAAGCTTCTTGAATTTAGTATCCAAAATAATTTTCAAACATATACATAAATGCAATGAGCCCAAAATAAAAGGCATCAAAGGACAGATCTAATCTCCATGGTATATGTTAACTATATTATATCAAACAAGGTATACAATGTATATAGGCTCATGAAAACTGCTTGATGACAGGTCTGGAGCATCATCATATTTGACAGAAGTAAATTTTTTATTCTTCCAGAAACATATTATGACATTAAATATATTCAATGTAACTACTAAAATAGAATAAGACAAGTATTTTGAGATAAATATTTGTTTTATGTTTTAAAGTTTATCTTTTTTCTTTTTTAAAAGAGGTATTCTGAAATGATTGCCTGGGTTCAAACCATGGGTCTTCTACTTGAGAGCTCTGTAAACCTAGGCAAGTCACTTAAGCTCTGTACTATGTTTTTGTTTGTTAGGTTTTGTTTTTTCAACTGTGAAAGAACTTACAGGGTCATTGTTAGGACTAAATGTGTACATAAGTATACATATATGTGTGTATATATGTGTATGCATGTACACACAGTGCTTGAAACAGAGTTAGTACATTATTAGTAAATAATTTTTATTGTACTTACTTTGGTATAGAAAGGTAATGGAAAAAATAACCAAGTGTTCACAGTTGTCCCTTTCTTACTCTGTGCTTTGCCTCGACTAAACTTTAGTCAGGTATCTCTCCTTCCTACAAGCCCCTGACCCCTGTTTGCCCCTAAGCAATAAGCAAGCACAATAAAGTGGAACATGTCTCCTTTTCAGGGTCTCCTGGGAATCATCTGAATACAGTGAGACACTTTTTTTTGGAAGACCCCACTGTTCATTTATCTTGTGTGTCCAGTTTCTTCTTAAAATATTCTGCTTAGGTCTGCTTGCCCTTAACAACAACAACAACAAAAAATTCATTTTTCTGTTGGATTTTATGAAATCTTGTAGATTTCTGAGATCAGATTCTTCTACCTATTCTGAATAAAGTGTCTCCCTAAGTCCAGATTTGCTTTCATTTGACAAAAAGAAATATCTTTCAATGAAAATCACACTTTACATTGCTCCTTATATTGTGATTATATTGTTTTAATATCTACTATTGAAGTGTTTTATGTTAAAATTTAACCCCCCTGTTGTCTTGTAAACAGGAAAATGAGTTCACCCCAGAATTCTGTATGCAGAGTTCTAATTTTTTTTAAAAAAAACAAGACATTTTCCTATTTGTAGGATATCTACACTAGATAAAACTTACCAATATTTCTGTTCTTCAAAATTTCAACTTTTAAATAACTGAATAGGTCAATTTCTAAAGTCGACAATGTTAGAAGAGTTAAAATCTGTAGAGCTTTTCTCTCTCTCTCTTTCTCTCTTATTCACTTTATATATATGGCTAATGACATTTTACTACCCTTGCTTCCCTCCTTTTAATTTGAGAACTCTTCTATGATCTTTTGCCTCCTGGGAAGAGCTGACTCTCAAAAAGAAATCACTCAAAAGCCACAGCGATAATTAGTTTAGACGGGCATTTGAAAACTGTCATGTATGTATATTCATTGAAAATTCTCTAGTGCTGTTATTTTTTATCTCTCAAACATAAGTAAAATTTATTTTGACATTCTAGACAGGATTTATTTTCAGGTAATTCTCACACTTGATAAAGACATCCAAGGCTAACGTCATTTCTGACAGAGCCTAGAGCACCCTTTGGCAAGTTCCTTTTCAAACATAAAATTTGGTCCCTTAAACTAGAATAGGATAAATTCGTCTTAAATATTATACTCCCATTTAACCTAGCATAAAGTTATGGTAACATTTTGGTTATGATATGGACAGCTTTTAAAACTTGCTGAATTTAATTTCCAAAATATCTTCCATCAGATGCTCAAGGGAGGGGCACCTGGGTGGCTCAGTCTGTTAAATGTCTACCTTCGGCTCAGGTCATGTTTCCGGGGTCCTGCGATCAAGCCCTACATTGGGCTTTTCTTCACCTACTTCACCTTCTCCTCTCTGCTTAGGCTCTCTCTCTATCTCTGTCTCTCTCAAATGAATAACTAAAATCTTAAAAAAATTTAAAAAAAGAAGTTCAAGGAAAACCCATTTCTTTGAACCCCAAAACATGGTGAGGAAACCATTGCATAAATTCTAGGAAAGAAATGTCAGTGAACAGCTGAAAAACTTTATTTTAGTGGTGGTGTAGCTTAACTAATGAGGTAACTAAAATGTCCCAGTATGCATGAGTTTATTTTTTTAATAATAGAAAATAATTTTTTATTCATTATATATATGAGCAGAACCTAAAATTTTCACCTTGAAATGTGATATCCTAAAACTCTGAACATCAATTTGCTGTTTAACCATGTTTAATTTAGTTATGGTACTTTCCTTGTGGTCCTATCAGACATCATCATGCTTCATATTCACTAACTTTTGCTGTGAAAGCCAAATTGTGAATTGACACCAAAATTGTCCCTTTTATTGATAAAATTAGTCATAAAATTACTGTATTAACAGAATATTCACAAAGTGATGCTTTCAGCAGTATGTTGTTTTGGCACAGTGGGAAAAGAAAAGTGTTGGTGAAAAATAAAATAAATAATAAAATAAAATAAAACAAAATAAAAAGACTTGAAAATTGCATCCAGGACTGTGTAGGTGATACAAAATGTGGAGACAGCTCGGCTTGAAACTCGTTTAAGGCAGAATCACAGCATATGTCATCTTAAATACTTACAGTTTTAAGGCCATGGAGTAAATACTGTGGCTTCAAAAATTTAAGAAAAAAAATAGTACAATATATTTTGAAATCAATTTTCTTTGAAATTTACAATCTTACCTTTTCTGCTTTTTTCCCCTCAAATTTCCACTGATTTAGGGTAAAATGGAGGCAAAGGAAGCAAAGGAAAACAAAACAAAACAAAAACAAAAACAAAAATCAGCTTTAATTTGTTATTGCAAATACATTTTTTAATGTCAATATTCTGAGTCCAATAGTAAATAATTTTGTTCTACTAAAACTATTTTCAACTGCTGCATTCTTCATTGGTTTTGTAAAGGGATATAATAGCATCATAAATCTCATGTACCAATATGAAGAGCCATATCAAAAATCTTGGATCAACATAAAAATTTCAGTTATACGCTTAGCCCACATAGGCTTTGGCCAAGAAAAGGCATCCTTCCAATTAGATATTCTCTTATTTATATTGCTTATTTTTCATCAATTTTTAATGATCAAAACAAAACAAAACAAAAACAACAAACTTTATCCATATCTAAGAATATAACATTAAAATACTATTCTCTACTTTGCAACATCACAATAGATCTTTTTTATGTTTGCTCCATTAAAATTTACTTGCAGTAACACAACAGGTTTTAGTTAGATGTTTATCATTCATCAATCACTGAGCAATCCAAAAGCATTAAAATTCTTAGGGAGCCAAGTGAAGATATTAAAATGTTAATTATATCTATCTTTGTAAATTAGTGAATTATTGAAAAGTTAATGACTTAATCAATATTTTGAGGTGAGCTCCTCCTCATCACTGCAATGAAAAAAGACAACTTCAGAATGTGCTTATTTCCCTAAATTTTATATTTTAATTAAAAACATTGCCTGTGCTGTGCTACTTTTGCCTTTATTTGAGAATTTCTATTGAGAAAAGCTTAAAATAGATCAATTGGGGAATATTAAAAAGGTTAGTCTTTGCATTAATAAACACTGTTGTGGGAAACAAAGGCAGAAGAAAAATTATCAAATTTCCTTGCTACCAACAGCTCACTCACTGACAAGTCCTTGAAACAGGCAGAGTGACATTCATATAAGGACTCAACTGCCTAGATGTTAATACTTTGTTAAAGGCAAAAAGCAATCCTAGCCTGAACACCCCCTCAAGCCCCCAGAATCCTGTAAGTCTTCTTTAACATATAAAAATTCCTTTGGAAACTTCCTTTATCTCTAAACCCCCCAAGATACATGTTGGTAATCATCCCCCAAGCATGTGGCCCACCGATATACATCTGAAGGGTCTCATGACTAAGGATTTTTTTTTTTTTAAAGATTTTATTCATTTATTTGACAGAGACACAGCGAGAGAGGGAACACAAGCAGGGGGAGTGGGAGAGGGAGAAGCAGGCTTCCCATGGAGCAGGGAGCCCGATGTGGGGCTCGATCCCAGGACCCTGGGATCATGACTTGAGCCGAAGGCAGACGCTTAACGACTGAGCCACACAGGCGCCCCTCATGACTAAGGTTTTATTAGACAGTAATAAATGACCTTTTCCCAATAATAGCTAGCCCCCTCAGGGTCCTGGAAACCTTACTTCCAAAATTCCTTAGAGACTTACCCTATCCCTAACACCCTTCCAACTTGACAGTATATAATGGGCCACTCCTCATGACCCCAGTGCAGCTCTTTCTGCCCACGGGTCCTGCCCCATACTTTAATAAAATCACCTTTTGAAAGCACCAAAGATGTCTCAAAAATTCTTAGAAGCCTAATGTCTTTCCTACATCACATAGTACCAAATAAGCTTTTGCTAAATGTTTTAAAATTGAATTAGAAATCTGGGACTGGAACCTATTCAAAATCAGATAGTCTTTCCATTGTACCACATTTACTTATAATCATCCCAGTCCTCCAGAAATTTACATATTATACAAAATGCATTGATTTGTGGTCAATAATCTTTCAATGTATTTTGGTTTGAGAAATTATAAAATAAAACAACCCATTTTATATTCCAGTGCACTTTTTTTCCTGAAATTGAAGTGGGAGAGTGAGGTTTTTGTTTCACAGAGTCGAAGAATGAATCTCCCAGAAAAAGGAGAGCAAGGAAAGCCATAGAGTTTTATTAAGCAAGGATACAGAAAAAGCTCTCAGGAGTGAGAGTGTTGTAATTTTGAATGTAGGTGAAGTTTGGTGGGGTGAGGTCCGGGGCCAACAGCCAAGAAAGAATGATTGCCAACTCGTATTAAGGAAATTTAATAATTTCTCTTCTGCCTTTGTTTCCCACATCACTATGACCTCTCTAAATCTCAGGTTATTATCCTGTAAAATGGAGATAACAATAACAATTCATATCCCTTCTACCTTTAGATATTATTTTGAAAGTCAAATAAAATCCTTTCTCCTGATTCTCCTTTTGTTCTTTCTTCTCATCTCCCAACTATTTTTGACATTTGCTATTTGTAAGAGTCTTATAAATCAAACACTCTCTTAGGTATTTAACATATATTTTCTGAATTAATCCTTGAAATAGTTCATCATTCTAAATACAATTATTCTAATTTTACATGTATGGAAGCTGAGTTACAAAGATTTATACTATGTGCCAAAATTACATAGACTGTAAATCAGAAAGTAAATATTATTTTCACCAGGGATTGTTGTATATCTTAGATATGCAGAAAAAATAAATATATTGAGCTAATGAGTATGTGCCCCGATATCTAGCAATAAATAAATTAGGTAATGAATAATGTTTCAAACATGACTAATTCTGAATATGAGTAAAGGACAGGCAGGGCTAGGTAGGGAGAGATAAATAGGGGGCTTTGTGGTAAGGCTTACAGAAATCCCAAAAATGTGGAGGTGTAGGGAAACCAGAGATAAAGGAACAAACAGGACCACCCTAACATAGGCATGTGGGGTGAGTTTTTTATGGTAATCACCTATGACCAACAAAGAATAACCAGACCCTAAAAAGGAAGTAAGCCATTGAAGGTGTTACCACTAGTCCTTGCTCAATGGTGTTATCAATAGAGATGTTAAAAGGATTTAAGTTCCCTGGTTAGCTTTCTATAAAAGACCAACGCTAAAGGCCCTCAGTGGCAACCCTGTCAGGACCCCTCTCACTCCTGAGAGCTTTTTCTGTATCCTTGCTTAATAAACCTCTGTTGCTTTACTCACTCTCCTTTGTCCCAGAGATACATTCTTTGACTCCATGAGACAAGAACCTAGCTCTCCCACATCAAATAGTTAAATATTATATATCCACTATAGTACTCACTTCCTAACGATTATCTCTGTTAAAGAAAAAGCATCCAGATATATTTTTACAAAATAGCCATTTGCATCAATTTTACTATTAGGCAATTACATTTATATTTAACAACTAGATCTCTCTAAGTTAATGTTCTCCCCAAAATTTTCAATATCATTTATATTAACTATTAGAATATTCATTGTTTTTACATATGCAAGTAACATGGCCAGCTCCAGAATCTGGAGCCTTTAGTATTAGTTTATCTTTAATAATGTAGGCAAACCACTAAATTTAAATTGAGCAATTTTCTAATTCAATCACTTTAGTTCTCTGTCCAGTTTTCATCTGGTTAATTCAGATGCACTGTATGTAATGAAAGCATTTTATGTGTGGAGAAAAGACCAAGGATTCATAATCTAGCACCCCTTCAGGGTAAGAAGGAGTACCCAGTATGACAATGCTGGGAAAATACAGCCTATAATAAATCTTTGTTTCCTACAGCATTTCTAACTTATACATTCATTCATTCACCAGGCAAGTTACTAAGGATAAACTGATTGCCAAGATAGAAATAGTTATCTTGGCACCTGGGTGGCTCAGTTGGTTAAGTGTCTGCCTTTGGTTCATGTCATGATCCCAGGGTCCTGGGATAGAGCCCTGCACCAGGCTCCCTGATCAGCGGGAAGCCTGCTTCTCCCTCCCCCACTCCCCCTGCTTGTGGTCTCTCTCTCTATCAAATAAATAAATAAAATCTTTCAAAAAAAAGAAATAGGGAGAGAAAAAAGATGGCAAAAGAGTAGGGGACCCTATTCCAACTGGTCTCTGGAATTGAGCTGGATATCTACCAGACCACTCAGAGCACACACGAAATCAGCTTGAGATGTAAGAAGATCTGGATCTCTAACAGAAGATCGCAGGTGGTTGTTTTGAGGTACAAAGCAGGGAGCCGTGATTCAGCAGGCAGATATCAGAGGATAAATGGCAGCAGGAGGGATCCTGGCCATGGGGATCCAACACTGCCAGTGAGTGACAGCCTGGCACGCTGGGGATGGGGCACACTCTCAGACTGGTAGCAGCAGGGAAAGGACTTTAGGGCAGCCCACATGATGGAAACCCAGAGTGGTGGGGTCATGCGAATGAACTGGGAGCAGCTGGCGGTTTTAGAAGCACAAAGGGCAGAGATGTGCCCCGACCTGGAGGCAAGACTGGGAGTGCTACGGAGGAACACACAATCCAGGATGCTGCAGTTTATAGCAGCACAGACAGAAACAGAGATAGTGTGGCCTGGAGAGCTCGCTGAAGAACAGACTGCGATCTCTCTGCTCTGAGGCAGAGGGTTGGAAAAAGTCTCTTCTGCTCTGACTCTTAAAAGAGATGTGGAAAACCACCAGGGAAAGCCGACAGAGAACAAAAGCCCCCAAAAACTGGTTCCAACTGAGCCCACCCCCCTGCACAGGGGATCAGGCAACTCTGCCCAGACAGTGATGCCTGAGTAACAGCATGGCAAGCCCCTCCCCCAGAAGACAGGGTGGGAAAACAAGAGGCTAGCAACCCTAAGGACCCTAGAAAACAGGTGCATCTTGCTTGGGTTCTGGTCAAAAATTTGGACTCTATACATTCCCTCAAACACCCATCAAGAGAATGACTAGGAGGAAGAACACCCAAAATAGAAAAGACTCAGAGATTATGACCTATGCTGTAGATTTACAAATGGATGCAGATATAACCAAGAAGGAATTCAGGCTAGCAATTGTGAAGACAATAGCTAGAATTGAGAAATCAATTAATGGCAACATACAGTCTCTAAGGGCAGAAATGAAAGCTGAACTGTCAGAACTTAAAAATTGTAACAGTGAGATCCATTCTAATCTAGATAATCTAACAGCTAGGGTAAGTGAGGCAGAAGAACGAATAAGTGACCTGGAAGACAATTTAATAGATAAAAAGGGAAAAGAGGAGGCCAGGGAAAAACAACTCAGAATCCATGAAAATAGAATCAGAGAAGTTAGTGAAACCATGAAGCGTTCCAATGTCACAATTATTGGAATCCCGGATGGAGTGGAGAGAGAGAGAGAGAACTAGAAGATATATTTGAGCAAATCATAGCTGAGAACTTCCCTAATCTGGGGAATGAAACATTCATGTCCTAGAGGCAGAGAGGACTCCTCCAAAGATCAAGGAAAACAGCCCAACACCCTGGCATGTAATAGTAAAACTCGCACATCTTAGAACCAAGGAAACCATCTTAAGGGCAGTTAGGTGGAAGAGATTCCTTACATACAGTGAGAGGAACATGAGAATAACGTCAGACCTATCCACAGAGACCTGGCAAGCCAGAAAGGCCTGGCAAGACATATTCAGGGTACTAAACAAGAAGAACATGCAGCCAAGAATACTTTATTGAGCAACACTTTCATTTAGAATAGATGGAGAGATGCAGAGCTTCCAAGACTGGCAGAAACTGAAAGAATATGTGACCACTAAGCCAGCTCTGCAAGAAATATTAAGGGGCGGGGATTCTATAAAAGGAGAAAAACCCCAAGAGTGATATACAGCAGAAATTTACAGGGACAATCTATAAAAACAAGGTCTTCACAGGCAACATGATGACAATTAATTCATATCTTTCAATAATCACTCTCAATGTGAATGGCCTAAATGCTCCCATAAAAAGGCACAGGATTGCAGATTGGAT
>NC_138385.1:44948898-44981137 GCF_054177405.1 Leptonychotes weddellii
ACAGATAAAGGGCTAGTATCCAAGATGTATAAAGAACTTCTCAATCTCAACACCCAAAAAACAAATAATCAAGTCAAAAAGTGGGCAGAAGAGATGAACAGATACTTTCTGAAGAAGACATACAAATGGCTAACAGACACATGAAAAAATGTTCATCATCATTAGCCATCAGGGAAATTCAAATCAAAACCACATTGAGATACCACCTTACACCAGTTAGAATGGCAACATTTGACAGGGAAAGAAACAACAGAGTTGGAGAGGATGTGGGGAAAGGGGAACCCTCTTACACTGTTGGTGAGAATACAAATTGGTACAGCCACTTTGGAAAAGAGTGTGGAGTTTCCTCAAAAAATTAAAAATAGAGCTCCGCTATGACCCAGCAATTGCACTCTGGGTATTTACCACAAAGACACAGATGTAGTGAAAAGAAGGGCCATATGCACCCCAGTGTTCATAGCAGCAATGTCCACAATAGCCAAACTTTGGAAAGAGTTGAGATGCCCTTCAACAGATGAATGGATAAAGAAGATGTGGTCCATATATACAATGGAATATGACTCAGCCATCAGAAAGGATGAATACCCAACTTTTACATCAACATGGATGGGACTGGAGAAGATTATGTTAAGTGAAATAAGTCAAGCAGAGAAAGTCAATTATCATATGGTTTCACTTTTTGTGGAACATAAAGAATAGCATGGAGGACACTAGGAGAAGAAAGGGAAAAATGAGGGGTGGGGGGAATTGGAAGCAGAGATGAACCATGAGAGACTATGGACTCTGAGAAACAAACAACGTTTTAGAGGGGAGGGGGGAGGGGGGATTGGTTAGCCCGGTGAAGGGTATTAAGGAGGGCACGTACTACATGGAGCACTGGGTGTTATACTAAAACAATGAATCGTGGATCACCACATCAAAAACTAATGATGTATTGTATGGTGACTGACATAACAGAATAAAATTTAAAAAAAAATAAAGAAATAGCATGGAGGACATTAGATGAAGGAAGGGGAAAATGAAGGGGGAAATCGGAGGGAGAGTTGAACCATGAGAGACTATGGACTCTGAGAATCAAACTGAGAGTTTTAGAGGGGAGGGGGGTGTGGGGATGTTTTAGCCTGGTGATGGGTATTAAGGAAGGCATGTATGCATGGAGCACTAGGTGTTATATGAAAACAATGAATCGTGTATCACCACATCAAAATCTAATGATGTATTGTACGGTGACTAACATAACATAAAATAAAATTTAAAAAAAGAAGATTCATTTGAAAGAAAAGTTAATATCCACTCATGATAAAAACTCACAGTAGGTTGAGAGTGGGAGAGTACTATTTCTACAAGTTAAAGAGCATCTACAAAAAAAAAAAAAGTCAATACCTAACATATTTAATTGGGAAAGACTGAATACTCTTCTACAGTAATAGGTTATAAGATAAAGATGACCACTCTAAGCATTCTCACTCAATAGTACTGGAAGTTCTTGCCCTCTAATAAGGCAAGAAAATAAAATAAATGTATACTGATTAGAAAAAAACAATAAAACTACCTTTATTTATAGATCACATGATTGTCCACCTAGAAATTCCCAAGGAGTATACAAAAAAAAAAAAAAAGACACCTCCCAGAACAGATTAGTGAGTTTGGCAATATCACCAGTTATAAGATTAACACACAAAATCAATTACATTTCTATATACCTAAATAAGCATTTGTAAACCTATATTAAAAATAAAATATCATAGTTTCTCTAAAGATAATGAAATAATTACACATATACCAATCAAAACACAACATCTGTATGCTTAAAAATACAAATGGCTGATGAAATAAATCAAAGAAGACCTCAGTGGAGAAGCATACTGTGCTCATCGATTAGCACATTCAGACATAGTAAATCTGTGAACTCTCCCCTAAGCTGATCTAAAGGTTTAATGAATCTCCCAGAAAGGCTTTTGGAGACATAGATAAAATGGAACAAAATGGGAAGAATCATTCTACCTGATATTAAAGCCTACCATATAGCTGTGGTAATCAAGACAGTGATGCACTGACAAAGGATTAGAAACAGAGATCACTGGAACAGAGTTGATAGCCTAGAAATAGACTCACATAAGTAAGGTACAAAAGTAACTCAGTGAAGGCAAGGTATCCTTTTTGATAAATGTTCCTGGAGCAATTGGACATCTGTTGTTAAAATAATAAATATTGGGGTGTCTGGATGGCTCAGTTGGTTAACCACCTGCTTTGGCTCAGGTCATGATCCCAGGGTTCTGGGATCAAACCCTGCTTCAGGCTCCCTGCTCAGTGGGTAGTCGACTTCTCCCTCTCCCTCTGCCCCTCCCCCTCTTCGTGCTCTCTCTCTCTCTCTCAAATAAATAAAATCTTAAAAAAAAAATAAAATGAAATAATAAATATAGGCCTAAAGCTCACACCATATTCAAAAACTAATTCAAATAGATCATGAATTTAAATGTCAGATATAAAATTATAAAAATTATAGAAAAAAATATAAAAGAAAAAATTCGGGATTTAAGTCCAGGCAAAGTGCTCTTAGACTTCACACCAAAAACACAACCCCTAAAGGCAAACTTGAATAGTTAGATTTCACCAAAACTAAAAATATTTGTTTTAAATGACCATGTGAAGGGGATAAAAATGCAATTCATGTATCTGAAAAAGGAATCTATCTACAATATCTATAGGACTCTCAAAACACAACAGTAAAAATAGCACAAACATTCCACTTAGAACATGAACAAAAGATATGAACAGCCATTTCACTGAAAAAGATACACAGATGGCAAATGAAAAGATGTTTCAACATTATGTCTCAGTCCATTTGGGCTGCAATAAATAAATACCATTAATTAAGTGGCTTCAACATTATGCCTCAGTCCATTTGGGCTGCAATAAATAAATACAACTAATTAAGTGGCTTATAAACAACAAACATTTATTTCTCACAGTTCTGGAGCCTGGGGAGTCCAAAATCAAGGCCCTGGCTGATTCAATAGGTGGTGAGGGACTACTCCCTGGTCCACAGAAGGTGCCCTCTTGCTGTGTCCTCACATGGTGAAAAGGGAAAGTGAGCTTTCTTGGGACTCTTTTATAAGGATACTAATTCCATTTATGATGGCTCTACCCTTGTGACTTTTCACCTCCCAAAGGTCTCACCTCCTAATACCATAACCTTGAGGGGTAGGATTTCAGTATATGGATTTTGGGGAGACACAAATATTCAGACCATAACAATTAAACATCAGGGAAATATAAATTTAAACCACAATGAGATATCACTATGAATCTGTAAGAATGACTACAATAAAAAAAAATAGGCACAACACCAAATATAGGAGAAATTTCAGGGAAACCAAATCTCTCAATCATTGCCGTTAAGAATAAAAATAATATAGATACTGTGGAAAACTGGAAGTTTCTTATAAAATTAAACATGTGATCTAGCAATTACATTTTTGGACATTTATCTCAGAGAAATTAAAACTCTTCCACACCAGGACTTTTCATAGCAGCTTTATTTATAATAGCCCCAAATTGGAAATAGCTCAGGTGCACCTTCAACAAGTGAATGGTTAAAAAAAAAATGTGGTATATCCATACCAAGGGATACTATTTGGCAATAACAAGGAACAATCAGTTGATACATGTGACAACTTGGGTGAACCTGCAGTGAATTACGCTGAGTGAAAAAACCAATTCCAAAAGGTTACAAACTAAGACTTGATTTATATATATTCTTAAAATCACAAAATTATAAAAGTTGGGACAGATTAGTGGTTGCCAGACATTAAGCATGGGGAGGAGTGGTGTGATGGAGATAAGTATGCTTATGAAAAGGCAACAGGAGGGAAGGTTTTGGTGATGGAAATGTTGGGTATCTTCACTGTTTTGGTGGATACATAAATATATGCACATGATAAGGTTGTACAGAAGTACATACACACACCCAAATGAGTGTATTTAAATCTAGTAAATTCTAAATGAAGTTGGTGGATTGTATCAATGTTGATATCCTGGTTTTAATATTATATTATAGTGTTGCAAAATTAGGAGAAAACAAATAAAGGATACAGGGAATCTCTCTGTATTATTCCTTACAACTTCATGTAAATCTAGAATTACCTCAATAAAAGTTACAATTTAAAAAGCAAAGCCTTCTTGAGTTAAAAAGAAAGTAACAAAGGAAAAGCAAATTTTTAGGAGCCAATAAGTTGCCATGTCTGGGACAAAATATATTGGCTGTAAACATTTTCTCTGGTGCAACAGACTTTCACCAACAGATATGTCCACTTTTTATAGTTTTAACAAATTTTTAGTTCTTAGTAACTGGATTTTTTTTAATGCTCAGTTGTTTTAGAGAAGTGATGAAAGAAAATAAAAAGTGGAAATTGAAATAAGATCTCACCAAGAAACTAGAAAGGTCTCATCATGGGAAGATGGGAGAAGAATATATTGTCTTTCATAAGTCACTGCATATAATTTCTTTCATTCTATTCTAGTTTTATTTAGTTGTTTGTTTAAAAAATAATGATATATCTCTCCAGTTTTTTTTAGAGCTATACTCATTAGTGTTGTGCTTCAATAAACATCGAGCCAATAAGTCTTCTTTATTACTTTTTGCAAGGTGACCCTAATTTATAATAACTATGTTCAAAATATGATGGAATTTATTTGGACCACTATTTTCATTTATATTTAAATTCATACCATTAAAATCAGTGCAACTTTATCATTAACATTTCAATATCAGCTTCTGTGTATCAACCCATAAATAGATATGAAGGAGCATTCTTCCTTGGCAGAGAAACCTACATTAAAAATGTACACACAGGGACACCTGTGGCTCAGTTGGTTGAGTGTCCAACTCTTGATTTCAGCTCAGGTCATGATCTCAGGGTGGTGAGATTGAGCCCCGTGCCGGCTCTGTGCTGGGTATGGAGTCTGCTTAAGATTCTCTCTCTGTTCTCTCTCTTTCTCCCTCTCTGAAAAAAAAACTTTAAAAATGACAATTTTAATTAAAAATGTACACACAAACTAAATTTTTATTCATAATGTCAAGATTTTTGCTGACATTAATAAAAAACAAAAAACCCTAGGCCAGCATTAATTTGGTTACCTGACATGGAAACTTTTTTAGCCTGCTTATATTCTAGTCAAATGGCAAAATTTAAGTGATTGAAAAAAAAATTAACTGTTAAAAAACAGTGATTAATTCTATAGCAACTTCTAAAACTAGACTTGCATAATTTTCCTTTAGCAGAGCCATATATTTGACTATTATACCAACACTATGATCAGGAAAATTGACCAAATGTTTATTAAAAATGTAAAAATTTAATTTAAAATGTAAGTTTTAAATTTAAGAGGTAGTGGTGAATTTTATTCACTTCAATGAATTTACTTCAAAGAAGCTGTAAAAAATATTAATTACAAGAAGTGGGTTGTAGTAACCAGAATTTGAAGCTGACCTCCAATGATCCCTACCCTTCTATAACACCTTGTATTTTGAGTGTGTGTAGAACCTATGAATGTGATGAGATATTACACTCATGATTATCTTAAATTATATGACAAAAAAGGAGATTAACCTCGTTGGGTCTCCTAATCATGTAAGCCCTTTAAAAGCAGATCATTTTTCCAGCTGGTCCAAGAAAAGAAGTCAGAGAAATGCAGAGCAGGTGTTCTGGATGAAAACAAGCATTCATGTCTTGAACTGCCTATGTTGAAGGCCGTGTATCAAGGAATTGTGAGTGAATTCTACAGTTGCCCCAGCCAACAGCTAGCAGGGAAACGGAAGCCTCAATCTCACAACTGAAAACAAGGAATTTTGAAAACAACCGGTGTGCTTGTAGGAGGACTTTGACCCCCATATGACAATTGCAAGCCCTGGTCAATTCCAGTGAGACCCTGAGTAGAGAATCTAGCCTTACTGTACCTGGACTTATGACCTAAAGAAACTGTCAGATAATAAATTTGTGTGTTTCCTTTCATGCCACTAAGTAATGTGTTAGCTAGCAATAGAAAACTAATAAATGCCTATACAAGTATTCATTGTAACATTATTTCAATTTTGTTGTATATCTGAACATTCTATTAATTAAATGTTGAGATAAGAAGAAAAAAATCCTAAAGGGTGAGCAATATTGGAGAAATTGTTTCTTAATATTTCAACAATAAGCTTTGGTTTCAGTGAAAAAATAAAGTGTGCTACTTATTAATCTTAGGCCTAGTTCTACTGGATGTGAGCCAAAGGGTGCAGAAATGGGTAATGGGGTATAGTAAATAACTACAGTTATGGTACATAATGAAGTAGAAAGAAGTACTCTGAGTTACATTAGTGTTCAATCAGACAGTTGGGTCAGTGAAGGTATAAGCTAAAGGTGGGCACATCAATCTCCCTAGTTTTCTGGAAAAAGAGTAATGTATACTCTCAGTAATACACAACTGCATGATTCAGTGAAGATATTTTAAAGTCTCATAGACAAAAAAAAGTATCATTTCTTTTTTTTAAGATTTTTTTTTTTTGTCAGAGAGAGAGAGCACAAGCAGGGGGAGCGGTAGATAGAGGGAGAAGCAGGCTCCCCACTGAGCAACGAACCCCATGTGGGACTAGATCCCAGGACCCTGGGATCATGACTTGAGCTGAAGGCTTAACCGACTGAGCCACCCAGGCATCCCAAAAAGTATCACTTCAATTGCAGTAGCTCTGTATCAGTACTCCTAAGTTAATTTTCACTCTCATTGAAAGTGGAATTTACCTTGGATATAGCAAAACATATATGATTCCCATTTGAAACAAGTGCATGGCTCTGAAATTTTTTTTTCTTTTTTTTAGGAATTTAAGAAAATAACTTTATTTCTTCCTTTGGGATTTTGATTGCTTTCTTTTAAGTTTTTAATTTAAGTTCCAGATAGTTAACATATAGCATAATGTTGATTTCAGGTGTACAACAGAGTGATTCAATACTTCCATACAATATCTAGTACTCATTGCAACAAATACCCTCCTTAATCCCCATCACCTCTTTAACCCGTCCCTCCCACCCACCTGTCTTCTGGTAACCATCAGTTTGTTCTCTATACTTAAGAGACTGTTTCATCAATTGCCTGTCTCTCTCCTTTTTTTCCTCCTTTGCTCATTTATTTTGTTTCTTAAATTCCACATATGACTGAAATCATATGGTATTTGCCTTTCTCTGGCTGACTTATTTCACTTAGCATAACACTCTCTAGCTCCATCCACATCATTGCAAATGGCAAGATTTCATTCTATTTTATGGCTGAGTAATATTCTGCTAAATATATATATATGTATATATATGTAGTTATTGAATATATATGGTTATTGAATATATATATATGGTTATTGAACCATATATATTACCATATATGTATATATACCACCCCTTCTTATCCATTCATCAGTTGATGGACACAAGCTATTTCCAAAATTTGCCCCTTGTAAATAATGATGCTATAAACATCAGGGTACATGTATCCCATTGAACTACTATTTTTGTATTCCTTAGATAGATACCTAGTAGAATAATAGCTGGATTGTAAGGTAGTTCTATTTTTGACATGGTGAGCAACCTCCTACTGTTTTCCAGAGTGGTTACACCAGTTTGCATTCCCACCAGCAGGGCAAGAGGGCTCCCCTTTATCCACATCCTTGCCAACACCTGTTGTTTCTTGTGTTGTTGGTTTTAGCCATTCTGACATGTATGGGGTGATACCTCATTGCAGTTTTGATTTGCATTTCTCTGATGATAAGTGATGTTGAGCATATTCTCCTGTGTCTGTTGGCCCATCTGTATTTCTTCCTTGGGAAAATATCTATTCATGTCTTCTGTCCATTTTTTAATTGGATTATTTGGTTTTTGGGTGTTGAGTGTTGTAAGTTTTTACAGAATTTGGATACTAAACCTTTATCAGATATGTCATGGAAATATCTTCTCCCATCCCAAAGGTTGCCTTTAGTTTTGCTGATTGTTTCCTTCACTGTGAAGAAGTTTTTTTTTATTTTTAAGTAGTCCCAATAGGTTGTTTATACTTTTATTTCCCTTGCATCAGGAGATGTAACTAGTAAGGAGTTGCTAAAACCACTATAAAAGAGGTGTCTGTCTGTGTTCTCCTCTAGGATTTTGATGGTTTCCTGTCTCACAGATAGGTCTTTCATTCATTTTGAATTTATTTTTGTGTATGGTGTAAAAAAGTGGTCCAGTTTCATTCCTGTACATATTGCTGTCCAGTTTTCCCAACACTATTTGTTGAATACTGTATTTTTCCCATTGGATATTATTTCCTGCTTTGTCAAAGATTAATTGGCCATATAGTTGTGGGACCATTTCTGGGTTTTCTATTATGTTCCATTGATCTATGTGTCCATTTTTGTGCCAGTATGATACTGTCTTGGTCACTACAGCTTTGTAATACAACTTGAGTCTGGAATTGTGATGCCTCCACCTTTGTTTTTCTTTTTCAAGATTGTTTTGACTATTTGGGGTTTTTGTTTTTCCACACAAATTTTAGGATTGTTTGTTCTAGCTCTAGGACAGTGCTGTTGGTATTTTGATAGGGATTGCTTTAAATGTGTAGAGCACTTTGGATAGTATAGACATTTTAACAATATTTGTTCTTCCAATACAAGAGCATGGAATATTTTTGAATTTGTTTGTGCCATCTTCAATTTTTTTGATCAATGTTTTGTAGTTTTCAGAATACAGACCTTTTACCTCTTTGGTGAGGTTTAATCCTAGGTATCTTATTGGTTTTGATGCAATTACATATAGAATTGATTTCATGATTTATCTTTCTGATACATTATTAGTGTGTAGAAATGCAACAGATTTCTATATTTTGATTTTGTATCCTGCAACTTTACTGAATTTGTTTATCAGTTCTAGCAATTTTTTGGTGGAGTCTTTCAGGTTTTCTTTATAGACTATCATGTCACCAGTAAATAGCAAAAGTTTGACTTCTTCCTTGTTGATTCAGATGCCCTTTATTTCTTTGTGTTGTCTTGTTCCTGTGGCAAGGTCTTCCAACATTTTATTAAGTAACATAGTGGTGAGAGTGGACATCCCTGTCTTGCTTATAACCTTAGAAGAAAAGCTATCAGTTTTTCCCCATGGAGGTAATATTAGCTGTGAATTTTTCACATTTGGCCTTTCCTATTTTGAAGTATGTTCCCTCTAACCCTACTTTGTTGAGGGTATTTATCATATATGGATGTTGTACTTTGTCAAATGCTTTTTCTGCAATATTTGAATGATCATATGGTTTTTATCCTTTCTTTTATCAATGTGGTTTATCACACTGATTGATTTGTAACTATTGAACCAAATCTGAAGCACAGAAATAAATCCCACTTGATCGTGGTGAATGATTTTTGTTAATATACTGTTGGATTTGATTTGCTAGTATTTTATTGAGAATTTTTGCATCCATGTGCAATAAGGATATTGACCTGTAGTTCTCTTTTTTAGTGGAGTCTTTGTCCGGTTTTGGTATCAGGGTATTGCTGGCCTCAGAATGAATTAAGGAGTTTTCCTTTCTTTTCTATTTTTTGGAATATTTTGAGAAGAATAGGTATTATCTCTTCTTTAAATATTTGGTAGAATTCATATGTGAAGCCATCTGATCCTGGACTTTTGTTGTTAGATTTTCGATTACTGACTCAATTGCTGGTTATCAGTCTGTTCAAGTTTTCTTTATTTTTATGTTTTAGTTTTGATAGTTTATATGTTTATAGTAATTTATCCATTTGTTCTCAGTTGTGAAATTTGTTGGCATATAGTTGTTCATAACATTCTTTTATAATTGCTTGTATTTCTGTGGCCTTAGTTGTTATTTCTCCTCTCTCATTTGTTATTAAATTTATTGGAGTCCTTTTATTTTTCTTTTTATAAGTCTTGCTAGGGGTTTATCAATTTTATAAATTTTGTCAAAGAACCAGTTCCTGGCCTCAGTGATCTGTCCTAATGTGTTTGTTTGTTTGTTTGTTTTTAGTTTCTATATAACTTATTTCTGCTCTAATGTTGATTATTTCCCTTCTGTTAGAGTTAGGCTTCATTTGTTGTTCTTTTCATACCTCCTTTAGGTGTAAGGTTAAGTTGTTTATTTGAGATTTTTCTTGCTTCTTAAGGTAGGCCTATATTGCTAAATACTTCCCTCTTAGGACAGCTTCTGCTACAACCCAAAAGTTTTGGACCACTGTGTTTTCATTTTCATTTGTTTCCATGTATGTTTGTTTGTTTTTTAAATTTCTTTGACTTCCTTGTTGACTCATTCACGCTTTAGCAACAAGTTGTTTAACCTCCATTTATTTGTGGTCTTTCCAAACTTTTCTTGTGGTTGACTTCTAGTTTTAGAATGTTGTGGTCAGAAAAGATGCATGGTATGATTTCAATCTTTATGTACTTGTTGAAGCTTGATTTGTGACCAAGTATGTGATGTATTCTGGAGAATGTTCCATGTGCTCTTGAAAAGAGTGTGTATTCTGCTGCTTTAGGATGCAATGTTCTGAATATATCTGTTAAGTCAATCTGCTCCAGTGTGTCATTCAAAGCCATTATTCCCTTGTTGATTTCTGCTTAGATGATTTGTCCATTGATGTAAGTGAGGAATTAAAGTCCCTTACTATTAGTGTATTATTATCAATGATTCCTTTATGTTTGTTATTTTTTTAATATTTTATTTATTTATTTTAAAGAGAGAGAGCAAGAGAGTACAAGCAGGGGGAGGAGCAGAGGGAGAGGGAGAAACAGGTTCCCTGCTGAACAGGGAGCCCGATGCAGGGCTCGATCCCAGGACCCTGAGATCATGACCTGAGCTGAAGACAGATGCTTAACTGACTGAGTCACCCAGGCACCCCTGTTATTAATTGTTTTATATATTGTTTTATATATTTGGGTGTTCCCATGTTTGGGGTATAAATACATAAAATTGTTAGATCTTCTTGTTGGTAGTCCCCTTTATTATGATATAGTGCCCTTCTTCATCTCTTGTTAGTCATTGATTTAAAATCTAGTTCGTTTGCTATAAATATTAGTACTTCAGCTTTCTTTTGATGTCCATTTGCATAATAAATTTTTCTCCATCTCTTCACTTTTAGTCTGCAGGAGTCTCTAGGTCTAAATTGAGTTTCTGGTAGGCAGCATATAGATGGGTCTTTTTTTTTTTATCCATCCTGACACCATATTTCTTTTGTTTGCAGCATTTAGTCCATTTACCTTCAGAGAAATTATTGATAGATTTGTATTTAGTGACATTGTATTAGTTGTTGTGTCAATGTTTCTGGAGATTTTCTCTGTTCCTTCTTTTTCTTTGTCACTTTTGGCTTCTTCTTTCCACCCAAAGAGTACACTTTAATATTTCTTGTAGGGCTGGTTTCATGGTCCTTTAGTTTTTGTTTGTCTAGGAAACTCTTATCTCTCTTTGTATTCTGAATGATAACCTTACTGGATAGAGTATTGTTGGCTGCATGTTTTTCCCATTCAGCACATTGAATATACCATGCCATTCCTTTCTGACTTGACAAGTTTCTGTTCAAAAAACTCCAGGTCACTTTATGGGTCTCCCTTGTAAGTTAAGGACTTCTTTTGTCTCATTGTTTTTAAGATTTTTTTCTTTATCACTTAATTTTGCAATTTAATTACAGTATGTCTTGTTGTTGGGGTGTCTGCATAGCTCAGTTGATTAAGCAACCAACTCTTGGTTTTGGCTCAGGTCATGATCTAATGGGTCATGAGATCAAGCCCCCATTAGGTTTTGTGCTCAGCAGGGAAGCTGCTTGAGGATTCTCTCCCTCTGCCCTTCTCCCCACTCACTCTCTCTTTCTCTCTAATAAATTAAAAAATAAAAATAAAAAAATATATCTTTTTGTTGGCCTGGTTTTGTTGATTTTGGTGGGAATTCTCTATGCCTCCTAGATCTTGATGTCAGTATCTTTCCCAGATGAGCATATTTTTCAAGTATTATTTTAAACAATTTTTTGCCCCTTTTTCTTTCTCTTCTTCTTATAATACAAATGCTATTATGTATGATAGAGTCACTTGATTCCCTGTGTCTTCTCATGTTGCATAATTCTTTCTCTCATTTGTTCAGATTTATTACTTACCATTACTTGGTCTTCTAGGTCACTAATTCATTCCTCTGTTTCCTCCAGCCTGCTGTTAATTGCATGAGGTGTGTTTCTAATCTCAGTTATGGCACTCTCCATCTCTGATACTTATTTACTTTTGTCTCCGTGGTAAGGGTCTCACTGATATCATCTATTCTTTTCTCAAGCCCAGTGAGTATACTTCCGATAGTTGCCTTATATTCTCCATTACACATATTACTTGTATTCGTTTGCCTTAGATTTATGGCCATGAACTTATTATATTCTCTCATTTGGGATAAATTCCTCAGTCTTGGCATTTTTTTCTAAGACTATTTCTTCTTCTCTGTGTTAGAAAAAACAGTAATGTTTCCTGCTCCTTAAAGAAATGGCTTTTGAAGAAGTGGTTATGTAGTGCCCAGGGGCTGGTGCTTTGAATGTAAATGGATTAAATGCTCCAATCAAAAGACATAGGGTGTCAGAGTGTATACAAAAACAACACCCATCTATATGCTGCCTACAAGACACTCATTTGAGATCTAAAGACACTTGCAGATTGATAGTAAGAGGATGGAGAAATATCTGTCTTATATGTGTACATCAAAAGAATGCAAGACTAGCAATACTTATATCAGACAAACCATGCTTTAAAGAAAATATGTAACAAGAAACAAAGGACAGTATATAAAAATAAAAGGGAGAATCCAACAAGAAGACATAACAATGGGAAATATTTATGTACTCAACATGGGAACACCAAATATTTAAAAAAAAAAAAAAACAACGATTAATAACAAACATAAAGGAAATGTTAGATAATAATACAGTAATAGTATGGAACCTTAACACCACACTTAAATCAATGGAAAGATCATCTAAACAGAAAATCAAGAAGGAAACAATGGTTTTCAATGATACACTGGATCAGATCTGCTTAACAAATATATTCAGAACATTCAATCCTAAAACAGCAGGATACACATACTTTCCAAGTGCACATGGAACATTCTTCAGAATAGATCATATATTAGGTCATGAATCGTATCAACAAATACAAAAAGATTGAAGTCATACCATGCACCTTTTCTGAACACAGCACTCTGAAACTTTAAGTAAACCAAAAGAAAAAATTTGGAAAGACCACAGGCACATGGATGTTAAACAACATGCTACTAAACAATGAATGGGTTAACCAGGAAATTAGAGATTTAAAAAAAAATACATGGAAACAAATAAAAGTGAAAAAATGACTGTTCAAAACTGTTGGGATGTAGCAAAAGAGGTCCTAAGAGGGAAGTATATAGCAATACAGGCCTACATCATGAAGCAAGAAAAATTTCAAACAACTTAACTTTACACTGAAAGGAACTAGAAGAAGAATAACAAATGAAACCTAAAGACAGCAGAATGAAGGAAATAATAAATATGTGAGCAGAAATAAATGATATAGAACCTAAAAAAAACTGATCAATAACACTGGGAGCTGATTCTTTGAAAAAAAAATCAATAAAATTGATAAAGCTCTAGCCAGACTTATCAAAAAGAAAAGAGCAAGGACTGAAATAAAATCACAAGTGAGAGAGGATAACAACCAACACCACAGAAATACAAGCAATTATAAAAGAATGTTATGAACAACTATATGCCATCAAACTGCAGAACCAGGAAGAAATGGATAATTTCCTAGAAACATATAAACTACCAAAACTGAAACAGAAAGAAATAGAAAACTTAAACAGACTAATAAACAGCAAAGAAATTGCATCAGTAATTAAAAACAAACAAACAAATAAAAAACCTGCCAACAAACAAACTTCCAGGGCCAGATGGCTTCAGAGACGAATTCTACTAAACATTTAAAAAAGAGATAATATGTATTCTATTCAAAATATTCCAAAGAAATAGAAATGGAAGGAAAACTTCCAAACTCATTCTGATGCCAGGCCTGACACCAAAAACCAGCTAAAGACTCCATTAAAAGCCATAACTACCTGCCAATATCCCTGATGAACATAGATGCAAAAATTCTCATTAAAGTTCTAGCAAACCAAACTCAACAATACATTTAAAAAAATCATTCACCAGGGCTATCTTGGTGTCTCAGTCAGTTAATGGTCTGAATTTGGCTTGGGTCATGATCTCAGAGTCCTGGGATTAAGCCCCACATCAGGTTCTTTGCTCAGTGGGGAGTCTGTTTGAGATTCTCTCTTCCTCTTCCTCTTCCCCCACTTGTGTGCTCTCTCTCTTTCTCAAATGAATAAATAAAATCTTTTAAAAAATCATTCACCATGATCAGTGGGATTTATTCCTGGGATGCAAGGGTGGTTCAATATAAATCAATCAACATGGAAAACCCCATTAATAAAAGAAAGGATAAGAACCATATGATCATTTCAATAGATGCAGAAAAGGCATTTGACAAAGTACAACATCCATTCATGATAAAAGTCCTCAAGAAAGTAGGGATGGAGGAAATTTACCTCAACATTATAAAAGCCATATATGAAAAACCACAGCTAATATCATCTAAATGGGAAAAAAATTGAGAGCTTTTCCTCTATGGTCAGGTAAAAGATACGGATGTTCTCTCTCATCACTGTTATTTAATATAGTACTGGAAGTGTTAGCCACAGCAGTCAAACAACACTAAATAAATAAATAAATAAATAAATAGTATCAAAATCACTAAAGAAGAAGTCAAATTTTCCTTATTGCATTCGACATGATACTCCATATAGAAGACCCAAAAGACTCCATCAAAAAACTTCTAAAACTGTTATACAAATTCAGTAAAGTTGCAGGCACAAAATCAATGTACAGAAATCTGTTGCATTTTTATATATCAATATTGAAGCAGCAGAAAAAACATAATAAGGAGTCAATCCCATTTACAATTGCAACCAAAACAATAAGATACCTGGGAGTAAACCTAACCAAAGAGGTGCAAGACCTGTACTCTCCAAACTATAAAACACTGATGATGGAAATTGAAGATGACAGAAGGAAATGGAAAGACTTGTCAGGCTCATGGATGGAAAGAAAAAAATATTGTAAAATATCTATACTTCATAATGCAGTCTAAATATGTAATGTTATTCCTATCAAAATACCAACAACTTTTGTCACAGAATTAAAATAAACAATCTTAAAATTTACAGGGAGCCATCCTGAATACTAAAGCAAACTTGAAAAAGAAAAGGAAACTTGGAGGCATCATAATTCCAGACTTCATGTTATATTAACACATTGTAATAATCAAAATAGCATGATACTTGCACAAAAATAGACATATAGATCAATGAATAGGAATACAAAATCCAGAAATGAACCCACAACTATATGGTCAGCCAATCCTCAACAAAGCAGAAAAGAATATCCAATGGGAAAAAGGCTGTCTCTTTAACAAATGGTGCTGGAAAAGCTGGACAGAAACATGGGAAATAATGGAACTGGATCACTTTCTTACTCCATACACAAAAATAAATTCAAAGTGTCTTAAAGACCTAAGTGTGAGACCTGAAACCATAAAAATCCAAGAAGAGAACATAGGCAGTAACCTCTTTGACATTGGCTGTTACAACTTCTTACTAGATATGTCTCCAGAGGCAAGCAAAAATAAACTATTGAGATTCATCAAAATAAAAATCTGCACAGTGAAGGAAACAATCAGCAAAACTAAAAGACAACCTATGGAATGGGAGAAGAAATTTGCAAACAACAAATGCAATAAAAGGTTAGTAATTGCAATATATTTAAAAAAAAACTGATTCAAGTAAACACCCCCCAAAAAAACCCAATAATGCAATCATAAATGGGCAGAAGATATGAATAGACATTTTTTTCATAGAAGATATATAGATGGCCAACAGACACATGAAAAGATGCTCAATATCATTCATAATTAAGGAAATGCAAATCAAAAGTACAATTAGATATCCCCTCACACCTGTCAGAATGGTTAAAATCAACAACACAAGAAACAATAAGTGTTAGTGAGGATGTGGAGAAAGGGGAACACTCTTGCAATGTTGTTGGTAATATAAACTGTTTGCAGCCACTCTGGAACACAGTATGGAAGTTCTTCAAAAAGTTAAAAATAGAGCTACCCTATGATCCATCAAGTGCACTACTAAGTATTTATCCAAAGGTTACATAAATATTAATTCAAAGGATATATGCACCTTGATGTTTATAGCAGCATTGTGTACATTAGCCAAATTTTGGAAATAGTCCAAGTGTCCATTGACTAATGAATGGATAAGGAAGATGTGGTATATATTTACAATGGGATATTACTCAGCCATGATATATGTATATATGTGTGTATATTATATATACACACACACATATACATATACACACACACCATGGAATATTAGCCATCAAAAAGAATGAAATCTTGCCATTTGCAATGACATGGATGGAACTAGAGAATATTATGTTAAGTGAAATAAACCAGTCAGAGAAAGACAAATACCATATAATTTCACTCATATGTGAAATTTAAGGAACAAAGCAAATGAGTAAAGAGGAAAAAAGTGAGAGAATCAAACAAAAAACAGACTTAACTATAGAGAAGAAACTGATGGTTATCAGAGAGGAGGTGGGTGGGGGGATGGGTTAAATAGGTGATGAGGATTAAGGAATGCACTTGTGATGAGCACTGGGTGTTGTATGGAAGTGTTGAGTCACTAAATTGTATACCCAGAACTAATATTATACTCTATGTTAACTAACTGGAATTTGAAAAAAATCTTTAAAAAAGGTAGTAAAATACAGTGAGTGATTTAAACATGTTATATTATTATTATATTATATTATTCTTTATATTTTAATTCCATTAAAAATCTGCTAAAGTATGATTGCCTATAAAAGAACTCTAACCTATAGGTTCCCAAAATCATCTTGAATGAATTTATTCCCAATGTTAAGATTGAGAGGTAAGTACACTCTTTGTGAAAGTTAACCAATTCACTACTGATAGAAGTGAAATGAAGCAGTGGAGTACTGGCTGATCTCTGCATATAAAATTCGGAATTTTTGAATCAGTTAAAAATGAAATTAGAGTGTCCTTACACACGGATTCCAATCTCATAGATATATCATGGTGAGTCTTTTGTTTTTAAGATTTTATTTATTTAATTGAGAGAGAGAGAGCAGAGTGAGAGAGAGAGCATGAGCAGGGGTGAGGGGCAGAGGGAGAGGGACTATCAGACTCCCCACTGAGCAGGGAGCCCAATGTGGGTCTTGATCCCAGGACCCCAAGATTATGACCTGAGCCAAAGGCAGACACTTAACAGACTGAACCATCTAGGCGCCACCCCTCACCCCCGCTTTTTTTTAACTTGTATGGAAATGAATCCCACAGTCTCTACTTTGGATTTAAAATTGACATTTATTTGGGAAAAAAAGTTCAACCAGCCCAAATTGTTTTCAGTAGAGAAAATAAAAACACATAGACTCTTTCATTGATATCTCAGTGAGTATTAAGCTAATCAGTATTTCATTTGGAAATTATAGACAATTTCTAATAAAACTATTTTATGGAAATTGATCTCTTTATGGGCCTATTAAGCAGTACCAACACATTAAACAAATAAAATAATTTATCTTAGCTATGATATTTCCATTATAAATAAAAAAATGTTTTTCTAGACCTTTACATACAGCAACATAGTATGAATGGCCAGTATCACCAACATCATCCTGCCAATATGTTTCAGGTTTCTCTTCTTTGTTGCTCAATTTTTTAAATTCCTTAGGAAATTACTTTTAGCCTTTTTTAAAAAAAATATTTTTTCTTCTGTATCTAGTATATGCCTTCCCTATCACTAACCCATTCTTCCATCATTTTAGTGGGATATCAGTGCAGTCAGATGAAATCTTAGGAACTGGAAAATATGTTAATGAGTCATGAGAGGAACTGGTTAGGGAAGTAACACAAGGGCTACTTTTCATGGAAATATCAGTATATGGTAATGCAGTGGAATTTGGTTAGGTCATCTAAGCCAATACTGTCTGTATTTCTTAAAAAAAATTCAATCCTGAGTTGATAAGTTTTTTGATGAAGAAAAACAAAATCTTGCACATAACTGTACATGAGGGATAACATCCAATTCTGGGATGCATTGCAAGATATTGTTTGATCAATAATCATTTGATTTTGAGATGTAGTTCAAGCAAGTTGAAGGCTGATTTCTCTCAACATGATCCCATACATAGGCTTCCAAATTGGTTAACTTTTTTCTCCCTGTTACAGAAAAAGGAATAGAAATACCACTTTGAATGGTGAAAGGTTTCCCTGCTGGATTTATCTAAGGTCTAGAGTTGCAAAACAATGTTGTCATTTCCTACAATAATGATAATAAAATAACCATGTCCTTCTGCAGAAAATTTTGAGGGGTCACACCAGCTACAAAAGCAAAATTCCTTTTTTGCAAGGAAAAAATACTTTTGAGTTTATATTCTGCTTCATATTATCACTTACACTATACTATATTTATTAGAAAAGATTAGTATTAAGGTAAAGCAGCTTTATTTTGTCAAAACCCCTTAACATAATTGGTTAGAATTACATTATGACTGCAATCATAACTTAGACCTCAGCTGGAATTCAAACCAACACAAACCATGCAAAGCTTGAGGAAGTCTCAGAGTTTCTTTGAAAACTGAAGAATACAACCAAGAATCATCTATATAAGGAAGCTACTGGATTCATGGAATGTAATATGGGTATACAAAAAGAATGGAAGACATTCTGTTCTTCTATTTCTTTTTTGTTCTAATTGTATTCATGTGGACTTTCAATAAAAAAAATCATACTTCTGAAGCTTTTTCCCTAATGAATTAAAATACATTTTGAAGATACATAATTTATAAGGAAATTTTGTCATTTACAATTAAAACAACACATGGCAGAAGAAATTCTTTATTGTCTTTTAATGCACTAATTCTTTTTTAAATTGAATTTTTTTTATTTTAATTCCAGGATTTTTAATATACAGTTTTGGATGTACAATATAGGATTCAACAATTCTATATATTACTCAGTGCTCATCATGATAAGTGTAGTCTTTTGATGAGAGTGTTTAGTCCATTTATATTCAATGTAATTTTTAATAGATATGTTTTTATTGCCATTTTGTTACTTGTTTTGTGATTGTTTTTGTAGGTTTTCTCTGATCCTTTCTCCTCTTGCTCTCTTTCATGATTTGCTGGCTTTCTTTCATGATATAATTGGATTCCTTTCCCTTTATTCTTTACATATCTATTACTAGTTTTTGATTTGTGATTACCATTAGGTTGGTATATAACATCTTCTGCATATAGTAGTCTATATTAAGTTGATGGTCACTTAAGTTTGAACCCATTCTTTAATCTTTTCCACCCTCCACGTTTTAAGTATGTGGTGTCATATTTTATGTCCTTTTATTTTGTGAATCCCTTGACTGATTTTTACAGAAATACTTATTTTTACTATTATGTGTTTTTCACTTTTAATAATCTCACTTATGCTCCTTCCTTTCCACTCAAGAAGTCCCCTTTCTTGTAGCACTGGTTTGGTGGTCATGAACTCCTTTAATTTTGTTTGTCTTAGAAACTGTTTATTTCTTCTTCTATTATGAATGATAGCCTTGCTGGATAGAGTATTCTTGGCAGCAGATTTTTCCCTTTCAGCACTTTGAATATATCATACCACTTTCTTCTGGCCTGCACAGTTTCTGCTTAAAAATCAACAACCTTATGGAGTTTCCCTTGTAAGTTACTGTCTTCTTTTGTCTTGCTGCTTTAATTTTTTTTTTCTTCATCACTATATTTACCAATTTAATAACAATGTCTTGAAGTGGGTCTTCTTCTGCTGATTTTGATGGGAGTTCTCTGCCTCCTGGATATGGATATCCATTTCCTTCCCTAACAATGAGCTTAGGAGATTGTCCATGTTCCCCCCAAGAGGTTTTGCACAATAATACAGCATTATGAATTGTGACTTACCATGGTCAAATGCCAACCTTATGGAGAAGTTATCTTGCTAGTCTGTGTCAATAAGAACTAAAAATTGATATATGCCTAGTTATCATTTATTTCACATAAACATTCACATACCAGATGATTATTTTTATATTTGTAAGATTCTCATTCAACTCACTGTTAATGAAGGAAGAACATAAATCACATATTGAACTGCATCAGTATATCATTATATCAACACAGCTGCAAAAGATAAATAAAAACATATGAAAGGCCCTAGCACTTCATTTTCCTCTACCAGAATGGAATTTCTTCAATTGACCCACTTAGCCTCCTACTGACATTTTAAATTGCTAAAATGATTTTTAAAAATAACAGAAATTTTCAGAGATGCCTTTCTTTTAAATAATCTGGCAATTATTCCTTAGATCTTCAGCTATAGATAAGCAAATATTACATAAAATAATTATAATTTTTTAAATGACTGAAGATTTCCCCCAGTAGTTTACTTTTCAGTTAGTAATCAATGAAAAGATCTTATTTCTAATTCTCTTCTGGTACCTTAAAATGGGTACATTTTGGAAAAAAATAAAGTGCAATTTTTTATTAGGACAGACTTAATGAAGACAATTAGAATCTTCTTTCTATTTCTCCTTGGGATGAAGCTGTCTGTGATACATAGACAAATTCTCTACTAGAAGTGAAATATTTATTGAAAACTGCTAAAAAAGCTATCTTTAGTTTTCATACTTACAGATGTCATGAAGAATTGCAGTGATTTTACTGTTATTCCTTGTTGCTACCTTCTGAACCTCCAGACTATATCCTATAGTTGTGAGAGATTGAAAATAAATCTCTGAAAGAGTAATGCATTTCATGGCCTTTCTACACAGCCATATTCTCTTATGGTAAAAATAGCAAAAAAGAATCACATTGGACTGTCCCTGCAGTGTATGGCTTCTCTGGAATATTTGCTGACAGAGGCAGAACATTAGTAAACATCTCAGGTAAGTTGTAAGCAACTTCCTGTTGTCTCTTCATTACTGAAAAGCAAAGGAATAAGTTCCCTGGACAGCAACTCAATTGGTTGCTCTAGCAACATCCATATTTTTCAAATCAAGAGGATTTGGGGGCAGAGAAATTCATTTGCATTACAACAGGAGAGATATATATGTTCATATGCATAGATAGAAATTCTTTAGGACAAAATTGAGATATACAAAACAATAATAAGACAATGAGAGAGGGCGCCTGGGTGGCTCAGTTGGTTAAGCGACTGCCTTCGGCTCAGGTCATGATCCCGGAGTCCGTGGATCGAGTCCCGCATCGGGCTCCCTGCTCGGCAGGGAGTCTGCTTCTCCCTCTGACCCTCTCCCCTCTCATGTGCTCTCTCTCTCAAATAAAAAAAAAAAAAAAATCTTTAAAATAAAAAAAAAAGACAATGAGAGAACAACTTGAGTTTCAGAGGCCACTGTAAGTATACATATTCAAATAGTCTTAAGGTTGTTTTTACTTTATCTGGTATATAAATTACAAGCAAAAAAGAGCTTATGTTTTCTGCACATGGATAATCTTCTAAAACAATTTTCCTTATACTTAAAAGTGTTTTTTAAAAATATTTTTAGCATAACTATATTTCAGGATATGACCGGGATTTTTGCTACACAAAGATGGGATATTATCTCATTTCAAGATTATCCAAATCTCTAGTGATTGTCCTACATTGACTTTCATTACCCAGTGTACTCCATAGTACATTAGTTCAAAAAAATAAAGTCATCAACATTTCTGGATTTTTAAATTTGAAATTTGTTTTTTTCTTAAAGACTTCTTTATTTATTTGAGAGACAGAGAGGTGGAAGAGGCAGAGGGAGAAAGAATCTCAAGTAAGATACTGTGCTGAGTGCAGAGCCCCATGCCAGGCTTGATCTCATGACTTTGAGATCAGGACCTGAGCTGAAACCAAGAGTTGGTTGCTTAACCAACTGAGTCACCCAACTTGGAAGTTGTTTTAATGCATTTTATAAGGTATTATATGTTGTATCTAATTAGGCATTTGTTTTTTTAGAAGTCCTTTCTTAGGGTGGCCAGAAACCTATTTTTCTTTTTCTTTTTTTTTTTTTTTAAAGATTTTATTTATTTATTTGACAGAGAGAGACATAGTGAGAGCAGGAACACAAGCAGGGGGAGTGGGATAGGGAGAAGCAGGCTTCCCGCGGAGCAGGGAGCCCGATGTGGGACTCGATCCCAGGACCCTGGGATCATGACCT
Organism: Leptonychotes weddellii; assembly: GCF_054177405.1. Taxonomy (NCBI): domain Eukaryota; kingdom Metazoa; phylum Chordata; class Mammalia; order Carnivora; family Phocidae; genus Leptonychotes; species Leptonychotes weddellii. The sequence goes on from NC_138385.1 coordinate 44,971,264, forward strand.
GAGCCGAAGGCAGACGCTTAATGACTGAGCCACCCAGGCGCCCCAGAAACCTATTTTTCAATAAAGTGTGATTGTAAACCTAAAACATATAATTTCAGTCACTGACTGTATCGGGGCTAGGTTACATAGTAACTGAGGTCATGCTCTAAGAAATAAATAAGCTTACTTACAGTCTTCCTTCTTTTTCTCTTTCAATTTATCCAGAATAAATATTAAAATTTTATTTTAGGCAATGGACTGAATGGCTAACAACTTAATAAAATTAGAAAAGTTATGATATAATTATACCCAGAAAAAACTCATGTCAACTCTGCCACTCCTCTAATATTAGCTAGCAATTTATTTCAGGTCCTGACATGAAAGTTTAAAGTACAGAGTTTTCCTCCTCTCTAGGCTGTTGATGCATTCTGATTATTAATGGCTTCCTTATGTAATCACACAGTGAGCTGAAAGCACAAATCTCTAGGCATTAGTATTTATATTTCAGAATCACTTAGCAGGAACAAAAACAAATTTAAAATCTTCTGTGCCAAGCAATCTCACCACTCAGTCAACTTTGGGAATTTTCTGAGAAGAAAAATGAGATCTTGGCAAGTGAGGGAAGACCTGATGGCTACTTCATGCTGTCCTTATAATTTAATTGCTACCCTCATGCCCACAAGTGTCATTTTTGTTGCCCCTACTTTGACTTTGCTCACAATATTAACAATTCCTCCACTTTACAACATAGTAAAATATTTTCCCTATTCTTTTTCTTCCATCCAAATCGTACTCATCTCTGAAGGCACAGCTCAAATCACATCTTTTTAAAATAATTCTGATACTTTAATAGTTTACTGGGTACTATAGCACACATCAGTTCCACCAGTCTTTAATTCATATAGTAATTAAGTCTGCAATACACAATTTAGCATTTATTTAAAGCAGATTTGTGATTTTTAAAAAGATTTTATTCATTTATTTGAGAGAGAGAGAAATTGAGCAGGAGTGGGGGAGGGGCGGAGGGACAAGCAGACTTCCTACTGAGTGGGGAACCCAACATGGGGCTCGATCCATGATTTCAGGACCCTGAAATCATGACTTGAGCTGAAGAATGCCTCAGATTTGAGATTTTTAAGTGACTCTTTTCTCCCCATCCAAGGTATAGGTTTGTTGGAAGAAAGAATAAGTCACTGAGATAAAAAGTACAGCATGGAGAATATAGTCAATAATATTGTAATAACATTGTATGGTGACAGATGGTGACTACACTTATGATGAGCACTGAGTAGTGTATGAAATGATTGAATCAGTATGTTTGTACAACTAAAACTAATATAACACTATATGTCATTTATACTTAAATATTTTTTAAAAGTGGTCTTTGAATATTGATGCATCCCTTAACCTATATAATACATACCTAAATATTTTATTAATATTGAGATGTCTGCAAGGATTGATAAGGTCTCACATAGTGAAGGAGTTAATCACCATTTCTTTAACATATTTATTTATTTATTTTAGAGAGTGCAACCATGGGGCAGGTAGGAGCAGAAGGAGAAGGAGAGAGAGCATCTCAAGCAGACTCCCCATCTGAGTGCAGAGCCCAAAGGGGAGCTCCATGTCACAACCCTGAGATCATGACCTGAGCCAAAATCAAAAGTTGGATGCTTAACTGGCTGAGCCACCCAGGTGCCCCTGTTTTTTGTTTTTTAAATAGGTTCTATGCCCAGTGTGGAGCCCAACACAGGGCTTGAACTCACAGCCTGAGTTCAAGACCTGAGTTGATATCAAGAGTCAGATGCTTAACTGACTGAGCCACCCAGGCACCCTCACCATTTTTCAGTGAGAAAAAAAAAAAGGGGGGGTTATTGCCAGTCCTCAGAGTTAAAGAGGGCAAACTGTTCAGATAATGTCCCTTATTACATGTCAAAAAAAAAAAAAAGATTCAAGGAATAATAGTAGGTGCTGTTTTAAAGCTTTGCTAATGTCCTGATACTGGCCCAATTGTTTGACATACATTATTGAATTTAATCCTTCCAACAGCCCTAAGCAGCAGGTACAGTATCATCTCCATTTTACTGATGAGAAAACCAAAACTTAGAGAAATTAACTAGTTTGTCCACTTTTCTATAATTAGTAAGAACTGAAATAAGATTCAAACTTGGGTATGCATGTTTACAAAGCCCATGTTTTTAGGCACTGGGTATGTTAACTGTCCCCTGAAAGTAAAACTGAATTCAATGGAGAGGAGCAAATGCAGAATTAATTCTTTCAAATTCACATATAGATGGAATTAGATGGTCAGAATTTAGAGATACTCTATGGTCTCCCTGACTCCATCCCAGTTTTTTTTTTCTTTTTCTTTTTGGCAATTCAAAAGCAGTCTCTGAATCTCCTATTTGAGCATGACTTAAACCATTACCTTCTCATTTTGAAATATTTAGAAAGAAGGAAAGAGAAACTGAGGGAAGTCTTTTCTGATAAATCTTTGTCTCATATTTAAAGTAACCTTCAAAATTATTTGCTCTGAGACTTAGTATGCACAAGGTTAGCTGACTGTATCGAGGGTGCTGAAGCCCCAAAGAAACAAGTAGGCCCTCAAATTTCTTAGGCATTGTGTAAGATGCCAAATGACTGAATTGTAGTGTCAATTATGGGTGTTTCCAAACATGGTCTAGATATAAAAGGTTTGAATTTGTTAGAAATCTTAGATTCTATGTCTACTTCTCTTATTTTTATATTGTCCTTTGAAGCTTTGTGCCTCTAGCAGTCAAGTGTGTGTGTGTGTGTGTGTGTGTGTGCGTGTGTGTGTGTGGTGTGTGCATGGTGTCTGTGTGTGTGTGTGTGATATTTCCAAAAGGTTATTTTGCATTTTGGGGTTCAAATAACCCTTTAGTACCTAAAAATCAAAAATGGTTATTGATCTTCCATCTGTGTCTCTTATGTACTTATTCCCTCAGATGGAAGTTCTCAAGGTAATCTAGTTCAATATAAATTTTTTTCTTTTGATATTGAGACAACTCTGTTAAACAAGGCTTACTATCTTTACAGAGAGAAAAATGTAGAAAGAAACTGTTATGCAGAACTGGAGATCTGGTTTCCAACTCTGCCACCTACTACCCATATGAGCTTGGGAAATAATAACTATTACAGCTGACTGAAGGTCTGCTGAATACAAAGCCCTGTGCTTTTTTTAAAGATTTTATTTCTTTATTTGAGGGAGAGAGAGAAAAAAAACATTCATGTACAAGCAGTGTGAGAGTGTGAAGCAGACTCCCCACTCAGCAGGGAGCCCGATGCAGGGCTTCATCCCAGGACCCTGAGATCATGACCTGAGCCAAAGGCAGCCACTTAACTGACTGAGTCACCCAGGCACCCCAAAGCCCTGTGCTTTTTTTTCCTTTTTCGATTTTAATAAATAAATCATTGATCATAACCCCACTCTCACCATTCTAATCTTTGAATTTCAGCTCCAATGCCATGACCAACCAGAAATTTTTCCTGATTTCCATTCCCAGTTAAATGAAATTACTATGTTTTTTCCTCATTTTTAAAATTTGCACTTTTTAATAAAATATTTTTAATTGCAGTAAAATACACACAGCCTGAAATTTACTATCTGTTTTAATTGTACAGTTAATAGTAATAAGTACATTCATATTGTTATGCAACCATCATCACAATACAGACTCTTTTCATCTTGCAAAACAGTATCTTTTCATCTTACACATCTGCAACTCTATACCCATTAAATGGTAAATCTATATTCTTCCCTTTTCCTCAATGCCTGTCAACTACCACTCTACTTTCTGTCTGTATAAATTTGACAACTCTAGCTAACTTATAAAAGTTGAATGATACAGTATTTATCTTTTTGTAAATGTTCTAATTCACATAGAATAATGTTCTCAAGGTAAAACCATGTTGTAGCATATGTCAGAATTTTCTCCCTTCTCAAGACTGAATAATATTCTATTGTATTTGCATATCACATATTGCTGATCTAGTTATCTAATGGACACTTGGGTTATTTCCATGATTTACCTATTGTAGATAATGCTACTATAAACATGAATGTATAAACACTTTGAGTTAATCCTGCTCCCAATTCTTTTTGAGTATATATCTAAAAGTGGAATCGCTGGATCATTTGGTGATTTTATTTTATTATTTTATAAGACTTATTTATTTATTTTAGAGGGTAGGGGCAAAGGGAGATGGAAAGAATCCTCAAGCGGACTCCCCACTGAGTGCAGAGGCTGACTTGGGGCTCAATCCCAGGACCCTGAAATCATGACCAGAGCCAAAATCAACAGTCAGACACCCAACCGACTAAGCCACCCAGACGCGCCTTATTATTAGTTTTTTTTTTTTTAGGATCCAGCATATTATGCTCCACAGTGTCTATATCATTTTAAATTCCCAACCAAAGTGCACAAATTTTCCAATTTTTCCACATCTGTAACAAAAATTATTATATTCTATTTTTTCTTGATAGTAGTCATCCAAATGGGTTTATTTATGTTATGTCATGTCATTTCATTTCATTTCATTTCATTTCATTTCATTTCATTTCATTTCATTTCATTTCAGTGGAGTTAACATATAGTGTATATTAGTTTCAGGTGTACAATATAGTCATTCAACAGTTCTGTACATCACACAGTGCTCATCACGAATAGTGCACTCCTTAAACCCCTTCGCCTGTTTCACCCATCTTCCGACCCTCCTCCTGGTAACTATCAGCTTGTTCTCTATAGTTAAGAATCTCTTCCTTGGTTTGTCTCACTCTTTCTCTTTTTTTTCCCTTTGCTCATTTGATTTGTTTTTTAAGTTCCACATATGAGTGAAATAATATTGTATTTTTCTTTCTCTGACTGATTTGTTTAGCATTATACTCTCTAGATCGATCCATGTCATTATAAATGTCAAGATTTCATTCTTTCCTATGAATAAATAATACCCCATTATATATGTATATATATATATATATATATATATCCCAAATCTTCCTTATCCATTCATCTATTAATGGATACTTGGGCTGCTTCCATAATTTGGCTATTGTCAAAAATGCTGCCATAAACATAGGGGTGCATGTATGCCTTTGAATTAGTAGTTTTGTAGTTATTTGGTAAATACCCAGTAGTGTGATTACTGGATCATAGGGTAGTTCTATTTTTAATTTTTTACTATTTTCCAGAGTGGATATACCAGTTTACCTTCCCACCAACAGTTCAAGAGGGTCCTTTTTCTCCACATCCTTGCCAACACTTATTATTTCTTGTGTGTGTGTGTGTGTGTTACCCCTTCTGACAAGTGTGAGGTAATATCTCATTATAGTTTTGATTTGCATTTCCTTGATAATCAGTGATGTTCAGCATGTTTGCATGTGTCTGTTGTCCATCTTCTGGATGTCTTCTTTGGAAAAATATCTATTCATATATCTTTTACCCATTTTTAATTGGATTATTCATTTTTGGGGTGTTGAGTTCGATGAGTTCTTTATATATTTTGGATACTAACCCCTTTTCAGATATGTCATTTGCAAATATCTTCTCCCATTCAGTAGGTTGCCTTTTAATTTTGTTGTTTCCTTCACTGCACAGTTTTTTATTTTGATGAAGTCTCAACAGTTTATTTCTGCTTTTATTTCCTTTGACTTGAGACATATCTAGTAAAGAAATTGCTAAGACCAATGTCAAGGAAGTCATTTTCTGTGTTCTCTTCTAGGATTTTTATGGCTTTAGGATTCACATTAAAGTTTTTAATTCATTTTGAATTTATTTTTGTGTATGGTGTAAGAAAGTGGTCCAATTTCATTCTTTTGCTTTTAGTTGACCAGTTTTCCCAACACCATTCATTGAAAACAGTCTTTTTCCCATTGAATATTCTTTCTTGCTTTGTTGAAGATTAATTGATCACATAATTGTGTGGTCAGTTCTGGGTTTTGTTCTATTGATCCAAGTGTCTATTTTGTGCCAGTATAATACTATTTTGATTACTACAGCTGTGTAATATAAATTGAAGTCTGGAAATGTGATACATCCAGCTTTGCTTTTCTTTTTCAAGATTGCTTTGGCTATTCAGTGTCTTTTGTGGTTCCATGTAAATATTAGGGTTGTTTTAGTTCTGTGACAAATGCTGATGGTATTTTGAGAAGCATTGTATTAAATCTGTAGATTGCTTTTTGTAGTATGGACATTTAACAATATTTTTTTTTTCTTCTTCCAATCCATGAGCATTGAATGTCTTTCCATTTCATTGTGTTGTCTTCAACTTCTTTCATCAACGTTTTATAGTTTTCAGAGTACAGACCTTTCACCTTTTTGGTTAAATTTACTGCTAGGTATATTATTGTTTTTTGTGCAATTATAAATGTTATTGTTTTCTTAATTTGTCTTTCTGCTACTTCATTATTAGTGTATAGAAATGCAACAGATTTCTGCATATTGATTTTGTATCTTTCAACTCTACTAAATTCATTTATCAGTTCTATTAGTCTTTTGGTGGTCTCTTTAGGGTTTTCTATATATAGTATCATATCATCTGCAAATAGAGAAAAGTTTTACTTTTTCCCTGCAAGTTTGGATGGTTTATATTTCTTTTCATTGTCTCATTGTTCTGGCTAGGACTTCCAGTATTATGTTGAATAAAAATGGTGAGAGTGGACATTGTTCTCTTGTTCCCAACTTTAGTGGAAAGCTGCTATTTTTCCCCATTGAGTATCATGTTAGCTGTGAATTTTTCATATATGGCCTATCTTATGTTGAGATATGTTCCTTCTAACCCTACTTTGTTGAGGGTCTTTATCACAAATTGATGTTGTACTGTGTCAAATGCTTTTTCTGCATCTACTGAGGTGATCATATGGTTCTTGTCATTTGTCTTACTGATTTGATGCATCATATTTGATTTGCCTATATTGAACCACCCTTGCACTCCCAAAATAAATCCCACTTGATGGTGGTGAATGATTTTTTTAATGTATTGCTATTTTTTTTGCTAGTACTTTATTGAGGATTTTTGTAACTTTTGTAATTTTTCATCAGCAATACTGCTCTGTATTTCTCCTTTTTTGTGTTTTCTTAATCTGGTTTTGGTATCAAAGTGATACTGACCTCATACTGATACTGGCCTAATAGAATGAAGTTGGAAGTTTTCTTTTTCAATGTTTTGAATAGTTTGAGTAGAATATATATTCACTTTTCTTTAAATGTTTGGTACAATTCGCCTGTGAAGCTGGACTTTTCTTTGTTGGGGGATTTTGATTACTGACTCAATTTCCTTGCTGCTAACTGGTATGTTCAAATTTTCCATATTTTCCTGCTTCAGTTTTAGTAGAGTATGTATTTCTAGGAATTTATCCATTTTTTCTTAGGATGTGTAATTTGTTTGCATATAGTTTTTTTATAATGTTCTATTACAATTGTTTGTATTTCTGTGGTATTGTTTGTTATGTCTCCTCTTTCATTGGTGACTTTGTTTATTTGAGTCTTCCCTCTCTCCTTTTTTTTTTTTTTTTTGAAGAGTCTGCTTGGAGGTTTATCGATTTTGTTGATGTTTTCATTGAACCAGCTTCTGGTTTCTTGATCTCTTCTATTGATTTTTTAGGTTGTATATCATTTATTTCTGCTCTAATATTTTTTTAAAGATTTTATTTATTTGACAGAGAAAGAGAGAGAGAACACAAGTAGTCAGAGCAGCAGTCAGAGGGAGAGGGAAAAGCAGGTTACCTGCTGAGCAGAGAGCCTGATGCAGGGCTCAGTTCCAGGATGCTGAGATCATGACTTGAGCTGAAGGCAGATGCTTAACTGACTGAGCCACCCAGGTGCCCCTCTGCTCTAATCTTTATTAGTTCCTTACTTCTGCTGGTTTTGAGGTGTTTTTTTTTTTTTATAGCTCTTTTAGGTGTAAATTTATGTTGTTCATTTGAGCTTTTTCCTGCTTCGTAAGGCAAGCCTGTATTGCTATAATTTTCCCTTTTAGAACCACTTTTGCTTCATCCCCCAAATTTTGAACCATTGTTTTCAATCTCATTTGTTTCCATGTATTTTTTTTTAATTTCTTCTTTGATTTCTTGGTTGACCCATTCTTTGTTTAGTAGAATGTTATTTAACCTCCACGTATTTGCGCTCTTTCCAGATTTTTCCTACTGCTTTGTTTCTAATTTTATAGCCTTATATCAGAAAAGATGTAAGGTATGATGTTGATCTTTTTTAATTTGTTAAGAATTGTTTTGGGGCACCTGGGTGGATCAGTTAGTTAAGTGTCTACCTTCAGCTCAGGTCATGATCACAGAGTCCCAGGATCCAGGTCTGCATTGGGCTCCCTGCTCACCGGGGAGTCTGCTTCTCCCTCTGCCCTTCACCCTGCTTGTGCTCTTTCTTGCTTATTCTCTCTCTCAAATTAATTAATTAATTAATTAATTAAGTTGTTTTGTGGCTTAATGTGTCATCTATTCTGGAGCATGGTCCATGAGTATTTGAAAAGACCATTCTGCAAGTGGTCATGAAAAAAAAGTCAGGAAAGCAAGAGTTGTATCAAACAAAATATACTTTAAAACAAAGTCCATAAAAAGAGACAAAGAAGGACACTATATAATAATGAAGAGGACAATCCAATAGGAAGATATAACAATTGTAAATATATATATGCACCCAACATAGGAGTACTCAAATACATAAAACAGCTAATAATAAACATAAAGGAAATAATCAAAAGTAATACAATAATAGTAGGGGACTTTAAAACCTCACATCAATGGAGAGATCATTCAAACATAAAATAAACAAACAGTGTCTTTCAATGACACACTGGATTCAATGGATTTAACAGATATTTTCAGAACATTTCATCCTAAAATAGCAGAATGCACATTCTTTTCAAATACTCATGGACCATGCTCCAGAATAGATCACATATTAAGCCACAAAACAAATTTTTTAAGATTTTATTTATTTATTTATTTGAGAGAGAGAGAGAGTAAGTGAGAAAGAGCACAAGCAGGGTGAAGCCTTTGGACTTGCTCTCAGGTTTATCGAATCAGATGTGAGTAATATCTGGTTGTAAAGGTGAGACAAATTGAGCTTAGGGTCCTCCTATTTCAGCATCTTGTACTGCCTCTCCCATCCTGACAATCACTTCTTTTTCATGTTACTCATTCAAACACCACTTGCGTGATAGATGTTTCTCCATCCCCTCACTTTCAATGTGCAGGTGTCTTTAGGTCCAAAATGAGTCTCTCGTAGGCAACATATACATGTTTTGTTTTTTTAGTTTTTTTTATATACCCTGTCTCCCTATGTCTTTTGATTGGAGCATTTAGTCTATTTACATTGAAAGCATCATTGGTAGATATGTATTTGTTGCCATTTTGTTATTTGTTTCGTGGTTGCTTTTGTAGATTTTCTCTGATCTGTTCTTTTCTTTCTTTCATAGTTTGCTGGTTTTCTTTAGCAACATACTTGGGTTCCTTACTCTTCATTTTTTTTTTTCATATTTATTACTGTTTTTTTAATCTGTCATTACCATTCACTTTGTATATAACATCTGCATATAGCAGTCTCAAACTGATGGTTGCTTAATTTCGAATTCATTCTTTACTCTTCTCCCTTCCACATTTCAGATATTTGGTATCATCTTTTATATCCTTTTATTTTGTGCTTCTTTTGACTGATTTTTACAGATATACTTATTTTTGTTTTTGCTTTTGTGTCTCATGTTTTTCTTACTCTATGTTTTTTTGTTTTCCAGTCACAGAGTCCACTTTATCATTTCTTATAGGGCTGTGTTAGGGTTCATGAATTCTTTTACCTTTTATTTGTTCTGGAAACTCTTTATCTGTCCTATTCTGAATGATAGCCTTTTGGATAAAGTATTCTTGGCT
>NC_138385.1:44981237-45012535 GCF_054177405.1 Leptonychotes weddellii
AAAAAAAAAATAAAATCTGTTTATCATTACTTTTTTTTGCCATTGTAATTACTCTATGTCTTGGTATGGACCTCATTGGATTGAATTCGCTGGGGTATCTCTGTGCCTCCTGCATCTGGATCTGTTTCCTTTTCCAGATTCTGGAAGTTTTTAGCTATTATTTCTTCAAATACATTTTATTGTCCCCTTTCTGTCTCTTCTCCTTCTGGAATCCCTATAATGTGAATGCTATTATGCTTAATGGAGTCACTGAATTCTCTAAGTCCATTCTCATTATGCAGTATTTGTTTGTCTCTCACCTGTCTGGGTTGATTGCTTTCCATTACTCTATCCTCCAGGTCACTGATACATCCCTCTCCTTCTTATAACCTACTATTTATTCCATCTGTTGGATTTTTAATCTCATTTATTGAGTTCTTCATCATTTTTTGTCTCTTTGTCAAAGGCTTCACTGATGTCCTCCACCCTTTTCTGAAGTCTGGTGAGTTCCTTTATGATCATTACTTTAAATTCTGTATCAGACATATTGCTTATTTATATTTTGCATAGATCTCTTGCTGTGATTTTGTCCTGTTCTTTCATTTGGGTCATATTTCTCTGTCTCTTCTTGTTGTTTACCACTCTGTGTCTGTTTCTGTGTGTTAGGAACATCAGCTATGTCTTCTGCTCTAGAAAGTAGTGGCTTTATGAAGAAGAGATCTTGTAGGGCTGTCCATTGCAGTATTCCCCACACACCAGGACCTGGCACTTCAGGGGAGTCTCCTATGTGTGTTACTTGCATCCTGATCTTGTGTCTAAGTTGCTTTAATCCAGATATCTGCTCTATTTGCCTGTTGTGGGCTGTGCTTGCTCTCTGTGATGTTAGTGAGACCTAGGCAGGCCTGCTCTGATGGGACTTCACAGCAGAAAGGTTGGGGATTAGGTGTAAGTGCAAAATTTGACTGAGCCACTAGTCTTTGGCCAATCCCCTGAAGTGTGATTGTGGCCAGGGTCATGTGGTATCTGTGTGCTTGGGAGCTGAATGAAGCATGCCTGTCTGTGTAGGCAACTGGGTATGGAGGGCAGTAGCTGGGGCACACAAATGCCTGGGTGGGGCTCATGCAGTTTTAGTAAAATTTACTTTGAGCCTCTAGTCTTAAGCAGGATCACCCTAAACAAGGTGGCCATGGGGTCTGGGATTGTGGCTTAAGGCAGAAACGGGACAGGTAATGCACAGAGTTAACAAAATTTGTGCTGAGCCCAGGGCAGAGGGCAGCAGGCTGGGAGTGGGTGAGTCCTCGGGATAACTTGTGGGTGGGTCATACTGCTAGCAGGTCAAGTACCTGATGTGATTATATCTGCCTTTGGAAGGTGGCTCTGTGTTTATGAGTGGGGGCAGGTGAGAAAAATGGCCCTGCCAGCCCCTTTGGTCCCAGAGAATTTTCCAAGGAGATCTGAAATCAGTATAAACAGATCTCACATTGAGAAAGTTGTGGCTTCTATGTTGCTTCTCCTAGAGCTGTTGTCTCCTTAAGGATGGGGACTCAGCTATCATTTGCTCTCTGGGCTCACCCAGTACTGAGTCAGCTGACTTGTAATGCTCCAGGCTTACAGTCCTGCTGGTTATATAAGCTGAGGGAATTCAGCCCCTCTGGTTTTCAAGCCAGACATTATGGAGAATCATTTTTCCTGTGTAAGCCCTGGTGTTTTCCCCTCTCTATGACTGCAGCTCCCTCCCTCCTGTGTGCAGCTCCAGACCACTGTTTCTTCCCTTCCTAACCCCTCCAATGCACCTTTTTCTCCATATTTAGTTGTGGAGTTTATTCTGCAAGCCTTTGGACTTGCTCTCAGGTTTATTGAATCAGATGTGAGTAATATCTATTTGTAAAGGTGAGACAAAGTGAGCTTAGGGTTCTCCTATTCCAGCATCTTGTACTGCCTCTCCCATCCTGACAATCACTTCTTTTGCATGTTATTCATTCAAACATTTAGAATATATTTATTTCTATCTTATTTTATAATTGGTGGTTCTCATTTTTTTTTTTTACTAGACTGAGCTACTGGAAAACAGAACCTACATTTTTTTTATTAGTTTCAGAGATAGAATTTAGTGATTCATCAGTTGCATATAGCGCCCAGTGCTCATTACATCAAGTGCCCTCCTTAATGTCCATTACCCAATTATCCTTTCCACCAAGCCACCTCCCTTCCAGCAACCCTCAGTTTGTTTCCTAGAGTTCAGCATCTCTTATGGTTTGTCTCCTGCTCTGTTTTCATCTTACTTTATTTTCCTCCTCTTCCCTATGTTCATCTGTTTTGTTTCTTAAATTCCACATATGAGTGAAATCATATGGTATTTGTCTTTCTCTGACCGACTTATTTTGCTTAGCATAATACCCTCTAGTTCCATCCAAGTCATTGCAAATGGCAAGATTTCATTCTTCTTTCTGGCTGAGTAATATTCCATTGTATATGTATACCACATCTTCTTTATCCATTTATTTCTCAATGGATATCTGGTCTCTTTCGATATTTTGGCTATTGTGGACATTGTAGATATAAACACTGGGGTGCAGGTGCCCCTTGTAATCACTATGTTTGTATCCTTCAGATAAATACCCTGTAGTGCAATTGCTGGGACATAAGGAAGCTCTATTTTTAAATTCTTGAAGAACCTCCATACTGTTTTCCAGAGTGGCTACACCAGTTTGCATTTCACTCAACAGTGTAAAAGGGTTCCCCTTTCTCTGCATCCTCACCAACCTCTGTTGTTTCCTGACTTGCTCATTTTAGCCATTCTGACCAGGGTGAGGTGATATCTCATTGTGGTTTTGATTTGTATTTACCTGTGCTGAGTGATGTTTAGCATTTGTTCATGTGTCTTCTGGTCATGTGGATGTCTTCTTTGGAGAAATGTCTGTTCATGGTTTCTGCCCATTTCTTGACTAGATATTTTGTTGTTGGTGTTGTTATTGTTGTTGTTTGGGTATTGAGTTTGATAGGTTCTTTATAGATTTTTGGATGATAGCCCTTTATCTGATAAGACATTTGCAAATATTTTTTCCCAACCCATAGGTTGCCTTTTAGTTTTGTTAACTGTTTAATTTGCTGTGGAAACACTTTTATCTTGATGAAGTCCCAATATTAATTTTTGCTTTTATTTCACTTTCCTTATGGAGACGTTTCTGGCAAGAAGTTGCTGTAGCTGGGGTCAAAGAGGTTGTTGCCTGTGTTCTCCTCTAGGATTTTGATGGATTCCTGTCTCACATTGAGGTCTTTCATCCATTTTGAGTTTATTTTTTGTGTGTGGTGTAAGAAAATGGTCCAGTTTCATTCTTCTGCATGTGGCTGTCCAATTTTCCCAAAACCATTTGTTGAAGAGACTGTCTTTTGTTCCATTAGATATTCTTTCTTCCTTTGTCGAAGATTGGTCGACCATAGAGATGAAAGTCCATTTCTGGATTCTCTATTATTTTTCATTGATCTATGTGTCTGTTTTTGTGCCAGTATCATACTATCTTGATAATTACAGTTTTATAATACAGCTTGAAGTCTGGAATTGTGATGTCTACAGTTTTGGTTTTCTTTTTCAACATTCCTTTGGCTAATTGGGGTCATTTCTTGTTCCATACAAATTTTAGGATTGTTTGTTCCAGCTATGTAAATAATGTTGATGGTATTTTGATAGGGAATGTATTGAATGTGTAGATTTCTTTATGTAGCATAGATATTTTAACAATATTTTCTTTTCCAATCCATGAGCATGGATTTTTTTCCCCCATATCATTGTATCTTCCTCAATTTCTTAAGTGTTTTATAGTTTTCAGAGTACAAATCTCTTACCTCTTTGGTTGGGTTTATTCTTAGGTATCTTATGGGTTTTGGTGCAATTGTAAATGGGATAGATTTCTTGATTTCTCTTCTGCTTCATTGTTAGTGTATAGAAATGCAACTGACTTCTGTGCATTGGTTTTGTATCCTACGACTTTGCTGAATTCCTGTATCAGTTCTGGCAAATTTTTTTGTGGAGGCCTTTGGGTTCTCTACATAATCATATCTGTGAAAAGTGAAAGTTTGACTTCTTCTTTGCGGATTTGCATGCTTTTTATGTCTTTTTGTTGTCTGATTGCTGAGACTAGGACTTCTAGTACTATGTTGAACAATAGTAGTGAATGTGGACATCCCTATCCTGTGGCTAACCTTAGAGGAAATGCTCTCAGTTTTTCCCCAACTGAGGATGATATTTGCTGTGGGTTTTTGTAGATGGCTTTTAAGATATTGAGGTGTATTCCTTCTATCCCTACAGTGTAGAGTGTTTTTATCACAAAAAATGCTTTACTTTGTTAAATACTTTGTCTACATCTATTGAGAGGATCCTATGGTTCTTGTCCTTTCTTTTATTAATGTGGTGTATCACGTTAATTGATTTGTGGATGTTGAACCACCTCTGCAGCCCAGAAATAAATCCCACTTGGTCGTTGTGAATAACACCTTTAATGTATTGCTGGATCTTATTTGCTAGTCTCTTGGTGAGAATTTTGGCATCCCTGTTGGTCCGTAATTTTCCTTTTTGGTGGGGTCTTTGGTTTTGGGATCAAGGTAATGCTGGCCTCATGGAATGAGTTTGGAAGTTTTCCTTCCATTTCTATTTTTGGAAACAGTTTCAGATGAATGGGTATTAATTCTTCTTTAATTGTTTAATAGAATTCTGCTGGGAGGCCATCTGGCCCTGGACTCTTATTTCTTGGGAGATTTTTGATTACTGATTCAATTTCTTTGCTGGTTATGGGTCTGTTCAGGTTTTCTAATTCTTCTTGTTTTAGTTCTGGTACTTCAAATGTTTCTAGGAATTCATCCATTTTTTTTTCTAATTTAATTTATTTAAATTTAGTTAATTAACATATAATGTATTATTAGTTTCAGAGGTAAATTTCAGTAATTCATCAGTTGCATGTAACACCCAGTGCTTGTTACATGAAGTACCCTCCTTCATGCCCATCACCCAGTTACCCCATCCCCCCACCAATCTGCCTTCTACTAACCCTGTTTGTTTTCTATATTTAAAAGTCTCTTATGGTTAGTCTCCCTCTTTGATTTTGTCTTATTTATTTCCCCTTCCTTCCTCTATGATCTTCTGTTTTGATCACTTTCTTACACTACACAATTTTTTTTTTTAAATGGATGAAAGATCTAAATATGAGACAGGAATCCATCAAAATCTTAGTGGAGAACACAGGCAGAGACCTCTTTGATCTTGGTTGAAGGAACTTCTTGCTAGACAAAGGCCAGGAAACCAAAGTAAAAATGAACCATTGAGACTTCATCAAGATAAAAAGCTTTGCACACCAAAGGAAACAGTTCACAAAACTAAAAGACAACGTAAAGAGTGGGAGAAGATATTTGCAAATGTCTTATCAGATAAAGGACTAGTATCTAAGATCTATAAGGAATGCATCCATTTCTTCCAGATTACCAAATTTGTTGCCATATAATTGCTCATAATATTCTCTTATAATTGTTTGTATTTCTTTGGTGTTGCTCATCATCTTTACTTTTTCATTCATGATTTCTTTTCTCTTTTCTTTCTGATAAGTCAGGGTAGGGGTTCACTGATCTTATTAATTCTTTGAAAGAACCAGCTCCTAGTTTTGTTGATCTGTTCTGTTTTTTTTTTTTAATTTTTTTATCTTTTATATCATTGTTTTGTGCTCTAATCTTTATTATTTCTCTTCTCCAGCTGCATTTAGACTTTACTTGTAGTTCTTTTTCTAGCTCCTTTAGGTATAAAATTTAGTTGTGTATTTGAGACTTTTCTTGTTTGTTGAGGAAGGCCTGTAGTGCTATATACTTTCTTCTTAGGACCTCCTTTGCTGCATCCCAAAGCTTCTGGACTGTCATGTTTTAATTTTCATTTCCTTCCATGAATTTTTTAAATTCTTTAATTTCCTGGTTGACCCAATCATTCTTTAGTAAGACTCTCTTTAACCTTCATTTATTTGTGTTCCTTTTGATGTGTGTGTGTGTGTGTGTGTGTGTATGTATGTGTGTGTGTAGTTGACTTCAAGTTTTAAAGCATTGTGGTCTGAAAACATGTATGGTATAATCTCGATCTTTTTTACTGGTTGAGGCATGATTTGGGATCCAGTATATGATCTATTCTGGAGAATGTTCCAAATGCCCTTGAACAGAATATGTATTCTGCTACTTTAGGATGAAATGCTCTGAATATATCTATTATGTCAATCTAATCCAGCGTGTCATTCAAAGCCTTTGTTGATCTGTTTAGATGATTTGTCCTTTGCTGTGAGTGGGGTGTGAAAGTCCCCTATTATTATTGTATTATCAATGAGTTTCTTTAATTTTGTTATTAATTGGTTTATATATTTGGTTGCTCCCAAGTTAGGAGAATAAATATTTACAATTGTTAGTTCTTCTTGTTGGATAGACCCCTTTATTATGATATAGTGTCCTTCTTCATCTCTTATTACAGTCTTTGGTTTAAAATCTAATTTTTCAGATATAGGGATGGTTACTCCAGCTTTCTTTTGATGTCCATTAGCATGATAAATTGTTCTCCACCCCCTCACTTTCAACTGGAGCTGTCTTTGGGTCTAACATGAGTCTTTTGTAGACATCATACAGATGGGTCTTGTTTTTTTATCCATTCTGATACCCTATGTCTTTTGATTGGAGCATTTAGTCCATTTACATTCAGAGTAATTATTGAAAGATATGAATTCAGTGCCTTTGTATTACCTGCTAAGTCACTGTTCCTGTAGATTGTCTCTGTTCCTTTCTGGTGTTTGTTACTTTTGGGCTTTGTATCCATTCAAGGGATCCCCTTTAATATTTCTTATAGGGTTGGTTTAGTGTTCACAGATTCCTTCAGTTTTTGTTTGTACTGGAAACTCTTTATTTCTCTTTCTATTCTGAATGACAACCTTGTTGGATATAGTATTCTTAGTTGCATATTTTTCTCATGTAGCACATTGAATATATCATGCCAGTTGTTTCTGGCCTGCCAGGTCTATGTGGACAGGTCTAATGCCTGCCTTATGTTCATACTCTTATAGGTTAAGGACCTCTTGTCCCAAGCTGCTTTCAGGATTTCTCTTTATCTTTGAAATTTGCAAGTTTCACTATTATATGTCAAGCTGTTGATCTATTTTTATTGATTTTGAGGGGGTTCTTTGTGTCTCCTGGACTTGAATGCCTGTTTCCTTCCCCAGATTAGGGACGTTCTGTGTTATAATTTGTTCAAATATACCTTCTGCCCCTCTCTCCCACTCTTCATCTTCTGGGACCCCAATTTTCTGGATATTATTTTACTTTATGGAATTGTTGAGTTCTTGAAGTCTCTGTTCACGATCTAGTTTTTGTGTTTCTCTGTTCTTTTCAACTTCCTTATTTTCCATCATTTGATCATCTGTATCACTGACTTTCTCTTCTGCTTTGTTTATCATCACTTTTAGAACCTCCAGTTGGGATTGCAGCTCAGTAAAAATATTTTTAATTTCAGACTGGCTAGATTTTAGTTATTTTTTTCTAAGATAAGGGATTCTCTAGTGTCTTCTATGCTTTTTTTCAGCCCCAGATATTATCTATATAATTGTTGTTTTAAATTCTAGTTCAGATATCTTAGTTATATCCATATTGATTAAATACTTGGCAGTGAGTATTACCTCCTGTTTTTCTTTAGGGGTGAATTTCTCCATCTTGTCATTTTGTCCAGAAAAGAATAGAAGAAAGAAAGAGAAAATACAACAATAACAACAACGACAACAGAAAAAAAAAATAGAAAAAACAAAAACAAAACAAAACAAGAAAAATTCAAACAATAACAAAAGAAAACAAAACATGAAAATAGATCCTGGGTCTGTTTTGTTCTGCTTGTTAAAAGAAACTAGATCCCAAATTAGGAAAGAAAGAAATCTTATGTATATACAAAAATAAATTAAAATACAATGAATGGAAACCAAAAATAAAAAAAATACACATATTTAATGTATATATAAAAATTAAAATTAAAGGGCACCTGGGTGGCTCAGTTGTTAAGCATCTGCCTTCAGCTCAGGTCATGATCCCCGGGTCCTGGGATCGAGCCCTGCATTGGGCTCCCTGTTCAGCAGGAAGCCTGCTTCTCCCTCTCCCACTCCCCCTGCTTGTGTTCCCTCTCTAGCTGTGTCTCTCTCTGTCAAATAAATAAATAAAATCTTTAAAAATAAATAAATTAATTAATTAAAATTAAAAAGAATGAAAAAAGAATTGAAAAAATAAGAAAATTGCTGAAAAAATAATACTGAAAGACTAAAGAATAATAAAAACTACAAATGCTATATACTGTTTTCCCCAATAGCTGAAGCTGCAGCTGTCTATGATCAGTAAACTTGGTGCAAGCCAGTTGTTCCTGCTGGTGTTCTGGGGGAGAGGCCTGTTGCTCTGATTCTCAGGTGTCCTTGCCCTTGTGGAAATGCACCTCTCTTGCCAGGGGGCTGGGCTCAGTGTAAGTGGCTCCAGATTCCACTATGTGGCACTGTTTTGCTCCCTCAAGGCTTTCAGCCCTGATGGGTGAGATGAAAATGACGGTGTCCCACTCTCTAGTCCAGGAGCTGTAAGTTCAAACCCTCCACTCTTCAGTGAGCCCTCACAAAAAAGCAGTCACTCTTGTCTCCCTGGTTTCCATATGAACTCTGTGTTCATCCACCTTGTGACCGAGTATTTTTATCTCAGGCACATGAATAAGTTTCGATATTCCAGCTTCTAGGGACTCCTGTCATGCAGACCTACTTTTAAAGGGTTGCTGCAATTGCTGCTTATTCAACTATCTTCTTGTAGAAGTGCATGTGTTCGATACCTTCAAAGATAAAAAGTCTGCAATATCTTTATATCATCCTTCTTCCGTAAACATTCTCTACTACTATCTCCTTAAGGTACCAAGAAGACATTTTATTCTGATTAAGTGACCTCAGTGTTGCTTTTAAGTGGCATAAGCCTAAAAGAGCATCACTGCCTCAAAAAGAATTAGCACAGATGTGTAACTAAATATTCATGTTGCCTTAACTCACAACATTCCTGATTAGATACTTCTTCAGGATGCCCTATGGTCAATGGGGGAGGGAATTTAAGCTTGGAGGCAGGGTTGTTGCAGTTCTTATTCCTTGCATCAACATACTTTTACACTTCCTTACATTAACAAATTTTCCTACACACAAAGGACACCTTAGCCTTACACAATGTTAGATGTCAATTACATATCAATAAAGCTGAAAAAAAATAAAATGGTCAAAGAGGCCTTCAGAGTTATCTCTCATGGTTCATATAACATGGACATTAGAGGGTCAAGGCAGATTATTATATCTCCTTTCTGTGTACCTTTAGTATTTATGCTTAGCAAGCAGATTCCCATTTTTGTAAATACATAGAACATAAATGTAACTCACATATTAACAGATACTTTAAAATAACTCACTCCCAAAATTCTCTTATAGAGTATTTTAAGAGATCATTTGATAGTCTTGAGCAAAGTAGTTATAGCTAATTTTAAAAATATAGCTTTAATTAGGATGTCAATTATTGGGGATCCAAGCAGCAGAGTTCATTTTATCATGTTTCAGATTTAGCTTCATGTACCAAGAACACTGTAGAATTCTTATGAGCAGCAATGATGATAGATGGAAAGTAAAACAGTTAGCTTTGATTCTTGGGTCTCTTGTTCTATTAAGTCCTTCCATTTGACCCCTTGCCAAGAATGGCAGAGTTTAATGAATTAGGTTATTTCAGAGACTAAATAATCTTCCTCTTTAGAAACTTTAAAATAAAAAATGGAAACCTCTTGTGAGGTGACATAGTTTTAAATAGGATAGTATGAACATTTTGAGAAAAAAATGAGTAAAGGAATAAATTAAACTGCATTAAATTATAAAACACTTGTTTGTCACTTGCAGCTCAATAGGTGAAACAGTATATATATTAAATAAGAATATATTTATATATAAAGTAATTAACATTTATTGAATATTTACTATGTACCAGATATCATACTAAGTACTTTATATAGGTTATATATGTAATCCACGTCAATTCCTAATGATGAAGTTGTATTATTATTGTCATGACAAATGATGAAGATAAAACTCAAAACTATTAAATAGTTTGGCAAAGATTACATAGCTAGTCAGTGGCAAGGCTAGTATTTAAATTCAGAATTATCTAACTCCAAAGTGCAAGCTCTTATCCAACATGATACATTGCATCTTCAAGAAAAGTGTAGACAAATACCAGTACTTAGGCAAGAGAAGAGTGTTGTGCCTGGCACTGAAGACATGAAAAATCCTTAGTGAATGCAAGATACTGTACTAGGTGTGGAATCATGAGTTTAAAACCATCCCTGTTCTCAAAGAATTAACATTATGGTGGGAGAATAACACATGGACCCAGATATTTGACATCTTAGCCTGCGTGATATAAGCTTCAAGAAGTACAGACACAGTGTTATGGCAGCTCAGAAAATGGAGAGCTAACAGCCAGTTGGGTGGATTGAAAAGTGTTTCATATGGTACTGTAAAAGATGAGTACTATGCCAATGGTCGAGCATGGGTGGAGATAAGGGAGGAGCATTGTTTGGAAATAGAGAAATACATACAAATAAACAGGTAGAGGAGAATAAGGAAATTGCAGGAAGAGCAGAGTCTAGTTTGATTGTAACATAGGTATGTATTAATCAAGTAACCGGAAAGAAAAGTGTGGAAAGATCAGAAAGAAAGTGTGGGCCAAACACGAAGAGATGTGAATGTAACTAAACTTTTTAAAACAAGTAATGGGGAATAGCTGAAGATTTTTAAAAGTAGTAAAGGTAGAAGTATCCATAGTCAGTGTTGAAATTTAGTATGAAAAATATAGTAGCAGTTTGGGAATGGACTGATGAATCTAGGAGAGGGGAGAGGAGATGGAGCTTTACAACAGTAATACAAGTGATGCGTTTTTTGCAGCCTTATTATAAAGAATATGCAAATGAACTACAATTGGAAAATCACTCTTGTGAATTCTTTCTAGAATAATTCAAAGCTGAGCAAAGATCTTTGCAGAAACCTGGTGAGAGTTTAAATATGTATAGAAAGTCTTCAGAAAAAAAAGTCCCTACATTTTTTTTTAATAACTTTAGTTAACAACAACAAAAAAAGAGTTCCGTATCATAGAGAAAGGTTAAGAACTGCAGAGGGATCAGTATGCTCTAAAACTATGCTAATAGTAATTATCAGCAAAAAATAGCAACAGGGGAGAAGAACTATCTACTACAAAGTCAAGTAAAACAGAAAACAAAACAAGGAAAATCTTTAAAGTCTCAGAGACATGCAACCTGTTAAGTTGTTCTACAACTGTATCTCTGACATTTGGGCACTAACATTAAATGGAGCAAATTGTTGCATGTGAGACAAAATGTGTTCTGAACAAACAAACCCTGGAGTGACAGATTTACTATTCAAATTGTTAGTTGCCAAAATCTTGAGGTTAAATATTTTTACATCACACTAAGAAGCTCCCTGCTATTATATATTCTTTAATATATATCTTATATTTATACATGCTTATATATAAACATATTACATATAATATCTATAATATATAAATATATAATATAATATATAAATATATAATGCAATATATAATATATAAATATAATATATGTAAATAAATAAATACATATGTATATAACAGTTTGCACCATAATTATGCTGGAAATCAACAATTGGTCTAATCATTTGGTCATAGAATAGACTTATAGATGAGATTTTGATAAGGCTTACTTTTATTTTTACTAGTTTTTTTTTAAGTTTTTATTTATTTATTTGACAGAGAGAGAGAAGTAGCAAGAGAGAGAGCACAAGCAGGGGGAGCAGCAGGCAGAGGGAGCAGCAGGCTCTTCACTGAGCAGAGAGCACGATGTGGGACTTGATCCCAGGACCCTGGAATCATGACCTGAGCCAAAGGCAGATGCTTAACCAACTGAGCCCCCCAGGTACCCCTATTTTTACTAGTTTTAAACTTACCTCTAGATTACATCAGCAGATGTATCAAAGAAACTAGAGACTATCTATTTTCTACTATGGATAGGAACAAACTCAGCAGTATTTCCTCCAAGAGAATTTCTTTACTTTCCTTTGCCTATAATAGTTTTAAAGTAGCCAAAATGAAGTATTTTTAGCATATAATGTCATGCTGTTCTGAGAAACTGACACATAAACTTGAATCAACTGGATTTTTTTTTTCCTTTGGGATATCTCATACCAAAATCAAGAGGCAAGGACATGTGATGTCTGTGGCATTTACCTAGTTTTCCTTCATAGATACTTCTGAAGATTGTTAGCCCAATGAACTACAGGAGGTGAAAGCCAACTTTACTTTTCACCTGAACTGATCTGTACCATGTCTGGGAGTACTTTAAGATGCCCAGGCATCTCACTAAGTGCAGAATTTAATGTGCTAAGATGGGTCATGGACACCTGAATATCCATGTTCCCTAATACCAATTTCACTTGCCCAGCTCATTTGCCTGGAATTTTTCCCTCTTTTTTGTTTTATCTTTTAACTTTTAGATGGGATTGGAAGGGTAAAAAGTAATTGGATATGCACTTACTGAACATTTACTTTGTTCCTGCCTTAGAATCATTGTGTCAACCCTCATAAAAATTCTATGAGAATGACATAAATATCCCCATGTTACAGTTATGGAAAACACTGAAAATACTTTGTCATTGGCCCCAAGCTTCACATATAGTTAATGAGATAGTCATTGACTGGAATCTTAGTAAAAAGATAACCCAATAATATAGCTGCCTGACCATGAATATCAGCACTGCTTAAATATATTTTCTACAGAACCTCTTCCACCAGTTTGGGACTTTTGGCTGTTAAGAATTAGTTCAAATTTAAAATCCCCCCCTTGGGCATTCTAACTTGCTCTGCTCTAGAAACTCTTCTTTGAGGATTTTATTTTCACCTTGAATGGTCCCCCAAGCTCTGGCCCCACCTAATCCTGAAGTTTATACCTCTCTCATGCAGCTTACATTTAATTTCCAACATGCTTTACTTGTGATCCCACATGATAAATCAAGGGACAGGCTTCTAGCACTTTGATTTCATGGTCATCAAAAATGTTTCATCTGTGATTACAAATAATTTGCTTTGCTTGGGTGCAAGACATTGCTACAGGACTCGTGTGTAGGTTGATGAGTCACAATCCAAACTCTATGTAAAGAAATAATTTAGGGGCACCTGGGTGGCTCAGTCAGTTAAGTATCTGCCTTCAGCTCAAGTAATGATCTCAGAGTCCTGAGATCAAGCCCCATGTCAGGCTCCGTGTTTTGGGGGGGGGAGTGTGGAATCTTCTTCTCCCTCTGCCCTTACCCCTGCTCATGCTCACTCTCTCTCTCTCTCTCTAATAAATAAATAAAATCTTTAAAAATAATTTATATAATAAAAACATATTCAGCCCTGATTTCTTCCTTATATTTTGAAAACTGAGAATCTATATTTTGTTTATGTGAATTGCTATTGTACCAAATACTATTTAGAGTCTATATTTACTTTTTACTTTAAAGCCTAATAACCCCTAGATATTAACATCATAGTTAGCAACTTATTTTCAAAATTGGTTGCCAATATTTTGTAGTCCAAGAGCTCCAGAAGAATTGTCCCCATCTGTTCCAATGTATATTCATTTGCTGTGGATGTTCACAAACCTTTTATATGTGAACATGGCACAAACTGCCATGCTGCTGAGATTCACTAACATGCCATGGGACTCAGTGGGATGTCAGGTCATACTTGGGATGAATGTACACTATAGAGACATTCTTTATTAATATAGTAAGAATGGGAGGCAGTGTACAGTTGGAGAAAGATCATGGACTTTAGAATCGAATGTTTAAGTTTGGGTACCCCCAACTAATATTTGCAAGCTGTGTAACATTAGACACAATATTTAACCTCTCTGAGCCTCAGTTTCTTCAATGAAGAAAAAGGGGATATTAATAGCTAGACCTCAACAAAACTGCTATAAGGACTGGGGAAAAGGAAATAATTATGGTAGAACACAGCATGATGCTTACATATGCCTGTTACATTTTATTTTCTCCTGTTAATCTGTATCATGTCAATTTGATTCTATGTCCAGCTAAAGGACCATAAGGCAGAGGAAGGTCTTCCTGCCTAACACTTCTTATTGTATAAAAGTTACATCTAAACTTAACATTTTAAGGCCTTCCACAACATAACCCTTGAAGATGAAACCCTCAAAAGTTTCCAGACTAAGCTTTGGAAAAATTCTGACCTCAGATCCTTCCATAATAATAGTTTGTTTACATTCCCATACAACATACACTTTTCCCTTCAACATAGATTAATCATAACAGCAACAACAACAACAACAAAACACATCCTGAATTTCCAGGTAGCAGATAAAAGCTTTGTCCTTTGAGAAAAACATGAATTATGAAGTGCATAGTTCAAAAAAATTAATACATGTGTATCTTACAAACATTATCAAAAGTATCTGATATGAAACTTAAGCTGGAAACTAAAGGAAGGTAATGGTATGTGCACCTTGGAAACTATTATGTGGTTTCATGACCTCAGTGAGTTGTTTTTTTTTTTTATACTTTTGCTGTTAATGAAGAAACATTGCAAGTGGCCCTACTGAGGAGACACATATTGAAATCAATACAGAACGCTGCCTAAGTGTATTGTAACATTTGATGTTTCAATTATACAGTCTAGGAAGATAGTTTTCTTAAATTACTTATATTTTTTTCTTGTAAGGGAAGAAAAGATACTAGTATTGACCCTTAATCTAAGTATCTAAACTTTCCTCTGGGTTTGTTTTACTTCAAGAACAAAACAAAACAAAATCCCAAACTTGTGTGTGACTTACCCTGTCAGTAATTGTAAGCCGTTTAGAATATAAAAGAATTATAAGAGCTGATTTTACTTTATGAATACTGATTAGCCAAATCTTCGTGGATTTCTTAACCATGCTGTGGTAAGATACAAGTTTAGTGTAGCAATTCCTTCATCAAATAAATTACTGCAACCTATTGATCCTGTTAGGCACTATTCTAAGACTACAAGGTAATTCTTTAAAACTCTGGCAATTTTAGCATCCTACCACTGTTAATTAGCCTTTCTCATTCTGCAGAAAGATTTTCATTAAGGCTTATCATAGTAGATTTAATATTTCTAAAAATCGTATTTTTATGATTACTTTAATACCTTGTATTCTTTATGGTCCATATGTCTTATTGTTCTTTTATTTTCACTCTATCATCATAAAGGAGTCATCTTACTTTATCTTATGCAAATATGTTGCAGGTGTTCTAGCTGAATAGAAAATTATGTTAGCTCAACACCAGAAAAAGACTCCTTTAAAAACATTTCTTGTCCCAGGGACTACCTTCTACTTTTGTTATTCATTCTTGCTGCTCATATCATATAGTTGAGAAGAATAGCTTTGGAGCCAGACCCAGAAAGTTTGCATCCTATCTTTGGTATTTGCTAGCATCTCTCTGTGCCCCAACATCTTCATCTGTAAAATAGAGTTAATAATAATAATAGGTATAATAATAGTGATAAGTTTGTAATGAGAACTCAATGAGTTAATATTTTAATTGTTTAGGAGACTACTTGGTACAGAGTAAGTTTATATAAGTTTTGTTCAATAAAAATATAAATTCCATTGCTACATATGACTTCCATCATCTTTTCAAAGTAAAAATTTGTTCTATTTTTAACATTTCTTTTGTATCACCTCATTGTGTCTATTCTATGTTATTTACTTTCTGGGCCAGAGGTCACTTATGTTCTTTGTGGGAGACATGAGTCACTAGCTGTGGGCCTTAAGATTTGGGGAACTAGTGTCAAGCAATAGGATCCCATCTCCACTTTTATTTATTCTACAGCAGTTGCTTAGTACTATTGTCCTGAGCTACTTATTTCTCAATGAACATAAGTCATGATTGATGTGGGGAACAAAGGGAGAAAGAAATGTAGATAAAATTATATTTCCTTATATCTGGCAGCCCATTGACAAATACTTGAGACAGGCAGAGTATGACATTACTCTATGAATTCCATATATATTTTAAAGAGAGAGAAATGTGGGGGAGGTGGGGGCAAAGGGAGGGGGGAGAGAAAATATTAAGCAGGCTCCACATCCAGTGTGGAGCCCAGTACATGGCTTGATCTCACAAACCTGAGATCATGACCTAAGTGGAAATCAAGAGTCAAACATTTAACTGACTGAGCCATCCAGGTGCCCCAGAACTCCCAATATTAATGTTTTTTTTTAAATGTTTTATTTATTTATTCATGAGAGTCAGAGAGAGAGAGAGAGAGAGGCAGAGGCAGAGGGAGAAGCAGGCTCCCCGCCTAGCAGGGAGCCCGATGCGGGACTCGATCCCAGGACCCTGGGATCATGACCTGAGCCGAAGGCAGATGCTTAACCATCTGAGCCACCCAGGCGCCCCCCAATATTAATGTTAATGCCTTGCTAGAGGGAAAAACAATCTTAGCTTGACAATAGCTAGGCTTCCAGGATCCTGTGAGTCTTCTTTAGCACATGAAAGTCCTTTTGGAGACTTCCTTTGTCTTTACCCCTCCCCCAACTCCAAAGTATATCAGTTGCTCCTCACAATCCCAGGGCAACTCTTTCTGCCCATGGGTCCTATTCCTGTGCTATAATAAAAACACCTTTTTGCACCATAACATCTCCGTTCTTTCTTCGTCAACATTTCCACATCAGTGATCACAATATAGCTGTATTTAGTGAAGTACAGTCAGAGCAAAATTAATGTTTATATTCATAATCAGACTGTCATCTAAGTAGAATAATTTTTTCACAAGCAAGGTAGTTGGCTATTGAAAATCATAGAAAACCATGAAAAGACCCTTAAAGTATACTAGTTTTATTTTGTTTCAATTTTTTGACAAAATATTATTTAGTTTTAGACTTACTAGTTCATTGAGCAGAGTAATTACTAAGAACCAAAGGCAGAGAAGGTGGACAAGAGAATTTACTAGGCAAGGGGAAAAGATCATTATAAAATGCTTCGTTATTAAAAAAAAAAGAATTCCACATCAACTGACATATGTATACAGCATGTGCAGAGCTGGTCAATTACTATTTTTGAGTAGCTTTCTATTTCCCATAAGTACCACACAGATGCTAAGATGACAGCTATGTAGGGACCAAGGGCAAACTGCCTCAAAATGTGCCACTTTGGCATATTGATTACTTTATAACTAAAAGTTAATTAAGATACAGCCAATGCAGGAAGGACACTCAGAACCTCTTCTGTTCCCCTGAAAGTAGGAAATAAATCTCCCCTGTGAAAGGTATCCTTCCTGTACTAAGAGGTAAAGAGACATCCTTATTACTAGAGATGAGAAATTTAGAGCTCAGAATGCTCTATAAACAACCTTTGTTACTTTTTACTAATTTATTACTGCAGCCCAAATTTTGTTTAGAATTACTTACTAATTGAAGCTCCCAAAGTTAAGTTCTCTTTGTCCTATTAAGTCCACTAAGATTTATTGTCTTTTTGTAGAGAAAGTATAATAACTGCATGCCTTGGTCATTTCTTTAGATCTCAATTTCATAATTGAACCTCAGTATGCATGTAATAAAACTTTTTTTTTCTACTGTTAATCTGTCTTATGTAAATTTAATTCTTAGTGCAGCTGGAAGAACTTAAGGATAGAAAAGAATTTTTCCTTCCTTTCAGCTAGAGTGAATGCTTATGATCCCATTGGCCCAGCACATTGAAAAAAAAATAAATAAAAGATTTCATTTATTTTCCAATGTTATTTTAAAATTTTCTCAATTTTTAAGTCTAACTTGGAGCTTCAAGGTATGTACCTCAGTTGTGTACAGAAATATATTCTAAAAATTCTAACAAAATGCTAAAGAAAAAGAACTTATAAGGATATTTCTTATAAGGAAATAGATACATTGATTTTAATTTCTTTATTCAAAGAATAAGTTGACTTATAAGTTCATGGTCTAAAACTTTCTTTAATTAGTTGAAGAGTTGGTTTAATAGCTAAAAATGAATCTGATTTATGAGAAAGCATTATACCATTCACCCATAATTAAAAAAAATAAATGGTCAGAGTCTATCTGTATAATGAATTTTAATTAATTGGCATCTGAATAGTTGAGGGGGGGTTTATAAAGGGGCTTAAAAATTTCAAAGGAGGAAAAAAACAACTTAATTTTCAAGTTGCACTCTACTTTTAGTAGTTTGTATTTTCTGATTGTTATTTATTTATTTATTTATTTATTTATTTATTCATTCATTCATTTATTTATTTAGTTTCAGGTGTAGAATTTAGGGATTCATGACTTATATACAACATCCAGTCTTTATTACAAGTGTCCCCCTTAATACCCATCACCCATTTAACTCAGGCCCCTGCCCACCTCCAATCCAGCAATCTCAGTTTGTTCTCTAGAGTTAAGAGTCTGTTTTATGGTTGGTCTCTGTCTTTCTTTTTACACCTATGTTCATTTGTTTTGACTTTTAAATTCCACATATGAGTGAAATCATATGGTATTTGTCTTTCTCTGACTGATTTATTTTGCTTAGCATAATAGTCTCTACATCTAATCATGTCATTGCAAATGTCAAGATTTCATTCTTCTTGATGGCTGAGTAATATTTCTATATATTTATATACCACTTCTTTTTTTAAATTTTATTTTATTTTATTATGTTAGTTAATACATCATTAGTTTTTGATGTAGTGATCCATGATTCATTATATACCATTTCTTTACCTATTCATCAGTAGATGGGCATTTTGGCTCTTTCTACAATTAGACTACAGCATCCTTGTCAAATTTTGTTGTTTCCTGTGTTGTTAATTTCAGTCATTCTGACAGATGTGAGGTGGTATCTCATACTTTTGATTTGTATTTTCCTATTGATGACTGATGTTGAGCATCTTTTCATGTGACTGTTAGACATCTCTATGTCTTCTTTGGAATAATGTCTATTCATATATTCTGCCCATAATATTATTATTATAATGATGATGATGATGTTCAATTAGCCAACATATAGTGCAACATTAGTTTGTGATGTAGTGTTCGATGATTCATTAGTTGCATATAACATCCAGTGTTCATCACAACACTTGCCCTCCTTAATACCTACACCGGTTACCCCATTCCTCCATACCCCTCCCTTCTGTAACCCTCACTTTGGTTCCTGGAGTCCTGAGTCTTTCATGGTTTGTCTCCTGTGATTTCTTCCCATTCAGTTTTTTTCTCCCTTCCCATATGGTCCTCTGTGCTGTTCTTTATATTTCACATATGAGTGAAACCATATGATGTTTGTCTTCCTCTGCTTGACTTATTTCACTTAGCATAATCCCCTCCAGTTCCATCCATGGTGATGCAAATGGTAGGTATTCATCTTTTCTGGTGGCTGAGTAATATTCTATTGAATATATGAACCATATCTTCTTTATCCATTCATCTATTGAAAGACATTTCAGCTCCTTCCACAGTTTGGCTATTGTGGACACTGATGCTATGAACATTGGGGTGCATGTGTCCCTTCTTTTCACTATATCTGTATCTTTGGGGTAAATACCTAGTAGTGCAATTGCTGGGTTGTAGGGTAGCACTATTTTTAACGTCTTGAGGAACCTCCATACTGTTTTCTAGAGTGGCTGTACCAGCTTGCATTTCCACCAACAGTGTAAGAGGGTTCCCCTTTCTCCACATCCTCGCCAACACTTGTTGTTTCCTGCCTTGTTAATCTGTGCCATTCTAACTGGTATAAGGTGGTATCTCATTGTAGTTTTGATTTGTATTTCCCTGATGGCTAGTGATGTTGAACATTTTTTCATGTGTCTTTTAGCCATTTGTATGTCTTCTTTGGAGAAGTGTCTGTTCATCTCTTCTGCCCATTTCTTGACTGGATTATTTGTTTTTTGGTATTGAGTTTGAGAAGTAATTTATACACCTTGGATACCAGCCCTTTATTTGCAAATATCTTCTCCCATTCTGTGGGTTGCTTCTTAGTTTGGTTGAAATTTTCCTTTATTGTGCAGAAACTTATTATTTTGATGAAGTCCCAAAAGTTCATTTTTGCTTTTGTTTCCCTTGCCTTTAGAGACGTGTCTTGAAAGAAGTTGCTGTAGCTGAAGGTAAAGAGGTTACTGCCTATGTTCTCCTCTAGGATTTTGATGGATTACTGTCTCACATTGAGGTCTTTCATCCATTTTGACTTTAGCTTTGTGTATAGTGTAAGAGAATGGTCCAGGTTCATTCTTTTGCATGTGGCTGTCCAATATTCCCAGCACCATTTCCTGAAGAGACTGTCTTTTTTCCATTGGATATTCTTTCCTGATTTGCCAAAGATTAGTTGACCATAGAGTTGAGGGTCCATTTCTGGGTTCCACTGATCTGTGTGTCATTTTTTTGTGCCAATACCAAGTTGTCTTAATGATCACAGCTTTGTTATATAGCTTGAAGTCAAGCATTGTGATGCCACCAGCTTTGGTTTTCTTTTTCAACAATCCCCCAGCAATTTGGGGTCTTTTCTGGTTCCATACAAATTTTAGGATTGTTTGTTCCAGCTCTGTGAAAAATGTCAATTGTATTTTGGTAGGCATTGCATTGAAAGTGTATATTGCTCTGGGCAGCATAGACATTTTCACAATGTTTATTCTTCCAATCCATGAACATGGAATATTTTTCCATCTGTTTGTGCCTTCTTCAATTTCTTTCATAAGTGTTCTGTCATTTCTAGAGTATAGGTCCTTTATCTCTTTGGTTAGGTTTATTCCTAGGTATCTTATGGTTTTTGGTGCTATTGTAAATGGATTCTATTCCTTAATTTCTCCTTCTTCAGTCACATTGTTAGTGTATAGAAATGCAACTGATTTCTGTGCATTGGTCTTGTATCCTGCCACGTTGCTGAATTGCTGTATGAGTTCTAGTAATTTGGGGGTGAAGTCTTTTGGGTTTTCCACATAAAGTATCATGTCATCTGTGAAGAGAGGGAGTTTGACTTCTTTGCCAATTTGAATGCCTTTATTTCTTTTTGTTTTCTGATTGCTGAAGCTAGGATTTCTACTACTATGTTGAACAATAGTGGTAAGAGAGGGAATCCCTGTTGTATTCCTGATCTTAAGGGAAAAGGTCTCAGTTTTTCCCCATTGAGAATGCTATTTGCTGTGGGCAGGCTTTTCATAGAAGGCCTTTATGATATTGAGGTATGTTCCCATGTTCCGTCTATCTCTATACTTTGAAGAGTTTTAATCAAGAAAGGATGCTGTATTTTGTCAAATGCTTTCTCTGCATCAATTGAGAGGATCATATGATTCTTGTCTCCTTTTTTTAATGTGCTCTATCTCGTTGATTGATTTGCAAATGTTGAAAGGACACTTGAATCCCAGGAATAAATCCCACCTGGTCATGGTGGTTAATCCTTTTAATGTACTGTTGGATCCTATTCCCTAGGATCTTGTTGAGTATTTTGGCATCTACGTTCATCAGGGATATTGGTCTGTAATTCTCCTTTTTGATGGAGTCTTTGCCTGGTTTTGGGATGAGGGTAATGCTGGCCTCATAGAATGTGTTTGGAAGTTTTCCATCCATTTCTATATTTTGAAACAGCTTCAGTAAAATAGGTATTTTTTCTTCTTTAAATGTTTGGTAGAATTCCCCTGGGAAGCCATCTGGCTCTGGACTCTTGTTTTTTGGGAGGTTTTTGATTACTGCTTCAAT
Organism: Leptonychotes weddellii; assembly: GCF_054177405.1. Classification (NCBI taxonomy): domain Eukaryota; kingdom Metazoa; phylum Chordata; class Mammalia; order Carnivora; family Phocidae; genus Leptonychotes; species Leptonychotes weddellii. The sequence continues at coordinate 45,003,013 of NC_138385.1, forward strand.
TTCGTTACTAGTTATTGGTCTACTCAGATTGTCTATTTCTTCCTGTTTCAGTCTATGTAGTTTATAAGTTTCCAGGAATGCATTCATTTCTTCCAGATTTCCTAATTTGTTGGCATATAGCTGCTGGTAATAAGTTCTAACAATTGTCTCTATTTCCTTGGTGTTAGTCATGACCTTCCCCCTTTCATTCATGATTTTATTAATTTGGGTCCTTTCCCTTTTCTTTTGGATAAGTCTGGCCAGCAGTTTAGCAATCTTATTAATTCTTTCAAAGAATCAGCTTCTAGTTTCATTGATCTGGTCTACTGTTCTTCTGCTTTCTATTTCATTGATTTCTGCTCTAATCTTTATTATTTCTCTTCTCATTCTTGATTTAGGCTTCACTTTCTCTTCTTTTCCCAGGTTTTTCGGTGTAAGGTTAGTTTGTGCATTAGGCATTTTTTAATTTCTTAAGAGAGGCTGGATGGCTATGTACTTCCCTCTTAGGACTGTCTTTGCAGTGTCCCATAAGTTTTGAATGTGTTTTCATTTTTATTGGTTTCAGTGAATTCTTTAACTTCTTTAATTTCCTGGTTGACCCATTCATTCTTTTATTATTATTATTATTATTATTATTATTATTTTCTGTTAGCCAACGTACAGTACATCATTAGTTTTCCATGTAGTGTTTCTTTAGGAGAATGCTCTTTAACTTCCAAGTGTTTGAGTTCCTTCCAAATTTCTTCTTGTGGTTGAGTTCCAGTTTCAAAACATTGTGGTCTGAAAATATGCAGGGAATAATCTTAATCTTTAGTATTGGCTGAGATCTGATTTGTGACCCAGTTATGTGGTCTATTCTGGAGAAAGTTCCACGTGCACTTGAGAAGAATGAGTATTTGCTGTTTTAGGTTAGAGTGCTCTGTATATATCTACAAAGTCCATCTGGTCCAATGTGTCTTTCAAAGCTCTTGTTTATTTATTGATTTTCTGCTTAAATGATCTGTCCATTGCTGTGAGTGGAGTGTTGAGGTCTCCTACTATTAATGTATTATTACCAGTATGTTTCTTTATTTTGATTATTAATTGGTTTATGTAATTGGCTGCTCCCATGTTGGGGCATAAATATTTACAGTTGTTTGATCTTCTTATTGGATAGACCCTTTAAGTATGATATAGTGTTCCTGTACATCTCTTACTACAGTCTTTGGTTTAAAATCTAATTTGTCTGGTATGAGGATTGCAACCCTACCTTATTTTTGAGGTCCATTGGCATGGTAAATGTTTTTTCATCCCCTCCCTTTCAATCTGGAGGTGTCTTTTGGCTCAAAATGATTCTCTTTTATTCAGCATATGGATGGGTCCTGCTTTTTAATTCAATCTGAAACCCTGTGTCTTTTGATGGGAGCATTCAGCCCATTTACATTTAGAGTAACTATTGGAAGATATGAATTTAGTGTTATTGTATTGCCTGTAAAGTCCCTGTTTCTGTGGATTGTCTCTGTTACTATCTGGTTTATATTACTCTTGGGGTCTCTCTTCACTTACAGAATCCACCTTACGTCTTGCAGGGCTGTCTTAGTGGTCACATATTCTTTTAGTTTCTGTCTGTCGTGGAAGCTCTTTATCTCTCCATCCATTCTGAATGACAGCCTTGCTAGGTAAAGTATTCTTGGCTTCATGTTCTCCTCATTTACTACCCTGAATATATCATGCCAGTCCTTTCTGGCTTGCCAGGTTTCTGTGGATAGGTCTGATGTTATCCTGATGTTCCTCCCTCCATATATAAGGAAACTCCTCTCCCTAGCTACTCTCAGAATAGTTTATTTGACTGTAAGATTTGCAAGATTCACTACTGTATGTCAAGGTATTGATTTATTTTTATTGATTTTAGGAGGGGTCCTCTCTGCCTCTTGGACACGAATGCTTGTTTCCTTCCTCAGATTAGGGAAATTATTAGCTATGATTTGCTCAGATATACCTTCTAGCCCTCTCTGTCTCTCTGCCCCCTCGGGGGTCCCAATAATTCTGACATTGGAACATTTCATGGCATCATTATCCTCTCCAATCATTTTTTTATGGTCTACTAGCTGTCTATTTCTGGTTTCCTCAACTTCTCCCTTTTCATCAATTTATGTTCTAGATCACTTATTCTCTCTTCTGCCTCATTTCCCCTGGCTATTAAAGTATCCAGTTTAGACTGCATTTCATTCATAGCATTTTTACCTTTGGCCTGATTAGATCTCATTTCTGCCCTTAGAGTTTCTATGTTGTCACTAATGCTTTCTTCAAGCCTATCTATTGACTTTATGACTGCTATCGTGAATTCTATCTCTCATTCTTACTTATATCCATTTCGATTATCTATGGCAGAGAACACTGTCTCTTATTCTTTTTTTGTGTGAGTTCCTCCGTCTTGTCATTCTGTCCAGAGAATGATGGGTGAGCAAATGAGCAGAGTCCAAATGACCCAAGCAAGATGCACCCTAGCAAAATCCAGAGTGGTCAGAAGCAACCACAGAAAAACAAAGCCAAATTTAAACACAAGAATAAAAATTTTTAAAAAGTGGGGGGAGGGGAAGAGGAAGTATAATTTCACAGTGTAGACAAAGCAGGGTATTCCACCTGTTCCTGGGTTAACTTTGGTCTGTGTGTTAGAAGACACTACATCCCAAAACTGCAAGGAAAGTAATTCATATATATATAAAGATAAAATTGAAGAGAATGAAAAAAGGACTAAAATGAAGCACATATCTATTTAAAAATGTAGATTGAAAAAATACAAGTTAAAAACGACTATGAAATATAAGTTGGTATAATAAACATCTAGTTGAAATGAGAAAAAGTATAAAAAAAGACAAAGCATAAGAAAAAGAAAGAAAAGAAAATAATTTTATCTGCAAAATAAATGAGTTGTGAGGCAATACCTGGAGCTCAATATACTATTTTCCCCCGGCGTTGGAATTTTACAGTCTTGTGGAATCCATAGGCTTGTCATCCACCTGTTCTGTCAGCCTGTCTTCTGGGGAAGGGGCATGCTGCGCTGTTTCTCAGGTATTCCTGCCTGGGCAGAGTTGTCCCACCCTTGTCAGGGCGATGGACTCAGTGGAAACAGTCCTCTGTGTGGTTTTTGTTCCTTGGAGGTTTTCTGTGCCTCTTCAGAGGATCAGAACAAAAATGGCTGTGCCCAAAACTCTGGCCCAGAGCAGAAGGTCATAGTCTGCCCTCTTTAGTCAACCCTCTGGGACAAACAGTCTCCCTTCTGTAGGCAACAAAAACTGCAGCTTCTCGAGCTGCAGGCCCATGGCAACTCTCTCAGAGGTAGTCCCAGGGGCCCAAGAGTGCCACTGTCCTTTGTGACTCTAAAACTGTGAGTTACCATGGGCTCTCTTGTGCACCCAAAGCTCCTGGATCATGTCTGGGTGCCACCCTAATGTCCTTTCTGGGTTGCTACCACCCTGTGAGCTTTTGCTTGGTCACGGGTGCAGGTTCCAGTCTTTTTCAGGCTGCTCAGGAAAAGAGCGATTACCGACCAGCCTGGCTCTTGGTTTATGGCAATCTGAGCTGAGAGTCCAGTCCTCGGCTCACTCACCATAACCTGCTTCCCGGCTCCACTGCTCAGGCACTTTATGGTTCGGGCACCCCCGTTTGCTCTGTGGCTATTCGGCTCCCAAGACCACAATGCCCTACCTAGAATTCTGCCTTTTTATTTCCAGAGCCCCTTTCAGAGAAGGATGTCTCTCACTAGAGCAGATTTTTAAGGGTTCTGATTTTGCACTCTGGTGTTATATCATGTTCCAGGAGCCAGTTTATGGAGGCTCCCTCCCCCTAATGTTTATCTTCTGATAGCTCCCCACAGGTTCACGACTCTGCACATCCTACCTTGCAAAAAGCAGTCACTTTTCTGCTTGTAGAGATCCAGATCTATATTCTTACATCTCAGGCTGATTTCATGTGTGTTCAAAACAGTTTGATAGATATCTAGCTAAATGCAGGGGACCAGTTGAAACAGGATCCCTTACTCCTCCACTATCTTGCCTCCTCTCTTTATTCTGCACATTTTTTAACTGGATTATTTGTTTTTTGGTCTTGAGTTCTTGAGTTTGATAAGTTCTTTTTTTATTATTATGTTATGTTAATCACCATACATTACATCATTAGTTTTTGATGTAGTGTTCCATGATTCATTGTTTGCATATAATACCCAGTGCTCCATTCAGTACGTGCCCTCTTTAATACCCATCACCAGGCTAGCCCATCCCCCCACCCCTCTCCCCTCTAGAACCTTCAGTTTGTTTCTCAGAGTCCATAGTCTCTCATAGTTCGTCTCCCCCTCCAATTCCCCCCTTCATCTTTCCCTTCCTGCTATCTTCTTTTTTTTTTTTTTAACATATATTATTTGTTTCAGAGGTACAGGTCTGTGATTCAACAGTCTTACACAATTCACAGCACTCACCATAGCACATACCTTCCCCATATCTCCCCAAAAAAGATATCTTTTCCCATTCTGAAGACTGCTTTTTAGTTTTGTTGATTGTTTTCTTTGCTGTGTAGAAGCTTTCTATCTTGATGAAGTCCCAATAGTTTATTTTTGCTTTGGGTTCCCTTGCCTCAGGACATGTATCTAGTAAAAAGTTGCTAAGGCTGATGTCAAAGAGGTTACTGCTTGTGTTCTCCTCTAGGACTTTCATGACTTTCTGTCTCCCATTTAGGTCTTTCATCCATTTTGAATTTATTTTTGTGTATGGTTTAATAAAATGATCCAGTTTCATTCTTCTGCATGTTGCTGTCCAGTTTTCCCAGCAGCATTTGTTGAAGAGACTGTCTTTTTACTATTGGATATTCTTTCCTTGATTATTGCTTTTTAAATATTGCAAATAAATATCTTGTCAAATGAGATACTTCATAAGGAACCATAAAAGCTTATTCATAATACAAATATTTTCTTCAAACTTTACAAAGGCAAGCACAATGTTTATCAAAAAAATGTTGAAAAGTCCTTATCTGTATCAAATGCATAGTAATACTATATATTTTAATCCAACACTTTATGACATATTTTAATTTTTTTGACATATTTTAATTTTTAACTGAAGTCTCAGAGTGTAAGGACACTCAAGGTTGTCAGATACTTAAAAGACTTACTTAACTAAAACAGCTTCAAGCAAAAACCACCCCCATATAAGGAATGAATGTGTCTCTAAAAAGATTTTAAGTTCCAGATGAAAGCATCAGTAATTGGCCATAAATTAGCACAATTAATTACATTGCATTCCATTTAGTAGAATACAATAAAAAATAATTGCTTGAAAAAATATATATAAATATATAAATATAAATATATATATATATATATAGTTGATAGAGCATCTTCTTATTCATAGATAAAGAGTGTTACATAATAATGTCTAATTCCATCTGACTTCTATTTATCCCTGTCATATCCTATGTCACACTGATTGTTCAGATTTTTGGAACTTAATGTACATTTTTTAAAGTTGTGTACTTTTCTTCAAAACTGCTCTTCTGAAGACTGCAACAGATTCTTTTAACTTCCTGAAAACACTTTCTAAAAATGCAGAACAATTATATATAGCAAATGCCTTCAAAATTTAAAGGACTGCAATAGATTCTTAATTGAGGGTACAAATATAGATCATATTACTTATATTCCATATGCTTATCAATTTTCTTGAGACTGAATCAGAGATGCAAGGCTTGAAAATCAGTTTGAAATTTGGCAAAACTTCACCAAGTCAGACTTGAGTAATTTAAAACTTGTAACAATTTGGACAGTTCCCAGCTTGTAATGTTCCTTTATTTGATTAATCATTTTTTCCCTATAGTGAGTATATTAACTCTGTAACTCTTCTGCAAGAGCATAAATTAACTTTGTAAAATATTGTAGAATGTTATTTTTACAAAACACATGAATTTCATAAATTTCAGAAACACACATGAAATAATAAATAATAAACAAATGTTATTTTCTTTTCATTATGATGGAGGATAGAAGCATAAAAATGTTCACCTTTAGCCCAGAAGGCTGACCTATAACCTACATAGTTTTGATAAGGATCAAATAAGTGCTGGGTGCTACATTCTTAAAGGGTCTCATGATGGCCTGTATGTCTCACTGATAGTTAATATTGTACTGAATGATAAACACCAGAGAAATCTTGGAAAAGTGGTTTTATGAGTAGAAATTTGAAGAAGACATTTATGATCTAATACTCCCTGCATGTCCCCACCCACTCAAGCACTATGCATATAACCACTAGCTTCATACAGCAAAAGTTCAGCTCTTTCTGCCCATGGGTCTTGTCCCTGTGCTACTTGAATAAACTTACTAAGTTGCACTGTAAAAGGTCTCAAGAATTCTTTCCTGACTGTCATGTTCAATGATCCTGCAACAATTATAGTTGTTTGTTTGTTTGTTTTTTAACATTGTACTTAAGCATTATTTTTCTACATTTTCTAAATTTATATGCTTTGCAAAAAATGAAATGCATATGAAAATAACTGGGTAGAGTTCAATTTATGGTTATTAATTTGGCACCCAAAGGGTCAGATTCAGAACCTTCACTTTATTAAAAATAGTAAGTTAACCAGCCACAAAATAACAAATAGTGTGAAAATATTTAGATATTGGTCTGCTCACTCCATTTTTGAAGCCCTCTTAAGGGTCTCTACTTAGCAAAAAATTGGGATTGGATTTGTTAGTCAAATTTTGAGCTGTTATGATTGAAATGAGTAGAAGTGTTTTTCTTTTTTTTAAAGTACCTTATAAGTTAATTTTAAAAATCAAACTGGTTTCCACCCGAACTGATTTTAGTGAGGTTTCACTAAAATTTGCCTAATTAGCATACAAATTTCCCTATATTAAATCATATTATAAACAGCAATTGTCATTTTTTTTCAATCCAAAATTTCAGAAGTAGACTTAAAAATCAGTGGAATAGGCAATCATTCAGAAGATACTTTTTGAGGAATGCTTGTACCTTATTCAACAAATAAATTAACTCAACTATCATTAGCAAACAACACTAGGAAGAAACATGTATTTACTGTCATATTTTTATACTAGCGTCTGGCACAAAACCATCTAAAGAAACTTCCTGGAACACACATTGAGAAACACAATTTAAGAATATTTCTTATACATTCATAAAAATCAAATAAAAGGAATAGAAAAATATCAAGTGTTTCCTTTCATACCTGTGGTTGGGGATGAATCCAGATCTCCACAGTTGTTGACTCTTTCATTGGGGTGTGAGATCGTACAACCTCCATCATTGGCTTTAGAAGGAGAAATAAAACACAAGTATTTTTTCAGTGGTTTGTTAAAAGTGAAAAATGTAGCGCATTGCACACATGCATGAAATATGGGTAAATAAAATAGTGCCTGTGTAAATCTCTGTACGTATCATAGTCATTGAGGAGTTGTAATATGACAGGCAAAACTCTAGACACTAGGAATAGAGAGAGAAAAAAATTATCTCATAGAGCTTAAATTTCACTGTAACTTTTAAGTATTCCATTAAACATATGAATAGAAATGTAGAGGACAATTTAAAATATTTAAATGGATGAAATTTAAGCTGGAGAGATTTTTTCACTCCAGTGCTGTTATAACTCAATGTGTTCAACAGCTTGTATTTATGAATTCACCATGGTCTAAAATTAAAACCTATCCTGTTTGCCAGAACATCACAAATTTGCTGCCTAACATAAAAATATATTTAATAAGTGCAAAGAAATTTCTGAACCAATACAAAGATACTAACCTACCAACCCAGAATAATTATCAAGGTCTTGAAAATATAATGATTTTATCCATTGAATTTTCTGCAGGACTTAGAGTATGTTCTCTGTTTTTAAAATAATGAACATATGCTATACACATTTTCTGTATATTTGGTTTTAGTATATGGATAAAGGATTTGCTAAAAAGTTATCCTTTGATCTATGAAAAAGAAAGATTTTTCAAGAAGCTGAAAAAACGCAATGAATGTTGATAGTTTTCATGCTATAATAGCAGAGTTGAGTAGTGTATTTGAGATCTTATGTCACACTCTCAGAACTTCGTACTGTTGTTTGGTGTGCTACAAATTACAGTGATACAATTATTATTTGACAGTGTTTTGAAGGAGTGCAGATTTTGTCACTCCAAAATGTGTTTCTTTGGCATAAAGATTATCTTAGGTTGATCACTTTTAAGAAAAAACAAACATAAGAAAAACTCTGAAGACTGAGTAGAAGTTACCCTTTCATAAGAAATACTATATTTAGGGGCGCCTGGGTGGCTCAGTTGGTTAAGCGACTGCCTTTGGCTCAGGTCATGATCCTGGAGTCCCGGGATCGAGTCCCACATCGGGCTCCCTGCTCAGCGAAGGGTCTGCTTCTCCCCCTGACCCGCTTCCCTCTCGTGCTCTCTGTCTCTCATTCTCTCTCTCAAATAAATAAATAAAATCTTTTAAAAAAAATACTATATTTATAAGGGAAAAAAGGATGTTTCCTTTTCTGTACCTGCAAGAGAAAGGTGACCAAATTTTTAGCAACTCATCATTGGAGAAGGCAACAAACTTAAACCTGCATAACAGATTCTGTACTTGTTTACTGTGCTCTTCCTGGTAACCTTCCTTAACTGTTTCACCCACCCCCCAACATCTTTTGTCTTTAGCTGAAGATGGATTTAGGGTAATGTCTTGGGCCACTTCAGAAAGTTATTCTGTTTTTCTGGGTATCCTATATATATATAGGAAGCATACATGTTATTAAACTTTTGTTTGTTTTTCTCCTGTTAATCTGTCTGTTACTACAAGAGGTCTCAGTTGAGAACCTACAAGTGTAGAGCAAAAATTATTTTTCCTTCCCCACAGTTTCAAGTGCCCCAACATATCACCTTAATGTGACTGTTTGTTTGTTTGTTTGTTTGTTTATTTACATTACTTGTGCATGACCATTATGTCAAATCAAGAAAAGAAGAGACAATCAGACTTGGAACATATACTTTTAAGGTCCAGTTGAGCAAGAATTGTTTTCTTATCAAATTAAATGACAAATCAGGTTTATTATGCAATGACACTATGGTTGTGACAAAAAGAATACAGTACAGGGGGAGGGGGGAAAGATGGCGGAGGAGTAGGGGACCCTATTTCAACTGGTCCCCGGAATTGAGCTGGATGTCTACCAGACCACTCTGAGCACCCACAAAACCAGCCTGAGATGTAAGAAGATCTGGATCTCTACAAACAGAATATCGCAGGCAGTTGGTTTTGAGGTACAAAGTGGAGAGCCGTGATTCTGCGGGCAGATATCGGAGGATAAATGGCAGCAGGAGGGTGCCTGGCTGTGGGGATCCTACACTGCTGGTGAGTGACAGTCTCACGCGCTGCGGACGGGGCACAGACTCACAGACTGGTAGCATCGGGAAAGGACTTTAGGGCAGCCCCCGGGGTAGAAAACCAGACCGGCGGGGTCACACGCACGTGAACCGCAGCCCCCCGGACAGAAACCCAGAGCGACGGTCGCATGCACGCGAACT
>NC_138385.1:45013035-45091158 GCF_054177405.1 Leptonychotes weddellii
CTTACACCAGTTAGAATGGGAAAAATGGACTGGGAAAGAAACAACAAATGTTGGAGAGGTTGTGGAGAAAGGGGAACCCTCTTACACTGTTGGTGGGAATGCAAGTTGGTACAGCCACTTTGGAAAACAGTGTGGAGGTTCCTCAAAAATTTAAAAATAGAGGGCGCCTGGGTGGCTCAGTTGGTTAAGCGACTGCCTTCGGCTCAGGTCATGATCCTGGAGTCCCTGGATCGAGTCCCGCATCGGGCTCCCTGCTTGGCAGGGAGTCTGCTTCTCCCTCTGACCCTCCCCCCTCTCATGTGCTTGCTCTCTCTCATTCTCTCTCTCTCAAATAAATAAATTAAAAAATCTTAAAAAAAAAACTAATGATGTATTGTATGGTGACATAACATAATAAAATTAAAAAAAAAAAAGAATACAGTACACACTGATATTACCAGACTGATCACTCATCACAATATTCCTACTCACAGGAAAACAACAGTCAAAAGAATTAAACAGTTAAAATGGAACATTTCATCACAGCAGAATTTCTTCACAAAATGTTTTATAAAAATGAAAATTAGACAGTGACCAAAGTAAGTTTCCAATAGTCTCATTTGTTAGTCAAGCAGAGAAAAACACTAATTGTGAACTAATTAAGTTTTGTTTGTTTACAACAGCCAAATAAACTTATCTAAAGAAAGTAAACTTAAGATTGTTAGCTTTTCAACAAATACAGTTACTCAAAAAGTTGAGAACATTAAAAACAATATCAATACTGAATTTTAAAAAGTACGGGTAAATAATTCAAGTGCTGGTTTTTTTTTTTTAATCTTCTAATGAGTTAACAGATGTTACCAACAATGTTTAGCTGTTATTTACTTGAGGAAGCAATGCCAAGTTTGAAGTGACTAAAGAATTAGCCTCTATCAATGAATAGTCTGTGTGGAACAGAACAGGCAAAAGTATTTCCAATGAAGCTGAGAAAACACTAATTCAGTAAAACTTGAAGTGGGATCTGCTAAGAAGTGTTATAACTAATGGTGAGTAAAATATATGTGGCACAGAAAAAAGTTTAGTTGGGCAAATTTATAAGGCTTGGAAAAATATAAGTCATCCAAAGCCTACAGTTATTGTTGTATTACACATCAGCAGGTACTTCGTGGAAAATGTTTGAGTCTATCATGTGTAAGGTCAATAGTGAGCTTCATTTACTATTGTTAATGGCACAATTGTTATTCTGTGAACTTTTGTCAAAAATACAAGTCGAATATCCTGACTTGCCCTACCACAGAAGCTGTTGGATGGTTTGGCAGTGGCAAAATTCTATTGAGTTCTGTTTTTGTTTTTTGTTTGTTTGTTTTGAGCTCAAAGCCAATATTGAAATTTTGTCAAAGGAGAAGCACCCTTGACCACTATTATCAAACACTGAATTACTTTGGAAATTATTTTTTTTGCTACAAACTTGATAAAGTCTCTTAACAAATCTAGCTAAAATTATAAGGTAATATAATGCTTATATGTAAGACCTATACAGCAGTAAAGTCATTTTGATGACAACTGCAATTGTTTGAACAACAAGTAATGTCAAGTTACATTATATACTCTAGCATTGTAGAACAAATATGCAATTGAGGAGCTTTTACCTAACCTTCAATTAGAAATTATTAATCTTTGGGATGCCTGGGTGGCTCAGTCAGTTAAGCATCTGCCTTCGGCTCAGGTCATGATCCCAGGGTCCTGGGATTGAGTGCTGCATCAGGCTCCTTGCTCAGTGGGAAGCCTGCTTCTCCCTCCCCTTGCCTCTCCTCCTGCTTGTGCTCTCTCTCTCTGACAAATAAATAAAATCTTTTTTAAAAAAGAAATTATTAATCTTCAATGTGATGGCATGCTAAATGGAAAATATGAAGAAAATAATCTAATAGAATACATGCCTTCTAAGAAATAGATATGTTGAAATAAAACTACATGCTTATGGATTGATATCAGTATTTGGCAGTAACTATCTGTATGGAAAGACATTTCCAGAGATCAGATATACAAGTCCATTTATCTTATTAGGAGGTCTATATTACATAACAAATTGTGCATAATTGATATTCAAATATCATCAATTGAAATTTTGTGGAAATTTGTTTTCTCATGTTATAAAAATATCTATTCTGGCCCTTTACAGAAAAAGTTTTCTGACCCCCATCTAGGGGAAAAGGAAAAACAGACTAATAACTGTGATTAATGGACAGGTCTATAAAATAAGTCTGGTAGATATTAGATGCAGAGAGTGAAGAAGAGTTTTGTTGTTGTGGTGGTTGTTTGCATAAAAAGCAATATGGTCCAAGGCAAGAAACCCCAGGATGTGGTTAGTATGACTGGAGTGTCATAGAGATATAGCTGTATGGTGGGACAAACATATAAGAAAGTGAATTAGTCACATACTCTTGATGGACTTGCAAAGTTAGCTGGTGATTTTATAGCCATACAGTAAGCAAAGTAGAAATATTCTAATGTATTTGAGCAAAGTATTGTGTGCTACAGGACTTTCTAAGAAGATTTGTGCTAAGATCTCAGATTTAATTTTATTTTTAAACCAAGTCTCTTAGAGTTGCATTTCCCATACATATTTTAAGCATCTGGTTTAAACATTTTCTGTCAATTGTGAGAAGTTTTATGTCTGTCTGGGCTGCCCTCAAATGTATAATGCCATTTTCAAATGTCCACTGAATTAAGTAAAGATGGTATTTTTGGTGGCTAAATGTTTAAAGCTATGTGGATGTATTTTGTCCATTTAAATTTGGCAACTAAACATCTCTATTATATTATACACTTCAACATTCAAATATTAGGAAAATTTATTGAATTTTGTTTTGCACAAAAATGACAACTTAAGAGTAAAATAATACTCCCATCCCTGACGATGTTCTTCCCATTACTCCTCCCCCTTCCACCAAATCCAAGTTATAAAACTAATAATGAGGAAATCATCTAATAAAATAGCTTCAATATAAAGAACTGCTGAGGATTAACTACAATGTAAATAGGAGAAATGGCAATTCTAGGAAATATTAGTGCTCAAATACATTTATGCTTGACTTATTTTTTTAATTTTTAATTTTAAATTCAATTTAGTTAACATATGCTGTATTATTAGTTTCAGAGGTAGTGATTCATCTGTTGCATATAACACCCAGTGCTCATTACTTCAAGTGCCTTCCTTAATGCCCATCACCCAATTACCCCATCCCCCCACACATGTCCCTTCCAGCAACCCTGTTTGTTTCCCATAGTTAAGAGTCTCTTATAGTTTGCCTCCCTCCTTGTTTCCATCTTTCTTTATTTTTCCTTCCCTTCCCCTATGTTCATCTGTTTTGTTTCTTAAATTCCACATATTCCTGAAATAATATGGTATTTGTCTTTCTCTGACTGATATTTCACTTAGTATAATACCCTCTAGTTCCACCCATGTTGCTGCAAGTGGCAAGATTTCATTTTTTTATATTCTTGACTTCTTTAAGAAAAGGAAACACAGTTCATTGATGATACCTGAGAAATAAAAATGCACATCTGCATTTCTGTTTCCTTACATGCACCACATACTGAACCAAATTGTATTTTCCTTTTTTGGAATCTGATGTCAAGCTGTTAAGAAAAGGGTAAAGAAAAGGGTAAACTGCTTTATAATTACTCTTTACAGATTTAAGTCTCATTTTAACCCAATTCATATTAAGAGATGCTCAAATAGTAAAAAGTGAGAAATACATCTTACCACTAATCTTAAAGAGTTTTGAGAAGTGCCACTGGCATTGTTGTTAAAAATTAAAAAAAAAAAAAAACTTTCAGGACACGGATGGATAGATATTGAATCATATTATTCCTGAGTCAAATATTACTAGTTGGTAGTTTAGACATTGGAAGGGAATTTGATGTAGTTTTAAAATGTATTAAATCCTTTAAGCAATAATACATTATTTCACCAGTGATACCTTGTTGGCCTAATGAAATAGACATATATGAAAAAAGGATGGTCATTTATGTTATTTCACCTTTCAGAATCCAGAAATTTCATGGCTTAAAAATTGTATTCTATTTGAATAATTTTATTTATGAATGTGAGAAGAGACTGGCTCATAAGAAGCATTGATTCAAGAGATGATGGACTCTGAAAAACAAACTGAGGGTTCTAGAGGGGAGGGGGGTGGGAGGATGGGTTGGCCTGGTGGTGGGTATTGAGGAGGGCACGTTCTGCATGGAGCAGTGGGTGTTGTGCACGAACAATGAATCATGGAACACTTCATCTAGAACTAATGATGTAATGTATGGGATTAACATAAGAATAAAAAAAAAAAGAAGCATTGATTCAAGTAAATGCCTCAAATTCTATGAAATCTCCCTCAATTTTTTTTTGTTTGAGGCAAGAAGTAAGGAAATTTTCAGTCAAATTTCCATTCACAGAAATGTGAATTATAGCTCAAAATATGTACAGTGATATATCTTTTGTGATAAATGGGAACATATTTTCAGCTTCCAACATATTTAACCTTTCAGGAAAATAACAAACTGTTACAGATGATGTAAAAAAAAAAAAAGTAAAATTCACTTCCCAACATATAACTGCCTTGCAAAAAAATGCACCATAATGTGATTGAAACTTCTAAATCTGACAGGACCTTCTAACTGCTCTCAAATATTTTCCTGACTGTGTCACACACAGAATCTGAGCTTAATGACTTTATGTGTTAACTGCATTGCTTAACTTGACTAATGCTGAAACTACTGGATGAGGTTAATTCAGACTAATTTAGTGATCATTTTAAGGACAAATGTGGATTATATCCTTTATTCTCCCACTTGGAATTTTTATTGCCATTCAAACCTAATGGTGAGAAAATCATAGCTAGAATAAGATCATGATATTTCTGACTACAGTCTCAATATTACATTATTGTTTCAAAATATGGCAAAAAGAGAATCTAGAGGAGCTTCATTGTATTCAGCAATTACATTTCTTTCTCAAATGTAACATGTTTTCTGCTGAAATACTGAGTATGCTTCCATTTTCACAGTAATCATTCACACCCCAGGAATGTCAGATATTGCAGAAATGTGACATTCTAAATTGTCACAGACATCACTTAATTTCACTTACCAAAGACTACAAGTGGGTTTAACTGATAGATTATTTTTATTTTATTGTCATATAGTTGACATATTGACATGTTAGGGGGGAAAAAAAAGTCAAAGCATCATATGAAACATTTTTTGGAGAATCCTATTTAATACTTATCAAAATGATATGTGCCTAAAGGCATATAAGTATGTTGGTAATCTTTCTAATGATTACTTTTATAAAAATAGCCTCATTCTCATTTACTTCCGTATAAGAAATCAAGATTCTTACTATGGAAATAATATCCATCAAAACTATGGTAAAGTTCACAAATATGAAGTGTAATTTGATGTTTATTTTTGCCCACAATATACTTAAAGGATTGCACATTAAAAGCCTTGGGGAAAAAACCCTTTAATTTTTAAAATAAATTACAAGGCACATATTTCAGTTGAAATGAATACACTCCAGAGATTTCCTGAAATAGGAAAAACCCTTAGTTGATTCTTACTCTCCTTAATGTTTATTAAGGTCCTTCTCTCAAGCCTTTCTGTCTTACTATTAGCAGAGGTGATAATACTAAGGAGGGAAAGATAGGTTTTAAGAGATTAAAATCTACTCAGCAATGTGGTACAACAGTAGAAAAGACAGGGCCTTGGAATCTGCATCTGACTCTACATCTTGTTTGTTTTATGAACTCTGTCAAGTTAAAGATGACTCTCAGCTTCATCATCTGTGAAATGAATATAAAATAAAAGCCTCTTAGAACCATTGTATTACACTGAGTTATTACAGTAAAGTGTCTGACACTTTATGATTATTGTCTTCACTTGAACTATTATGGATATATCTTCCTTAATAACATGAAGTGGAAGACATTCAGAGCCATCCACTACATGGTTCTCCCCTTTCCCTGCACCTCCACATTTTTGAAACTATAAATTCCAATTACTTACAAAAAGCTTTTGTATATCTGAAAAATAAAAAATTACCAACAGCTGCAATAAATAGCACAGTAATGTGATGGTTGAAGGTGGAGGGAATATGGAAGGCAGACATTAGTTATTCTTTACTTTTACAATTCTTACATAACCTCTAACTGGGAGAAACCTCTTTCAATTATACATAAATTCCTCTTAGTCACACAAAAATAAATTTTTTGTGAATTTAGTTGGCATTCCAAAAAAAGTTGGTTTATAAAAGTGGAGAATTACTTAAATCAAAATTTGAGAACCAGTATTAATCATTTCTATGAATGCATAAGGATAAATAAAATAGACTTAAAGCCAATTGACTATTGGAAGTTTTAAAATGAATTGACTAATTAAATGTTATAGAATGCATCTAAATTTGCTTAAAATAAATATTATTTTTTGATGAAAGCAAGAAGGAGAAGGGTTGGATTAAATAAATTTAAACATAGAATTTGGTATTCAGTAGTCATTTCAACTTTCAAGTATTCTTAAAAGTATTTTATAAAAGTATTATACAGATTACATGCTTGAAGAAATATGACAAATTTAACATTTCTTAAAAAGTTATACAGAGTAAGTGTTCCCATATAAACTCACAAACTGAATGTAAACCATGGTTTTTGGAGATAAGGCCATGCCAGAAAATACACATTTACTAACATTTCCTGTCCACAAGATAATTGGGTCACATTTGTCTGAATAAAAGGGACATGCAAACCTATGTTTATCAGCATTCTGGCAAAGCCAGGACATTGTGAATCTGGAACACTATGTCTTATAGATAATCCTCCTTTATTGTTTGTATTTTTTTGCTTGTTTTTGTTTTTTACTCTCACATTGGTGTCAAGATACATGGACTTCTAAAAGCAAAGCACAAATTTGATAGCAGTGGATGGAATGGTGCGGAAATGATTTAACACTAGGTTAATCTAAACTAAAATTTATTTTAAGACTATGTTTTTTTTCTGGGATAACTGCCATCACTAAAACTAAAATGATGAGGTCTTAGGGAAAACAGTGTTGAGTTATTCCATAGACTTGTCCAATATTTTCCAGACTGGTCTGAGTCTCTCTGAAATGGTTTAGTATCATAAGAATATGATGGTCCTTCTTCTGGATGTTGTAAGACCTAAGGTAAATGTGACAAAAATACGGGATTAATTTGGGAAAAACATATTCATTTATCCATAAAGATTCCAAGGCTCTTGCCAAAAGCAATCAGCTATTTTTTTTTTTAAGATTTTATTTATTTGACAGAGACATAGCAAGAGAGGGAACACAAGCAGGGGGAGTGGGAGAGGGAGAAGCAGGCCTCCCACGGAGCAGGGAGCCGGGTGCGGGGCTCAATCCCAGGACTCTGGGACCATGACCTGAGCCGAAGGCAGACACTTAACGACTAAGCCACCCAGGCGCCCCTCAGCTATTTTTAAATTGTCTTCAAGGGTAATAAATCACCAGGTGGAAAAATCAACAATATGGGGCACTTAATTAGATCTTTATCTTAATCATCAACAAGTCAAGTGTATACATGTGTGTTTAAAGAAGGAGGAATGCTATAGAAAGGGATGAATTAACACTTAGGAAACTCAGAAGTTTAACAAACCTGACATGAGATTTGCAGGATGGTTTGTTACTGGATCATAAAACTTGAAAATAATCTTCATTTAAGAGTTTTAATGGTTGTATCTCTCTTGTAAAGCCTCTTGCTCTTCTGCTAGGGTGATTCTACAAAATTATAGATCAGCCTTTAAAGAACAGCTTCTATGGACAGAGTCTCCATAAATCTCAGCTAAACTGAGCAAGAAGATTGCATGTTATTATGATGTAGCACAGCAGGATATTCCTCCAGCAAACAAAATGATGTGAAAAAGGATAAAGCTATCACTCTGTGCAAATAAATTATCCATAGAAAAACAACGCTTTTCATGTAGATTATCTGTAATTGTGAAATGTTCACATTGAAAAAGATTTTTCTTAATGCTTCTGTGAAGAGTTCTGATCTTGACAATTATTCAGATCTAGATAGCAAGACCCAGGGATCATATGTCTCTATAAGGTGGCCTGCCTCAGGGCACTTAGGAGAGATTGAATCTGTCACAGGCATCTCTAGAAAAAAATAAAGTATAATATTTATTTCTCAAGTAATTTATATTTAGTTTTAGCTTATCAAATTTGTTTGAAGGAGTTTTTTCATAACTTAAGCTTACTAAACTTTAAAATACATATTCTAATTAACACAATAAAGACCAAAAAGTAACTAAACAGAACTATAATTCTATATATATCTTCACATTTCAATGTTTCTAACTGAAAGCCAATTAAGGTATGTGCCATAATGAGCCTCAAATATTCAGTGAAAGAGTTATGCAGTCACCAGATTATATAACACCAGATCATCAGAACTTTCATATGTGAAATATCAATCACTATCAGAAAATATCAGTAAATTATGTTTAACACCTTAAAAGAATACTTTATATTTGCTTATTAATTAGATTATTTCTTGATTTCACCTTTCTGAGATTGGCTGAAAATTGCTCCTCAAAGTAGATGCAGATATTTCAAACTAATGACTGCTGATTATTTTTTCATGAACTAGACCCAAATAAAGACAAATGTATGCATGTGCACACACATGCACACACTACTATAAACTTCATTTAGTCTTTATTTTCAAAGTAATTATTGTCATTGTTGTTACCATAAATTCCTAAGAATACACCATGTATGCAGCATATGGGCTAATCTCTCTTTTTTTTTTAAAGGTTTTATTTATTTATTTGGCAGAGAGAGACACAGCAAGAGAGGAAACACAGTAGGGGGAGTGGGAGAGGGAGAAGCAGGTTCTCCGTGGAGCAGAGAGCCCAATGCGGGGCTCGATCCCAGGACCCTGAGATCATGACCTGAGCGGAAGGCAGATGCTTAACAACTGAGCCACCCAGGCACCCCAAAATATGGGCTAATCTCATAAATGACTTCTAATTCCTTAAAGGTGACTATGAAAGTTTTTAATGCTTTGGTACTGGACTCTAAACATATAATTCAGAAATAGCAGTAATACACTTTCGAAGATTTTTTAAATTGTTAGAGCATGGGTAGGGGTGGTGGTAAGCCCTTGCTTTAAAATACCCTTTTCCAATAGGAATTGAATGAGCTAAAAACTCCTGAGGTCAATTGATTATTCAGCAGCCTGATATAGGGTGATTTTTAAAAGGATTTTATTTATTTACATGAGAGAGAGAGAGAACGAGCAAGGGGAGAAAGAAGCAGACTCCTTGCTGAGCAGGGACCCCCAAATGCAGGGCTCAATCCCAGGACTCTGAGATCATGATCTGAGCAGAAGGCAGCCACTTAACCACTGAGACACCCAGGTGCCCCAGATTTTTATATAAACATTTATTTTTAAATTTTTCTAAGAAGTGTGAGAATAGAAATAATTCATATGTTTACCACGCACTTTTAAAAGTGTGTCTTTCACTTGGAAGCCTTTCCATGCATAAATCTCTTTAATGGAGAAATATACAATAATTTGTTACATGTTGCAGCAGTGTTTAAAATATAAAAGTATGATTTTGAAATCGGAAAGAAAAATGCAGCAATTTTATAGGCAAATCTGTGCTCAAAATAGTAAATGTGATTGCAATTAATCAAAAATTATAATGTCCCCATTATTCAGAGAAATAAATACGATATAGATGAAGCTAAACTACTGAAGGTTTAACTATTTCCTGCAATGAAAAGCATAATACCATGAGGACAGCTTAGGTTATTGGCATCATTTTTGTCTCCACTTAAAAAAAATCATAAAGGGAATCTACTTTATATAAACTACTCTATATAAACTATATACTTGCACCACGAAGAGGATCTGCTGAATATCAATAAGTACTAATATTATTCACACCCCCAATCTTTGGTAAAGATTAATTAACCTTTCCCCAGACAAAACACACAGACAAATAATGTCTTTATCACTACCATCAGTCTATAATCTTGCTTGCAAGCAGTCTTCTAATGATTATGTCAAATGAAAAATCTCCCTTTTAGTTACATATGATTATGTTCATTTGATTATGGCAAATGAAAACTATCTCTTTTAGTTGCATATTAAAATAATAATAATAATAATAAAATTTCTAAGTGTTAAACAGGTCTGCCAAATATAAATGAATAATAATTGTATAATATGTATCTTCTCTAACTTGTCATCATTCAGATATCAAAACGATGATACAATTATTAAATAAATGGAATTATGGATTCATAGTTTATCTTCTATGGTTTCCAATGTGAAATTGTAAATGGGTCAATTCTTTTATTTCTCTTTTTGCTGCTTCATTATTGGTGTATAGAAATGCAACAGATTTCTGTACATTGATTTTGTATCCTGTGACTTTGCTGAATTCATGTATCAGTTTTAGGAAATTCTGGTGGAGTCTTTCAGGTTTTCTACATAGAGTATCATGTCATCTGCAAAGAGTGAAACTTTGACTTCTTCCATGCTGATTTGGATACCTTTTATTTCTTTTTGTTGTCTGATTGCTGAGGCTAGGATTTCCAGTACTATGTTAAATAACAATGGTGAGAATGGACATCGTTGTGTTGTTCCTGACCATAGAGGAAAAGCTCTCAGGTTTTCCCAATTGAGGATGACAATAGAACAAATGACCTTAAAATTTGCATGGAACCACAAAAGATGCAGAGAAGCCAAAGCAAACTTGAAAAAGAAAAGCAAAACAGGAAGCTTCAAAATTCTGAACTTCAAGCTATATTACAAAGCTGAAGTCATCAAGACAGTATGGTCCTGGCACAAAGACAGACACAGCTCAGTGGAACTGAAGAGAAAACCCAGAAATGGACCCATACTATATCATCAACTAATCTCCATCAAAGCAGGAAAGAAAATCCAATAAAAAAAAAATTCTCTTCAACAAATGGTGTTGGGAAAATTGGACAGCAACATGCAGAGGAATGAAACTGGACCTCTATCTTACACCAGACTCAAAAATAAATTCAAAATGGATTAAAGACCTAAATGTGAGACAGGAATCCATCAAAATCCTAGAGGAGAACACAGGCAGCAACTTCTTTGACCTCAGCCATAGCAACTTCTTATTAGATACATCTCCCAAAACGAGGGAAACAAGAGCAAAAACGAACTACTGGGAATTTGTCAAGATAAAAACCTTCTGCACAGTGAAGGAAACAATAAAACTAAAAGACAACCTACAGAATGGGAGAAGATGTTTGCAAATGACAAATCTGATATCCAAAATCTATTATTTATCAAATGCAACACCCCCAAAACAAACAATCCAGTGAAGAAATGGGCAGAAGACATGAATAGACATTTTTCCAAAGATATCCGTATGGCCAACAAACACATGAAAAGATGTTCAACATCACTCATCATCAGGGAAATACAAATCAAGACCACAATGAGGTACCACCTCAAACTTGTCAGACTAGCTAAAATTAACAACACAGGAAAGAATAGATTTTGGCGTGGATGTGGAGAAAGGAGAACCATTTTCACTGTTGGTGGGTATGTATACTCAGGCAACTACTCTGGAAAACAATATGGAGGTTCCTCAAAAAGTTAAAAATAGAACTACCTTATGACCCAGCAGTTGCACTACTAGGTATTTATCCAAGAGATACAAAAATACACTGGAGGGGGCACATGCACCCCAATGTTTATAAGAACATTATAAACAATAGCCAAATTATGGAAAGAGCCCAAATGTCCATCAACTGACGTATGGATAAAGAAGAAATGTTGTGTGTGTGTGTGTGTGTGTGTGTGTATTACAATATATATTTACAATTGAATATTACTTAGCCATAAAAAAGGAATGAAATCTTGCTATTTGCAAGGACATGGATGAAGCTAGGGTGTATTATGCTAAGTGAAATATGTCAGAGAAAGACAAATACAGTATGTTTTCACGCATATGTGGAATTTAAGAAACAAAACAGATGAACATAAGGGAAAGGGGTAAAAAAGAGAGGGAGGGAAACCATGAGAGACTCTTAACTACAGAGGACAAACTGAAGGTTGATGGAGGGGAGGTGGGCAGGTGTGGGGCTAAATGGGTGATGGGTATTAAGGAGAGCACTTGTTGTGATGAGCACTGGGTGTTATATGTAAGTGTTGAATCACTAAATTCTACTCCTGAAAGCAATATTACAGTATAACTTAATTTACTTGAATTTAAATAAAAAATAAAAATAAAATTGTTAATGGAGAAGAGATAAATAAATAAGTAAATAAAATTAGTAAGAAAAAAAGAAGTTAGCTTTCTGAAATATGACTGGAAAAAATGTAAGCAAAAAGAAAGATATGACCTATATAACTACACCCCTATTCTGAGCAATTATCTGTTGAAGTTAAGGAGGTAGCTGAAGATAGGCACAATATTCTACTGTAAATAACAACAAAAAAAATAAAATCCACATCAGCTTAATTAGAACAAGTTTACCTTGACCAAAACAAAATGAATAAAATAGCAAATATGAAAAAGGGATTTTTAAATTGAAGTTTAATTTGTAAGGGTAAAAAAAAAATAGCACTGGCTATTTTTGCATTCAGTCATTAGGATAGATTTGCATGTTATATCATCATAATAATAAATAACAAAAGCATCAAAAACACCAACATGATGACTGTGTCTCTTTATACTAGATTTTCTAATTTAAGAAGCTAGATTAAAATCTCTTCAGTTTATTTCATAGCATATTTTATAGTAAGTGGTCTTTAAGGAGTAGTTAAAATGGGTAAAAGTGGGGCACCTGGGTAGCTCAGTTGGTTAGGCAACTGCCTTCGGCTCAGGTCATGATCCTGGAGTCCCAGGATCGAGTCCCGCATTGGGCTCCCTGCTCAATAGGGAGTCTGTTTCTCCCTCTGACCCTCCTTCCTCTCATGCTCTCTCTCTATCATTCTCTCTCTCTCAATAAATAAATAAAAATCTTTAAATAAAAAAATGGGTAAAAGTAAAGAATGATCTAGAATTTTGAAAAGCAAATATTTCATAAATCAAAAACTTTATGATTGTTATTATTCTTAATTTCTCAACAAATGTAATGAGAAAATATTTATTTATTTATTTACTAAACTCATTGTAATTTTATTTTAAAGCAGTTCTCATTCATTATATACATACATAAGAATAATTTTGATATTGAGGAGAAAGACAGGAATGTTGCATCAGGTTCATGGACAGGTTTGAGTTCAATAACACCATGACTGTAATATTTCCAAATATGTAACGATAGGACTCCTTCATTCTTTTAAGATTTTATTTATTTATTTATTTATTTGTCAGAGAGAGAGAGAGAGCACAAACAGGGGGAGCATCAGGCACAGCGAGAAGCAGGTTCCCTGCTGAGCAAGAAGTCCAATGCAGGACTCCATCCCAGGATCCTGGGATCATGACCTGAGCTGAAGGTAGATGTTTAACCAACTGAGCCACCCAGGTGTCTCAAGACTCCTTCATTTTCAACATAGAAATCTACATTCCTTTAAGAACAATCTCTTGGTTTTTCTAAGCAACTAATTTTTGTTGGAATACATCCACTTCTCATATCAATATTCTACATTTAACCCATTGTAACTGTGTGCTGAGATGTGCATGGATTAAACATTATGTTCACAAGGTTTTGTTTTGTTTTATTTCTCTTCTAGTGAATTTTGGGCAATGGGACATATAGGTTCACTAATAATCTAAAGTCATTTTTTTTTAAACTAAAATCACAATGAGGCCAATACAGCTTGTTGATAAAAACTATAAATAAGAACTCTAAGGAAATATCCTCAACCTGATAAAGGTCAAGAATAAAATAACCACAGCTAGCATCATATTTAATGATGAAAGACCAAATACTTCCTTGCTAAGATAAAATATATACATATCTGTTCTAACATTTAACATTACACTGGAAATTCTAGGTAGAACAATTAGGCAAGCAAAAGAAATAAACATCATCTGGCTTAGAAAAGAAGAAGTATTACTACCTCTATGTGAAGATGACTGGGTCTTGTATATAAAAAATCCTACATGAATTTCTATACAGTAGAATTGACAATCCAAAAATAAAAATAAGAGAATAATTTAATTTACAATAAGATTTAAAGGATAAAATACTTAGGAATAAATGTAGTAAAAGAAGCACAAAACTTGTATAGTGGAAATTGAAAACATTATTGAAATAAATTAGAGAATTTCTAAATAAATGGAAAGATATTCGTGTTCATAGATAAGAACACTTAATATTGTTAAAATGACAAAACTATTCAAACTGATCTACAGATGCAATGTAGTAACTATTATAATTCCAACTGCATAATTTTGAGAGAAGGTGATCCTAAAAATCATATGGAAATAAATAGAATCTAGAGTAGCCAAAACAATCTTGGGGGAAAAAAAAGATATGGGAGAACTGGGGAAGATGGAAGAATAGGGGGCTCCCATTTAGTCTTGTCCCTTGAATTCAGCTAGATATCTATCAAGTCATTCTGAACACCTGTGAATTCAACCTGAGATCTAAGAAAAGAATTGCAACTCTACAAATAGAAAAGTGACAACTTTTTGCAAGATAGGTGGTGTGGAGAAGTGAATTTGAGGGGATATATTCGAAGATAAACTGCAGGATAAAAGAAGGAGCCTCCTTAAGCCAGCTACTGAAAACTGATATAGCAGCAGAGTGCAAAATCAGAACTTTTAGAAGTCTGTTCCTGTGAGGGACATCCCTGTCTGAAAGGTGCTCAGGTGGTGAAGAGGGGCTGAATCATAGGTGGGACAGTATGGTCTCAGGATCCCTGGGATCACAGAAAGAGCGGGGGTGCCTGGGTGTTGCAGTTCCCAGGCATCCAAGCAGGGAAGCCAGCTGCAATCAGTGAGCCCAAAAGTGGGCTCTCAGCTAGGTATGCCATAAACCATGGACTGAGGCATGACCAGGTGACAGTTCTCTAAGCAGGGGCCCAACAAGTAGCAAAACTGCTGAGAGCCCTCCCTCCTCCAGGAGGAGCTGCCCAGTATGCACATGATCTGGCAACTGCTTCTGGAGCAGGGGCCCAGGAAGCAGCAAAACCCTTCTCCTGGGAGGAGCAGTGTAGGTGCATGCATGATCAGGCAACCACTCTCATGGCAAGGGACCAGAGAGCAGTGAGGCACTGGTGAGAACCACCCAAACCCAGGGAGGTTTGGTGCAGGTGTGTACCAAAGACTTCAGGAGTCTTTGGAGTTTGGCACATAAAAAGGGGCTTGACTGTTTTTCCCTGAAGGTGCACTGAGGAGTAGGGGCTGGGATCATTGGGTTCTGGGGCTGGAGATCCAGATCCTGCCATTTCTGTGGGTTTTTTTTCTTTTTTTTAAAAGATTTTATTTGTTTATTCATGAAAGACAGAGAGAGAGACAGAGGGAGAAGCAGTACTCGATCCCAGGGCCCTGGAATCATGACCTGAGCCGAAAGCAGACACTAAACCATCTGAGCCATCCAGGTGCCCAATGTTTTATTATTTTTCTTCCTCCAAAGTGGGCCAGAAAGCTATCAGGGAACAAAAGGAACATAGAACAACCTGAAGCAGCTTACACTGAGCCCAGTCCCCTGGCAAGAGGCAGTGCAACTCTGCCCAGGCAAAAACACCTGGGAATCAAGTTTCAAAAAGATGGAGGAGTAGGGGACCATATTCCAACTGGTCCCCAGAATTGAGCTGGATATCTACCAGACCACTCTGAACACCCATGAACTCAGCCTTAGATGTAAGAAGATAGATCTGGAATTCTACAAACAGAATATCACAGGTGGTTGGTTTCCTGGTATGAAGTGGGAAGTCATGATTCCGTGGGCAGATATCAGAAGATAAACGGAGGGAGAGGGAGCCCTGGTGATCCTACACCACCGGTGAGTGATAGCCTCCTGTGCTGGTGACCAGGCACAGACTCACAGAGCGGTAGGGGTGGGGAAAGGACTTTAGGGCAGCCCCTGAGACTGAAACCAGGGCGGTGGGGCCATGGGGGGGACCTGGGGGCAGCTGGAGGTTTTAGAAGCACAAAGCACAGAGACAAGCCCTGACCTGGAGGCAGGACTGGGAGCACAGCTTAGGGACCCACAACCCAGGATGCTGCAGTTTATAGCAGCACAGACAGAAAAAGAGATAGTGCGGCATGGAGAGTTCACTGAAGAACAAACGGCAATCTCTCTGCTCTGAGGCAGAGGGTTGGAAATGGTCTCTTCTGCTCTGACTCTCGGAAGAGATGTGGAAAGCAACCAAGGAAAACCACGAGAGAAAAAAAGCTCCAAAAACCGGTTTTCAGAGCCCATCCCCTGCAAAAGTGGGTAGGGCAACTCTGCCCAAACAGGGTTGTCTGAGTAACAGCATGGCAGGCCCCTCCCCCAGAAGACAGGCTGGGAGAACAAGAGGCTGGCAACAATAAGGTCCCTATAAAACAGGTGCATCTTGCTTGGGTTGTGGTCAATAATTTGGACTCTGTACACCCCTCAACAGAATGACAAGGAGGAAGAACCCCCCAAATAGGAAAAACTCAGAGACTGCATTCTGTCACAAATTTACAAATGGATACAGATATAACCAAAATGTCAGATGGAATTCAGGGTAGCAATTGTGAAGACAATAGCTAGAATGGAGAAATCGATTAAAGGCAACACAGAGTCTCTAAGGGCAAAAATGAAAGCTGAACTGGCAGAACTTAAAAATGCTATTAATGAGATCCAATCTAATCTAGATAATCTAACAGCTAGGGTAAGCAAGGCAGAAGAAAGAATTAGTGATCCAGAAGAACAATTAATAGACAAGAAGGAAAAAGAGGAGGCCAGGGAAAAACAACTCAAAATCCATGAAAATAAAATCAGAGAAATAAGTGACACCATGAAATGTTCCAGTGTCAGAATTATTGAGATTGCTGAGGGGCTGGAGAGAGAGAGAGAGAGAGAACTAGAAGATATATTTGAGCAAATTGTAGCTGAGAAATTCCCTAATCTAGGGAATGAAACAAACATTCAAGTCCTAGAGGCAAAGAGGACCCCTCCTAAGATCAAGGAATACAGGCAAACACTCCAGCATGTAATAGTAAAACTGGCAAATCTTAGAACCATGGAAATCATCTTAAGGACAGTTAGGGGGAAGAGATTCCCTATGTACAGAGGGAGGAACATCAGAATAAAGTCAGACCTACCCACAGACCTGGCAAACCAGAAAGGGCTGGCAAGACATATTCAGGGTACTAAATGAGAAGAACTTGCAGCCAAGAATACTTTATCCAGCAAGGCTGTCATTTAGAATGAAAGGAGAGATGCAGAGCTTCCAAGACTGACAGAAGCTGAAAGAATATGTGACCACTAAGCTGGCCCTGCAAGAAATATTAAGGGGGGTTCTATAGAAGGAGAAAGGCCCCAAGAGTGATATACAACAGAAATTTACAGGGACAATCTATAAAAACAATGTCTTCAAAGGCAACATGAGGACAATAAATTCATATCTTTCAATAACTACTCTCAACGTGAATGCACTAAATGCTCCCATAAAATGGAACAGGGTTGCAGATTGGATTAAAGACAGGACCCACCCATATGCTCTCTACAAGAGATTCATTTTGAACTTAAAGATACATCAAGACTGAAAGTGAAGGGATGGAGATCCATCTTCCATGCCAATGGACCTCAAAAGAAAGCTGGGGTAGCAATTCTTATATCAGACAAATTAGATTTTAAACTAAAGACTGTAGTTACAGACAAAGAAGGACACTATATCATTCTATCCAACAAGAAGATCTAACAATTGTAAATATCTATGCCCCCAACATGGGAGCAGCCATCTACATAGGCCAACTGTTAACCCAAATAAAGAGTCATATTGAGAACAATACATTAATTGTAGGAGACCTCAATACTCCACTCTCAGCAATAGACAGATCATCTAAGCAGAAAATCAACAAAGAAACAAGAGCTTTGACTGACACACTGGACCAGATGGACCTCATCAATATATACAGAACATTCCACCCTAAAACAAGAGAATACTCTTTCTTCTTGAGCGTATATGGAACTTTCTCCAGAATAGACCACATACAAGGTCACAAATCAGGTCTCAACTGATACCAAAACATTGACATTATCCCCTGCATCTTCTCAGACCATCATGCTTTAAAACTGGAACTATATCACAAGAAAAAATTTGGCAGAAATTCAAACATTTGGAAACTAAAGACCACTGTGCTCAAGAATGTTTGGGTGAACCAAGAAATCAAAGAAGAACTTAAACAATTCATGGAAAAAAATAAGAATGAAAACACAACCATCCAAAACCTATGGGATACTGCAAAGGTGGTCCTAAGGGGGAAATACATAGCCAACCAAGCCTCACTCAAAAAAATAGAAAAATCCTGAATTCACCAACTAACTCTACACCTTAAAAAGCTAGAGAAAAAGCAACAAACAATGCCTAAATCATGCGTTAGAAGAGAAATAATTAAGATTAGAACAGAGATCAATGAATTAGAAATCAGAAACACAGTAGATTAGATCAAAAGAAACTAGAAGTTGGTTCTTTGAAAGAATTAATAAGATCGATAAACCACTGGCCAGACTTATCCAAAAGAAAAGAGAAAGGACCCAAATTAATAAAATTATGAATGAAAGGGGAGAGATCACGACTAACACCAAGGAAATAGAAACAATTATTAGAAATTATTACCAACAAATATATGCCAATAAATTAAGCAACCTAGAAGAAATGGATGCCTTCCTGGAAACCTATAAACTCCTAAGACTGAAACAGGAGGAAATTGACAACCTGAATAGGCCAATAACCAGTAAGGAGATTGAAGCAGTGATCCAAAACCTCCCAAAAAACAAGAGTCTAGGGCCTGATGGATTCCCTGTGAAATTCTACTGAACATTCAAAGAAGAAATAATACCTATTCTCCTGAAGAAGTTTCAAAAAATAGAAACAGAAGGAAAGCTTCCAGACTCATTCTGTAAGGCCAGCATTACCTTAATCCCCAAACCAGGCAAAGACCCCATCAAAAAGGAGAATTTCAGACTGATATTGCTGTGGAATATGGATACCAAAACTCTCAACAAAATCCTAGCTAATAGGATCCAACAATACTTTAAAAGGATCATCCACCACGACCAAGTGAAATTTATCCCTGGGATGCAAGAGTGGTTCAACATTCACAAATCAGTCAATGTGATAGAACACATTAATAATAGGAAAGAGAAGTGCTCTAAATTGATGCAGAAAAAGCATTTGACAGTATACAGGATCCTTTCCTGATTAAAAATCTTCAGAGAATAGGGATAGGGGGAACATTCCTCAAGTTCATAAAATCCATCTATAAAAAAAACACAGTGAATATAATCCTCAATGGAGAAAACTAAGTGCCTTTCCCTCAAGATCAGGAAAACGACAAGGATGCCCACTCTAGCCACTGTTGTTCAACATAGTACTAGAAGTCCTAGCAAGAGCAATCAGACAACAAAAAGAAATAAAAGGTATTCAAATTGGCAAAGAAGAAGTCAGACTCTCTCTTTTTGCAGATAACATGATACTTTATGTGGAAAACGAAAAGAATCTGCACCCAAACTAATAGAACTCATACAGCAATTCAGTAGTGTGGTAGGATACAAATCAGTGCACAGAAAATAGTTGCTTTCTTGTACACTATCAATGTACTGTAGAAGGAGAAATTAGAGAAATGATTCCATTTATAATAGCACCAAAACCATAAGATACCTTGGAATAAACTTAACCGAAGATGTAAAGGATCTATACTCCAGGAACTACAGAACACTCATGAAAGAAACTGAAGAAGACACAAAAAGATGGAAAAACTTTCCATGCTCATGGATCACAAGAATAAGCATTGTTAAAATGTCTATGCTGCCCAGAGCAATCTATACATTCAACAATATAAACATATAAATTCAGTATACATTCAATAATAAAATTTAATTTTTATTAAATAATAATTATTATTTATTATTAATTTTATTAATTTATTTATTATTTAATAAATCTAATAAATTTATTT
Source organism: Leptonychotes weddellii (assembly GCF_054177405.1). Lineage (NCBI taxonomy): Eukaryota > Metazoa > Chordata > Mammalia > Carnivora > Phocidae > Leptonychotes > Leptonychotes weddellii. The sequence continues at coordinate 45,033,150 of NC_138385.1, forward strand.
ATTATTTTATTAATAATAAAATATTATTATTATTATAAAAATTCAATCAGTTATCCCGATCAAAATTCCAATGACTTTCTTCAAAGTGATAGAGCAAACAATCCTAAAATTTGTATGGAATCAGAAATGACCCCAAATTGCCAAGGAAATGTTGAAAAAGAAAACAAAGCTGGGGCCATGATGTTGCCTGATTTCAAGCTATATTACAAAGCAGTGATCACCAAGACAGCATGGTACTGGTACAAAAACAGACACATAGACCAATGGAACAGAAGAGAGAGCCCAGATATGCAACTAAACTCTATAGTCAAATAATCTTGGACAAAGTAGGAAAAAATATGCAATGGAAAAAAGACAGTCTCTTCAATAAATGGTGCTGGGAAAATTGGACAGCCACATGCAGAAGAATGAAACTCGACCATTCTCTAACACCATACAGAAAGATAAACTCAAAATGGATGAAAGACCTCAATGGGAGACAGGAATCCATCAAAATCCTGGAGGAGAACATAGGCAGTAACCTCTTTGACATTGGCCACCACAACTTCTTCCAAGTTTCATCTCCAAAGGCTAGTGAAACAAAAGAAGAAATGAACTTTTGAGACTTCATCAAGATAAAAAGCTTCTGCACAGCAAAGGAAACAGTCAACAAAACAAAGAGGCAACCTACGGAGTGGGAGAAGGTATTTGCAAATGACACTACAGACAAAGGGCTGATTTTCAAGGTCTATAAAGAACTTCTTAAACTCAACACCCAAAGAACAAATAATCAAGTAAAAAAAAATGGGCAGAAGATATGAAAAGACACTTCTCTTTAGAAGACATACAAATGGCTAACATACAGATGAAAAAATGTTCAGCATCATTAGCCATTAGGGAATTTAAAATCAAAACCACATTGAGATACCACCATACACCAGTTAGAATGGCAAAAATAGACAAGGCAAGAAACAACAAATGATGTAAAGATTGTGGAGAAAGGGGAGCCCTCTTACACTGTTGGTAGTAATGCAAGTTGGTACAACCACTTTGGAAAACACTCTGGATGTTCCTCAAGAAATTAAAAATAGAGCTACCCTATGACCCAGCAATGGCAGTCCTGGGTATTTACCCCAAAGACACAGATGTAGTGAAAAGAAGGGGCAACTGCACCCCAATGTTCATAGCAGCAATGTCTGCAATAGCCAAACTATGGAAAGGGCTGACATGCCCTTCAACAGATGAATGCATAAAGAAGATGTGGTCCATATATACAATGGAATATGACTCAGCCATCAGAAAGGATGAATACCCAACTTTTACATCAACATGGATGGGACTGGAGGAGATTATGCTAAGTGAAAGAAGTCAAGCAGAGAATGTCAATTATCATATGGTTTCACTTATTTGTGGTACGTAAGGAATAGCATGGAGGACATTAGGAGAATGAAGGGAAAAATGAAGGGATGGAAATCAGAGGGGGAGACGAAACATGAGAGACTATGGACTCCAAGAAACAAACTGAGGGTTTTAGTGGGGGGGCGGGGGTTAGCCCAGTGATGGGTATTAAGGAGGGTACCTATTGCATGGAGCACTGGGTGTTATACACAAACAATGAGTCATGGATCACTACATCAAAAACTAATGATGTATTATATGTGACTAACATAACATAATAAAATTAAAGAAAAAATACCTCCCAAGAAACAACAGTCCAAGGCCTGATGGATTCCCTGGGGAATTCTACCAAACATTCAAAGAAGAAATAATACTTATTCACTGTTTCAAAAAGTAGAAACAGAAGGAAAGCTTCCAGACTCATTCTATAAGGCCAGCATTACCTTGATCCCCAAACCAGGCAAAGACCCCATCAAAAGAAGAATTTCAGAGTAATAACCCTGATGAATATGGATGTCAAAATTTTCAACAAAATCTTAGCTAATAGGATCCAACAGTACATTAAAAGGATCATGCACCATGATCAAGTGGGATTTATCCCCAGGATGTAAGGGTGGTTCAACATTTGACAATCAATGTGATAGAACACATTAATAAGAGGAAAGAGAAGAACCATATGGTCCTCTCAATTGATGCAAAAAAAGCATTTGACAAAATACAGCATCTTTTCCTGATTAAAACTATTCAGAGTATAGGGATAGAGGGAACATTCCTCAAATTCATAAAATCCATCTATAAAAAACCCACAGTGAATATCATTCTCAATGGGGAAAAGCTGAGAGCCATCCCCTTAAGATCAGTAACACAACAAGGATGCCCACTCTTGCCACTATTGTTCAACATAGTACTAGAAGTCCTAGCAAGAGCAATCAGACAACAGAAAGAAAAAAAATATATTCAAATTGGCAAAGAAGAAGTCAAACTCTCTCTCTTCACAGATGACATGATACTTTATGTGGAAAACTCAAAAGACTCCACCCCCAAATTACTAGAACTCATACAGCAATTAAGTAATGTGGCAGGATACAAAATCAATGCACAGAAATCAGTTGCTTTCTTATACACTAACAATGTAACTGTATAAAGAGAAATTAGAGAATTGATTCCATTTAAAATAGCATCAAAACCCAAAAGATACCTTGGAATAAAGCAACCAAAGAGGTAAAGGATCTATAGTCTAGGAACTATAAAACACTCATGAAAGAAATTGAAGAAGACACAAAAAGATGGAAAAACATTCCATGCTCATGGATCAGAAGAATAAACATTGTTAAAATGTCTATGCTGCCCAGAGCAATCTATACCTTAAACATCATCCTGATCAAAATTCCAATGGCATTTTTCAAATTGCTGGACCAAACAATCCTAAAATTTGTATGGAATCAGAAAAGACCCCGAATCGCCAAGGAAATGTTGAAAAAGAAAAACAAACCTGCGGGGATCATCTTGCCTGATTTCAAGCTATATTACAAAGCTGTGATCGCCAAGACAGCATGGTACCTGCACAAAAACAGACACATGAACCAATGGAACTGAATAGATAGCCCAGATATGGACTCTCAACTCTATGGTCAAATAATCTTCAACAAAGCAGGAAAAAATATGCAATAGGAGAAAGACAGTCTCTTCAATAAATGGTGCTGCGAAAATTGGACAGCTATATACAGAAGAATGAAACTTGACCATTCTCTAACACCATGCACAAAAATAAAGTCAAAATGGTTGAAAGACCTCAATTGGAGATAGGAATCCAATAAAATCCTAGAGGAGAACATAGACAGTAATCTCATTGCCATCAGCCACAGCAACTTTTTAAAGACATGTCTCCAAAGGCAAGGGAAACAAAAAGGAAAATGAACTTTGGGGACTTCATCAAGATAAAAAGCTTCTGCACAGCAAAGGAAACAGTCAACAAAACAAAGAGGCAGCCCATGCAATGGGAGAAGATTTTTCAAATGACACTACAGACAAAGGGCTGATATCCAAGATTTATAAAAACTCAAACTCAACACTCAAAAAACAAATAGTCCAGTTAAAAAATCAGCAGAAGACATGAACAGACACTTGTCCAAAGAAGACATACAAATGGCCAACAGACACATGAAAAAAATATTCATCATCCTTAGCCATCAGGGAAAGAAAAATTGACAAGGCAAGAAACAACAAATGTTGGAGAGGTTGTGGAGAAAGGAGAACCCTCTTATACAGTGGGCATGCAAATTGGTATAGCCACTTTGGGAAACAGTGTGGAGGTTCCTCAAAAAATTAAAAATAGAGTTACCCTATGTCCCAGCAATTGCACTGCTGGGTATTTACCTGAAGGACGCAGATGTAGTGAAAAAAGGGCCATATGCACCCCAATGTTCATAGCAGCAATGTCCACAATAGCCAAACTGTGGAAAGAGCTGAGATGCCCTTCAACAGATGAATGGATAAAGAAGATGTGGTCCATATATACAACGGAATATTACTCAGCCATCAGAAAGGATGAATATCCAATATTTGCATCAACATGGATGGAACTGGAGGAGATTATGCTAAGTGAAAGAAGTCAAGCAGAGAAAGAGAATTATACAATTTCACTTATTTGTGGAACATAATGAATAGCATGGAGGACATTAGGAGAAGGATGGGAAAAATGAAGGGGGAAATCAGAGGGGGAGATAATCCATGAGAGTTTATAGACTCTGAGAAACAAACTGAGGGTTTTAGAGGGGAGGGGGGTGGGGGGATGTGTTAGCCTGGTGATGTGTATTAAGGAGGCATGTATTACATGGAAGACTGGGTGTTATAAGCAAACAATGAATAATGGAACACTGTAACGAAAACTAATGATGTGCTGTATGGTGACTAACATAACATAATAAAAAAATTTAAAAAAAATATTTAAAAATGGAAAAAAAATAAATAAAAAGTATTTAATAATGATTTTTAGTGGTGATAAATTATCTATTAGGTCAATTGATAACTGACAAGATGTGTACAATAAATTTCTGGAAGTAAAATTACAGATTTTGGGTACATATTACCAAAGATTACTTGTTTTTTAAAAAATATTTATTTACTGGGGTGCCTGGGTGGCCCAGTTGGTTAAGCGGCTGCCTTTTGCTCAGGTCATGGTCCCAGGGTCCTGGGATCGAGCCCTGAATCGGGGTCCTTGCTCAGCAGAGAGCCTGCTTCTCCCTCTCCCTCTGCCTGCCTGCCACTGCCCCTTCTTTTGCTCTCTTTCTCACTATCTCTGTCTCTGTGTCAAATAAATAAAAATAAATAAAATCTTAAATATATAAATATAAATATATATATACATATATATATATTAGAATGGGGGAGCGGCAGAGGGTGAGGGAGAGAGATTCCCAAGGAGACTCCACGTTGAGCATGAAACTCCACATGGGGCTCAATCTCAGGACTCTGAGATCACCACCTGAGCCAAGATCAAGAGTCAGGCACTCAACCAACTCCACCACCCAGGCCTCCCCAAAGTTTATTTCTAAAAGTTGTATATTTACATACTACCACAAGTTTCTCTTGGAGTTTCTCAGTAGAAGATCACAACTAATAACAAATATTACTTGAACTGCATTTTTTTCAATATTTTTTATTTTCTCCATGTTATTGTTTTGAATGAAATGTCCAAAACAATTTTAAACAGATAGTCATCTAAGCTTATTACTGATTTTAATAGAATCTCCTCCAGTGTTTCTTTCTGAATTATAATGTTGGCTGTTGGGTCAGTGTACAGAAAGATTTATGTTCAATAAGGTTCAGTATAGCATTGCTTATAATAGCATAACATTGAAATATCCAACAATATTAGATAACTAAATGCATTATGGACTATCTATAAAATGTTATAAACTTTTTGTTTTAAAATAATATTTAATATGGGGCACTTGGATGGCTCCGTCAGTTAAGTGTATGACTCTTGATTTTGGCTCAAGTCATGATCTCAGGATTGGGAGATCAAGCCCCATGTCAGCTCTGCATCCAGCGGGGAGTCTGCTTGAGATTCTCTCCTTCTGCTCCTCCCCCCACTTGCTCTCTCTCTCAAATAAATAAATATTTTTAAAAATAAAAATTAATAAATTAATAAAATCATATTTAATAAAATGGAAAAATGATAACTTCTATTTTATAGAAACAAAAATCATTGGACTATACACATTAAAAATATTGCAAAAATATGCACTAAAATATCATCATTGAGTTGGGGGGATTGCACATAATTTTAATTTTTTTTCTATATTTACCTACTCATCTGTATTTTTCAAACATTCTGCAATTAATACATACTATTTTATAGTCAGAAAAGAGTCAATTATGAACAAACAAAAGTTATTTTGGGGAAATCTAGTGTCTAAATTGACTGATAGGTGAAGAACTCTTTGCTCATTAATCAATCAACCATTGTTAGATCGTTTCCACAAAATTATATAACGAAGAAATTTAAATACCTAATTGTAATGTTGCCTTTAACTCTTGTGTATGTTTTTATCATATGTAAAACTGTGTTAAATATCTATTTATTGATAATAACTATCATACATATCATATTCATCTCAAAATATTTAATCTCTGCACCCATCTTCTCACCTTCCCCGCCCCCCAGGTAAAGGAAATTAGAGTGTTCTATCTTTACATGGAACACACACACACATTTGTTCTCCATCTCCTCAACTACCAATTCTTTACAGAACTTGCACTCCTAACCTTAAACTCTAGTTAATAATTTCCAACTAACTGCCTTAAATTTTGGAATCTTGTTAGAAATGTTATTTCCTTTGACCTCCTCATTTCATCCAACAGGCCCTTTTTATTTTATTTATTTATTTTTAAAATATTTTATTTATTTATAGGGAGAGAGAGAACAAGCAGGGGGAGGAGCAGAGGGAGAGAGAGAATCTCAAGCAGAAGCCATGCTGAGCATGGAGCCCAACTCAGGGCTCAGTATCATGGCCCTGAGATCATGACCTGAGCTGAAGTCAACAGTCAGACACTTAACTGACTGAGCCACCCAGGCAGTCCTGGATGGGCACTTTTTAAATTCCCACCTCTACCATCCTAGTTTTGGCCCTTATCTCTTATTTTGATCCTAACACATACTGTTAGCTGATTTCCCTACTTTAAACTTGGCTTCTGTCTTCCATTATGATCCTTAATTCCTTAATTAATTGTCTCAAAATCTTTTTCATCATATTATTTAAAGATTATATATGTATTGCATTCCAGGAATGTGCCTATTCTGGGAATACAAAATCCATCCTCTCAAACAACTCAAAATCTAGTTAAGTAGAATAAGATTTTATGTGATTATGTTAAGAAGGAAGTTGGTCAAGGAAGGCTTCATAGAGGAGCCTGAACTGAGTCACGAAAAAGTCCATGGAAGTTAATTATGTTAACAGAATGACAAAGAACAGATCTCCACTAGAAAAAACACAAATGACTTTGCAAAGACTAGCAACAGCATGTTGTGTAATAAAAAGACTGCCAGCAATTTGATATTCCTGCAGCATAAACTATGACATAGGAAGGATAGGTGAAAGCTAAGGCTGAAAAGTAAGCAGTGACCATATCATGGACTAGATATATGATGAATGCCAGTCAAGCAGGTATTGCAAGGGGATTAGAGCTCATCAGGATATAGGCCATATGTGAAAAAAAAAAACAAAACAAAACAGGGAGAGTATAAAGTTATGAGAACAATAGGTAAAGTATATAACTCCAAGAATAACTAACACTGATGCCATGGACAAATGATGAAGTACCCATACACAAAAGTGAAATAACATCATCAGAAAGTAGAATAAAAATCAGAAGGCAGTAGAAGTCCAAAGGAGTAAATGAATGAGAAAAAGTGTCAAATGAAGCTGAAAGGTATGCAAATGAAATGGTCTTTGGGCTTACCAAATAGAAGGCCACTGCTAACTAGATGAGGAATGCGGGTAGTGAGCTAGAGGCTAGGTTACAATGTTTTGAGGAATGAGTGGGAATTGTGGATATGTATATGGTAAATGTAATTTTCTCATTTGAGAATGATATCCAAGAAACAGTGTTATAGAAATATCAAAACTCCTATAGTCTGGTATTTATTGCTTCTACAATGTTGTCCATAAGATAGCCCTTACATATCTTCCTAAGTTTAACTTAAAGGTACTAAAAACCCAGTTCCAAAGAAATGACCTAGGTTTTAGCTCATTTCATTCTTACCAGTTGGGGCTTTTCTTTCCTCTTTATTTTCTCAAATTTTACTTTAAGGACCAAATCATGTTCAATCTCCTCCATGAGTCTCTTTCATTCTACTCTAGCTCACAGTGGGTTTTAAGGATGTTAGTAGTTGCTTTTATTTTATCTGGGGATGTTTGGAGAATTCTCAGTAATTATAACCACACTAAAGGGCCATGTCCTCATGATAATGTTCATTCCCTTTACAAAAATATGTGAAATAAGTCATACATTTTTGTAAACCACCATCAGATAAGATGGAAATATTTTATAGTAATGTTGGGGTTCCAGCATCCTGATATGACTATCTAGCAAAGATATGAAAGATAAACTAACCAAAACAAAATTTCTATTGAGGACAAGAACACCTTTTTCTTGTGATATTTTTGAAGAAATGTCACATTTATTTGCTTTCTTTCTTTCTCTCTCCCTCTCTCTCTCTCTTTTTTTTTTTTCCTAAAATGCCTAAAAGCAGTCTGTGGTCCTCTGGTTTCTTTGTATACGGACTATATTAAGGTCAGCAAAAACATCAAGTTTTTCCTTTGAGACATTTTTTTTAGTGCAACTCATGGATAGGAAACATAATGAGAATCAAAACATCTGAGACAAATATTTAAAAATATTTCTGAAATTAATACAGAAAAATGATGTAACATCAATTTTCTGGAAATCGTTTCCAAAAATTAATGTTTAAAAGGTTATACGACCTAGTCATTTACCGAGGTTTTTAATTTTACAAGAATTATGTAAGATCAATGTTAAGAAATAGGAAAGATATTGAAGAGAAGGATAGCATCCATGTTTCTTTCCATTTTTAATAAAATCACAGGTAGCTTTCTTCTATTTTTATCATCTTCTTTCTGCTATTAAAAGTATTTGTTTTCGGGGCACTGCTTGGCTCAGTCAGTTGAGTGTCTGACTCTTGATCTTAGTTCAGGTCTCTATCTCAGTGTCCTGAATTCAAGCCCATACTTTAAACAAAAAAAAGGAAAGAAAAAAAGGACGCCTGGGTGGCTCAGTTGGTTAAGGGTGTACCTCAGCTCAGGTCATGATCCCAGGGTCCTGGGATAGAGTCCTGCATCAGGCTCCTTGCTCAGCGGGGAGCCTGCTTCTCCCTCTGCCTGTGCTTGTGCTCTCTCTATCTCTATCTCTCTGACAAATTAATAAACAAAATCTTTAAAAAATAAGAATAATAAAAAGTATTTGTTTTCTTGGCTTATCTCTGCAATTACACTTCTACACCACTGACTATGGCTTCATTATTTTTGTTGTACTCATAGCAGTGTCTTAACCAAAGGGAGTGCTTGATATAATGGTAATCAATTGTTCAGACTTACGGAAGCATCAAAGTGCATGGCATAGTCAAGGAACATGTAGCAGGTGTGACAAAAATATGGGGTGCATGGAAGAGTAGGAGATAAGTAAAACCAGGTAGACCTGGTTAAAATTGTAAAATCCCTTGAAAATGCAGTAATTAAGGTTTTATTCTACTTGCAATGGAAAAGACTTGGAAATTTTTTCTGTTATAGGCTTCACCTGATTAGATCTGTGTTTTAGAACGAGTATTCTGGGTACAGGGTAGAAAATGGATTGGACAAATGAAAATAGAAAGCAGGACAACCTATTAGTAGTGAAACAGGTAACTCGTAATGAAGAGCTGAATAAAGAAGTGGCAAAGGAACAAATGTCAGAGGTATTTTAGAAGCAAGATCAATAGGATTTGGCTACTACTTGGATGTGATTGAGGAAAGTATTGATGAGTTAAAATGTCTACTGAAATGGGTTAGGTACATGCTTGATTAGTTCAGATTTCAAGAAACTTGGAATGAGTACCTAATACATATTTCCAAGATACTTTACTAATAATATTCTCTTTCTCTCTCTCTCCCCCCCACCCCCCCCAACAATCCTAATTATGATAAAATCTGAGGATTTTTGTATTTTGTTACTTTTTTGTGCCTTATTTGTTTCCTTTCCTTTTTCTTTTTCTTTTTAACCTGGTATAACCAGAGATTTTCTGCACTAAAAAAAAAAAGAAAAGATTTTTTAAACACATAATTTTAGTTAAATTCCTTAGATGAGAGGATTTTTATACTAATAGCAGCCAAGGGAGAACTTTAATTGTCCTAAATCCCTACCTCTCTGTACCTCATCCTTCACCATAACCACCATCATTCTCCACATTACTTTGCTTAAAGTAGGAGTTTGAGAAAGATTTTAATTAATCTCATTTGAACTCATGGTAAATATCAAGCATGTTCTATAAATATAGTAGTTAATAAATGATAGCATATTACCAGTATCCAAAGAATTTGAGGACAGTAAAATACACAAAACTAAAACTTTAGTAAATATTAGTTACTTCTATCTACTTCATTGCTTTGGGTAAATTGAGAAAGACTAGCTACCTCCAAATGTTGGTGAACAGGAATACCAACTTACAAAGTTCTGGTTAATATAACATAGATAATGACTTATACTGTGAAATTGGATGTAAATGTGTTAAAGATTACTTTAGGATCCTTAATCGTGTTAATGAAATTGGTAGCCCTTGCTGACTATAAGAACTTCAAAAAATATCAGAAGATGTTATTGCAATGCAGAAACAACTTTATTTATAGGTATTTCACTTAATATAGATAATACAAATTTTATGCACTGAAACTACATCAAGTACAACCAGTGTTAGTATCTATGTGTATTCCAGTTGAAAGATGCTCTATAATATTCATTATAATGTATTCACAAAAAAACTGTTTATTCTTTTTTTTTAATAACAGCCACAAATAAAGCAAAAACAAAATTTTAAAAGTCACTGTTGTGAATGTTCTTTTATTTTAAATCTTCACAATTTTGATATTGCACAGCTTTTCTTCAAATGCCATTTTTAGTACTGGCTCCCCTCAAAAGCAGAAATGATAATAAATTGTAAACAATGCTCATTCTAAAAAATGAACCTATCCTCATAAATATTCCCATGACATATATCAGTCCATAGTACACACTGAGATGTTTATACAAATCTATGTGTATATACATACATAATTAGGAATCTGTGCTTTTATATGATTATGGTAAATTCCTATCTTAGCCTTTTAATGGAAACATAAACTCACAAAGTTGCAGACATGTGAAACTGAAAGTATGACATTGCATAAAGCATTTAGGACTACTTATCTATTTTTTTAGTCTCGTGGATATTAAAATTAAATAAGGTATGAGTGCACAATAAAGAGGATTATTTTAATAAATTTTTATATACATTTGATTAGACAAACTGAGAAGAAGTTGAATATTACTAAAGGCAAATATATTTTAAGTATTTTTGTGCAGAATAAGTAAAATCTACACTGGAATTTGGATAGGAAAGAACAATTTCAATTTTTTAAGATTTAATTTTAATTCCAGTTAGTTGACCTATAGTGTTATATTATTTTCAGGTGTACAATATAGTCCATTCACTTCCATACATCTCTCAGTGCTCATCACAATAAATACACTCTTTAATTGTCATTACCTATTTCATCCATCACCTTACACACTATCAGCTTTCTATATAATTAGGGACCTGTTTCTTGGTTTCTCTCTCTTTTCCCTTTCCTCATTTGTTTTGTTAAATTCCACACATAAATGAAATCATGGTATTTGTGTTTCTCTGATTGACTTATTTCATTTAGCATAAAACTCTCTAGCTCCATCCATGTAGTTGCAAATGGCAAGATTTCATCTTTCTTATGGCTAAATAATATTCCAGTGTATGTGTGAGTGTGTGTGTGTGTGTGTACATGTATAAAATTATACCATTTCTTCTTTATCCATTAATCTATCGATGTGTACTTGGACTGCTTCCATAATTTGGCTATTGCAAATAATGCTTCTATAAACATGGGGGTGCACGTATCCCTTTGAATTACTGTTATTTTATTCTTTGGGAAAATATCCAGTCATGCAATCACTGGATCATAAAGTAGTTATGTTTTTAACTTTTTGAGAAACCTCCATCCTGCTTTCCACAGTGGCAACATCAGTGTCAATTCCCAACAGAAGTGCAAAAGGGTACACTTTTCTCCACATCCTCACCAACAACATTGCTTGTGTTGATTTTAGCCATTCTGACAGAAGAGAGGTGATATCTCATTGTAGTTTTGATTTGTATTTCCCTGATGATGAGTGATGTCGAGCATCTTTTCATGTGTGTGTTGGCCATCTGTATGTCTTTGGAAAAATTACTGTTCATGTGTTCTGCCCAATTTTTAACTGGATTATTTGTTTTTTGGGTGTTGAGTTTTCTAAGTTCTTTACATATTTTGGATATTAACCCTTTATTGGATATGCCATTTACAGATATCTTCTCCCATTCCATAGGTTGCCTTTTGTTTTGTTGGTTGTTTCCTTCCCTGTGCAGAAGCTTTTTGTTTTAATGTATTCCCAATAGTTTATCTTTGCTTTTGTTTCCCTTGCCTTAAGATACCTATCTAGAAAAATGTTGCTACTGCCAATATCAGAGAAGTTAATGCCAGTGTTCTATTCTAGGATTTTTATGGTTTCAGGTCTCACATATAGGGTTTTAATCCAATGTGAATTTATTTTTGTGTATGGTGTAAGAAAGTGGTCCAGTTTCATTCTTCTGCATGTTGCTGTCCAGTTCTCCCAACACCATTTGTTAGAGACTGTCTTTTTTTTTTTTAACATATAATATGTCATTTATTTCAGAGATACAGGTCTGTGATTCATCAGTCTCACACAATTCACAGTGCTCACCATAGCACATACCCTCCCCAATGTCTATCACCCAGCCGCCCCCCCCATTCCAGCAACCCTCAGTTTGTTTCCTGAGATTAAGAATTCCTCATATCAGTGAGATCATATGATACTTGTCTTTCTCTGATTGACTTATTTGGCTTAGCATAATACCCTCTAGTTCCATCCACGTCATTGCAAGTGGCAAGATTTCATTTTTTGACGGCTGAAAAATATTCCATTGTATATATATACACCATCTTCTTTATCCATTCATCTGTTGATGGACACCTTGGCTCTCTTTCCATAGTTTGGCTATTGTGGACATTGCTGTTATAAACATCAGGGTGCATGTACCCCTTCGGGTCACTACATTTGTATCTTTGGGGTAAATACCCAGTAGTGCAATTGTTGGGTCATAGGGTATCTCTATTTTCAACTCTTTGAGGAACCTCCATACTGTTCTCCAGAGTGGCTGCACCAGCTTGCATTCCCACCAACAATGTAGGAGGGTTCCCCTTTCTCCGCATCCCCGCCACATCTGTCGTTTCCTGACTTGTTAATTTTAGCCATTCTGACTGGTGTGAGGTGGTATCTCATTGAGGTTTGATTTGGATTTCCCTGATGCCGAGCGATGTTGAGCACTTTTTCATGTGTCTGTTGGCCATTTGTGTGTCTTCTTTGCAGAAATTAGTAAGAAGGGAAAAATGAAGGGGGGGATATCAGAGGGGGAGATGAACCCTGAGAGACTATAGACTCTGAGAAACAAACTGAGGGTTTTAGAGGTGGTGGGGGTGGGAGGATGGGTTAGCCCAGTGATGGGTATTATGGAGGGCATGTATTGAATGGATCACTGGGTGTTATACACAAGCAATGAATCATGGAACACTACATCAAAAAAAAAAAAAAGAGAGAGAGACTGTCTTTTTTCCCATTGCATATTCTTTCCTGCTTTGTCAAAGATTAATTGACCATGTAATTGCGGGTTTATTTCTGGGTTTTCTATTCTGTTTCGTTGATCTATATGTATATTTTTTGGCCAGTATCATACAATTTCGATTACTACAGCCTTGTAATATAACTTGAGATCCGGAATTGTGATGCCCCTAGCTTTTCTTTTCATTTTCAAAATTGCTTTGGCTTTGGGGTCTCTTGTGATTCCATATAAATTTTAGAATTATTTGTTCTAGTTGGGCAAAAAAATGCTGTTGGTGCTTTCATTGGTATTACATTGTATAGATTGTTTTGGGTAGTATAGACATTTTAACAATATTTGTTCTTCCAATCCATGAGCATGGAATGTCTTTCCATTTCTCCAATCTTCAATTTCTTTCATCAACATTGTATAGTTTTCAGAGTACATGTCTTCAACACTTTTGTTAAGGTCATTCCTAGGTATTTTGTTATTTTTGGTGCATTTGTAAATGGGGTTGTTTTCTTAATTTCTTTTTCTGTTACTCAATTATTGGTGAATAGAAGGGCAACAGATTTTTATACATTGATTTTATATCCTATGACTGTACTGAATTGGTGTATCAGTTCCATGAGTTTTTGGTGGTTCTTTTGGGCTTTGTATGTATAGTATTATGTCATCTGTAAATAGTGTAAGTTTTACTTTTTCCTTACCAATTTTGTTGCCTTTTATTTCTTTTTGGTTTCTCATTCCAATGGCTAAGACTTCCAGTACTGTGTTGAATAAAACTGGTGAAAGTAGACATCCTTTTTCTTGTTTCTAACTTTAGGGGAAAAACTCAGATTTTTCCCATTAAGGATGAGGTTAGCTGTGAGATTTTCATATATGGTTTTTATTATGTTAAGGTATGTTCAATCTAACCCTAGTTTATTGAAGTATCAAGAATGGATGTTGTACTTTTTCAAATGCTTTACCTGCATCTATTGAAATGATCAGATGGCTCTTACCCTTTCTCTTATTAATGTGATGTATCATGTTGATTGATTTGTGAATATTGAAGCACACTTGCAACCCAGGAATAAATCCCACTTGACTGTGATGATTGATTTTTTTTGATGTATTGTTGGATTCTGTGTGCTAGTATTCTGTTGAGGATTTTTGCATTTAATTCTTCAGAGATATTGGCCTATAGTTGTCCTTTTGTGTGGTGTCTTTACCTGCTTTTGGTATCAGGGTAATGCTGGCCTCATAGAATGAATTTGGAAGTTTTCCTTCCTTTTCTATTTTTTGGAATAGTTTGAGAAAAATAGGTATTAACTCTTCTCTAAATGTTTGGTAGAATTCACCTGTGAAGCCATCTGGCCTAGACTTTTGTTTGTTGGGAGTTTTTTGATTATTGATTTAATTTCCTAGCTTGTAATAAGGTCTGTTGAAATTTTCTATTTCTTCCTGTTTCAGATTTGGTAGATTATATGTTTCTAGGAATTTATCCATTTCTTCTAGGTTGTCCAATTTGTTGGCATATAGTTTCTCATAATAGTCTCATAATTGTTTGTATTCTTGTGGTGTTGGCTGTTATTTTTCCTCTCTCATTTGTGATTTTATTTATTTGAGTCCTTTCTCTTTTTTCTTGATAAGTCCGATGAGAGGCTTATCAATTTTATTGAGTTTTGAAAGAATCAACTCCTGGTTTCATTGATCTGTTCTATTATTTTTAGCATATCATTTATTTCTGCTCTAATCTTCAGTATTTCCTTTCATCTGCTGGTTTTATGTTTTTTTGTTGTTGTTCTTTTTCTAGCTTCTGTAGATGTCACATTAGGTCATTTATTTGAGAGTTTTCTTGCTTCTTAAGGTAGGCCTGTATTGCTATAAGCTTCCCTCTTAGAACTGTTTTTGCTGCATCTCAAAGGTTTTACAACATTGTGTTTTCATTTTCATTTGTTTCCATGTACTTTTTATTTCTGTTTTTATTTCCTGGTTGACCCATCCATTGTGTAATAGCATATTATTTAACTTCCAATTATTTGTGGTCTTTCCATATTTTTTCTTGTGGTTGACTTCTAGTTTTATAACACTGTGCTCAGAAAGATGCATGGTATGACTTTGATCTTCTTGAATTTGTTGCAGCCTGTCTTGTGAACTAATATGTGACTTATTTTGGGGAATATTTTGTGTGCATTTGAAAAGAATGTGTATTCTGCTGTTTTTGGATGGAATGCTCTGAACATTTCTGTTAAATCCATCTCTTCCAGTGTGTCATTCAAAGTCATTGTTTTCTTGTTGATTTTCTGTATAGATGATCTGTCCATTGATGTTAGTGGGCTGTTAAAGTCCCCTACTATTATCGTACTATTATCAGTTAGTTCCTTTATGTTTAGTATTAATTCTTTTATGTATTTGGGTGCTCCTATGTAGGTTACATAAATATTTACAATTGTTATATCTTCTTGTTGGATTTTTCCCTTTATTATTATATATTGTCCTACTTTGTTTCTTGTTAAACACTTTGTTTTAAAGTCTAGTTTGTCCAAAATAATTATTGCTACTCCAGCTTTTGTTTGACATCCATTTGCATGATAGATGTTTCTCCACCCCCTCATGTTCAATTTGCAAGTGTCTTTAGATGTAAAATGAAGATCATGTAGACAGCATATAGATCAATCTTGTGTTTTTTGTTTGTTTGTTTGATTTTCTCCATTCTGTCACCCTTTGTCTTTTCATTAGAGCATTTAGTCCATTTACCTTGATAGTAATTTTTTTTTTAAAGATTTTTATTTATTTATTCATGAGAGACAGAGAGAGAGAGAGAGGCAGAGGGAGAAGCAGGCTCCCAAGGAGCAGAGAGCCTGATGCAGGACTCGATCCCAGGACTCTGGGATCATGACCTGAGCCGAAGGCAGACGCTCAACCATCTGAGCCACCCAGGTGCCCTACCTTGATAGTAATTATTGACAGATATGTATTTATTGTCATTTTATTACTTGTTTTGTGGTTGTTTCTGTAGATTTTCTCTCATCTTTTCTTGTCTTTCTCTCTTTCATTGTTTGCTGGTTTTCTTTAGTAATTGATATGGATTTCTATCTCTTTATTCTTTGCATATTTATTAGGTTTATTTATACCCTTTTCTGAATATAGCAGTCTATATTAAGTTGATGGTCATTTAAGTTTGAACCGATTTTTTACTCCTCTTCTCCACATGTTTTACATATATGGTGTCATATATTATATCCCTTATGTTGGTGAGTTCCTGGATGATTTCTTACATAAATATTCATTTTTACTGTTTTTGTGTTTCTTACTTTCTTACTATCACATTTGGTCTCCTTTCCACTCAAAGAGTCCCCTTAATATTTCTTGTGGGGGTGGTTTAATGCTCATGAACTCCTTTAGATTTCTTTGTCTGGGAAATGATGGCTCTTTATATTCTGAATGATAGCACACTGGATAGAGTATTCTTGGCTGCATATTTTTCCCATTCAGCACTTTGAATATATGATGCCACTCCCTTCTCGTTTGACAAGTTTCTGTCGAGAAATCTCCAGCTAGCCTTACTGGGGTTTTCCTTTTATGTTACTGTCTTCTTTTGTCTTGTTGCTTTCAAATTATTTTCTTTATCACTACATTTTGCTGATTTAATTACAATTTTTCTTGGTATGGATCTATTTTTGTTGATTTTGTTGGGGTTTCTCTGTGCCTTCCGAATTTGGATATGTTTCCTTCCCCACATTAAGGAAGTTTTCAGCTGTTATTTCTTCCCATAAATTCTCTGCCCCCCCCCCCCACCGTCATCTTCTTCTGGGACTTCTATAATATGAATGTTATGTTTGATGGAGTAACTGAGTTTCTTAAGTCTCTTCTCATTTTGCATAATTATTTTTCTCTTTTGTTCAGCTTGATTACTTTCCATTATTCTGTCTTCTAAGTCATTAAGTTTTTTCCTCTGCTTCTTCCATTCTGCTATTCATTTCATCAAGTGAGTTGCTAATCTTGTTTATTGCTTTCTTCATCTCTGATTGGTTCTTATTTATCTCTATGTTAAGGGTCTCACTGATATCCTCTCCTCTGTTCTGAAGTCCAGTGAATATCCTTATGACCATTGCTTTAAATACTCAATCAGTCAGGCTACTTATATCTATTTCTTTTAGCTCTCTGCCCATGGCTTTGTCCTGTTCTCTCATTTGTGACAAATTTCTCTATCTTCTCATTTTTTTTAAGTCTCTGTGCCTGTCTGTGTATTAGATGTCTCCTGTTCTTGTGGGTAATGGCCTTATGGAGAAGAAGTCCTATAGTGTCCTGCCATGTAGTGCTTCCTGTTGCCCTGGCCTGACACTTAAGGGCATATCTCCAATGTGTGCTGCATGTGCTCTGCTGTTGTGTCTTGACTGCTGTATCTTTCATGCCGATCATCTGTAGAGGCTGTCTTTGTCTGTTGTGGGCGGTGTTTGGACCCTGGCCTGAATGTAGTGACTGGTCTACTTGGGAAATGAGACCTGCCATGACTGTTGCTGTAACTGTGGCTCTGCAAAACTCCTGGCTCAGGAGATAAGCTGTTGGTAGGGGTATTGAGCAGGTCTTCTGGGGAAAGGAGCCCACTTCCCTAGGACTGAGGCAAGTATGACTGGGAATGGTAGTTCCACCAAGAGCATGGGGGTACTTGGTGTAAGCAAGTTAGGTAGAAAGTATCAGTACTGAGCTGTCTGCTGCAGGTGGTCTTGTGCTTATGCCAAGGGGAAGGGGATTGAAATGGTGCCTATCAATTCCTTTGTTCCCAGAGAGGTCTCAATATGAATGTTGCCTGTCTGGGATGCATTCTGAAATGAGCAAATAAGCTCCCCACTGTGTGCCCCCAGCAATCTTCAGGTCACTGTTTCTATGCTGTACGTGCCTGGGCTGTTTGCCCTGCCTTCTCTCCAAGAGCAGACCCAATGCCTGCTGGGCTCTATTGGAGTCCAGCCTGCTGACCTTTAAAATGTCAGGCTTAAGATCCAGTGGTTGCAAGAAGGAATAAAATTCTGCCCCCTCTCACTTTCCAAGCCAATTACTATGGAAATTCATCTTCCCCATGTGCAATCCCCTGTATGCTAGTCTGTCTCTTGCCTTTTTCTGCCACTGGGGCTCCCTCCCCACCACAATGACCAGGATCCATTTCACTCCCAAGCCACATCTCAGCACTTTTTACCTTCTTTGATGTGGTCTCTTCTCTACCTTTAGTTGTGGACTTTGTTCTGCACACCCTCAGCTCAATTTCTGGGGTATTTAGCATGATTTAATAGTTATATAGTTGTACCTATGGGATGAGGCAAGGCTAATGTCCTCCTATTTTGCTGCCATCTTTATTCTGGGTCTCCAATTTAAATTTTTAATGTATAATGTATTGTTACTGAATTTGTGGTCATTCAGAAAAGAGGGACATTTTATGAAGGGAAATATGGCAGATATATTACAGGCAAAACAATTTTATTAAAAATAAAAAACACATGAGTATGTATTCAGAATACACAGAAGATTTATTAAATAAAAGGTGATGTGTAGCATAATACAAGGGACAAAGGATGATTATAGTTTGGAAGTGAGACATAAGAGTTTAAAGAGAGAGAATGGCATTTGTAAATATAGATTTATAATCATTGAACAAGTTGTCTTTAGGTGGAAGTTATCACCTTTCTTTTTCTATTAGAAATTTGACAAACATAAATGTATACGGGAGTAGAAGTTAAGATGGGGGAGAAGTAGAGGGACTTTAGCTCACCTCATCCCTCGAACACAGCTAGATCACCATTGAACTATTTTGAACAACAAGGAATACAATCTGTGGATTAAGAAAACAATCTGTACAGTTGGAGGGAGAGATTGTGGCAGATGTGAGGATTATCTTAACAAACAAATCAAAGCATACCTAATTAAATATCTGAACACTCCCCATGACAAACAAGGAGGAACTTTGTAGAGGATGGACCAGTGGGAAAAAGCAGCTAAAACACAATAAAAAAGTGCATGCAGCACACACCAGAAACACCTCCAGAAGTGCCAGGCCTGAACAGTGGATGACTTCTTTTTAATATAGCATTACTCTGAGGTTCAGGAAAGATAACAAGCTTTCATAACACACAAAACATAGAAACTTATCCAAAACAACAAGATGGAGCAATGCTCCCCAAAAGAAAGGTCAGGAAGATATCACAGTCAGGGACTTGCTCAAAGCAAATATAAGCAATATATTTAAACAAGAATCTAGATCAACAGGTACGAGACTATTAGCTGGGCTTGAAAAAAAGCATAGAAGACAGCAGAGAAACCTTTGCTGCAGAGATAAAAGATCTAAAAACTACTCAGGTTGAAAAAAATGCTATAACTGAGATGCAAAACAGGATAAAATCACTGTGAGTATTGAGGAAGCAGAGGAGAGGATAAGTGATATAGAAGATAAAATTATGAAAGTAATGAAACTGAAAAGAAAAGAAAACTATTAGATCACGGAGGGCAGATTTAGGGACTAAATGAGTCCATAAAGCAAAATAATATCCATGTAATAGGAGTCCCAGAGAAGAAGAGAGTATAAGAGGGGCAGGTTTATTTGAACAAATTGTGGCTGAGAACGTCCCTAATTTGGAGAAGGAAACAGACATTCAAGTCCAAGAGGCACAGAGAACCCCCTCAAAATCAACAAAAACAGGTCAACACCATGATATATTACAGTAAAACTTGTAAAATACAAAGATAAAGAGAGAATCCTGAAAGTAGCTTGGTAGAAAAAGTCCTTAACCTACAAGAATAGACACAAAAAGCTGGCAGCACACCTGGTCACAGAGACCAGGCAGGCCAGAAAAGACGGGCATGATGTATTCAAAATGCTAAATGGGAAAAATATGCATCCAAGAATACTTTATCCAGCAAGGCTGCATTCAGAATAGAAGGAGATATAGTTTCCAAAATAAACAAAAACTAAAGTAGTTCAGGAGCACTAAATCAGCCCCAGAAGAAATAATAAAGGGAACCCCTTGAGCAGTTAAGAGAGACCAAAAGTAACAAAGACCAGAAAGGAACAAAGACAATCTACAGGAACAGTGAATTTATACAGACTAATAGAGTGGCATTAAATTCATATTTTTTAATAATTACTTTGAATATAAATGGACTAAATGCTCCAATCAAAAGACATAGGGAATCAAAATGCATAAAAAAAAAAAAAACAGATCCATCAATATGTTGCCTACAAGAGACTCATTTTAGACATAAAGTCATTCTCCAGATTGAAAGTGAGGGGGTGGAGAACCATTTATCATGCTAATGGACATCAAAAAAAAGCTGGAGTAGCCATCCTTATATCAGACAAACTAGATTTTATAAAGACTGTTATAAGAGATGAAGAAGGACACTATGTGATAATAAAGGGGTCTATCTAACAAGAAGATCTAACAATTGTAAACATTTATGTCCCTAACTTGGGAGCAGAAAAATATACAAATTAATTAGTAACAAACTTAAAGAAACTTATTGATAATAATACAATAATAATAGGGGACTTTAACACCCCACTCATAGCAATAGACAGATCATCTAAGCAAAAGATCAACAAGGAAATGAGAGTTTTGAAAGAAACAGTGGATCAGATGGACTTAACAGATATATTCAGAGCATTTCATCCTAAAGCAGCAGAATACATATTCTTTTCGAGTTCACGTGAACATTCTCCAGAATCAATCCCATCCTGGGTCACAAATCAGGCCTCAACTGGTACAAAAAGATTGAGATCGTGTGATGCATATTTTCAGACTATAATACTATGAATCCTGAAGTCAACCACAAGAAAAATTTGAAAAGACCACAAAGACATGGAGGTTAAAGAACATCCTACTAAAGAATGAATGGGTCAATAAGGAAATCAAAGAAAAATTTTAAAAATTATATGGAAGCAAATGAAAATGAAAACATGACATTTGAGAACCTTTGGGATGCAGCAAAGTTTGTCTTAAGAGAGAAGTATATAGCAGTATGAGTCTTCCTCAGGGAGCAAGAAAAGTCTCAAATACAAAACCTAACCATATATATAAAGGACCTGTAAAAAGAACAACAAAGAAAGCCTAAATGAGCAGAAGAAAAATAAGCATTAGATCAGAAATCCATAAAATAGAAATATAAAAAAACCCGGAATGGATCATTTGAACTAGGAGCTGGCTATTTGAAGGAATTAACAAGACTGATAAACCCTTAGCAAGGTTTACAAAAAAAAAAACAAAAACAAAAAAACAGAGAAAGGACCCAAACAAAATCATGAATGAAAGAGGAGAGATCACAACCAAAACCAAAGAAATACAATTATAAGAGGTTATTATGAACAATTATATGCCAACAAATTAGGAAATCTAGAAGAAATGGATAAATACCTAAAAACATATAAAGTACCAAAAATGAAACAGGAAGAAAGAAATAGAAACCTGAACAGACACATAACCAATAAAGATTTTGAATCAGTAATCAAAAATCTCCCAACAAAGAGGTGTCCAGGACCAGATGGCTTCCCAGGGGAATTCTACCAACCATATAAAGAAGAATTAATAGAGATAGGGAAAATATGGCAGAGGAGTAGGGGACCCAATTCCAACTGGTCCCAGGAATTGAGCTGGATATCTACCAGACCACTTTGAACACCCACAAAATCAGCCTGAGATGTAAGAAGATAGATCTGGATCGTTACAAACAGAATATCACAGGTGTTTGGTTTTGAGGTACAAAGCAGGGAACCGTGATTCCCCGAGCACATATCCAAAGATAAACGGAAAGGAGAGGGAGCTGAGTCTTCGGGATCCTACACCACTGGTGAGCGATAGCCTCCCGCGCGGGGGACGGGGCACAGACTTGCAGACTGTTAGATGGGGAAAGGACTTTAGGGTAGCTGCCCGGACAGAAACCTAGAGCGGAGGGGGCACGCATGCGAACTGGGGGAGGCTGGCAGTTTTAGAAGCACAAAGGGCAGAGACATGCCCTGACCTGGAGGCAAGGACTGGGAGCACTGCTGAGGGGCACACAACCCAGGACGCTGCAGTTTATACCAGCACAGACAGAAACGGTGATAGTGCAGCCTGGAGAGCTCCCTGAAGAACAGACTGCAATCTCTCTGCTCTGAGGAAGAGGGTTGGAAAAGAACTCTTCTGCTCTGACTCTCAGAAGAGACATGGAAAGCTGCCAGGGAAAGCCACCAGAGAACAAAAGCCCCCAAAAACCGGTTTTCACTGAGGCCATCCCCTGCCACAGGGGCAGGGCAACCCCGCCCAAACAGGGTTGCCTGAGTAACAGTGCAGCAGGCCCCTCCCCAAGACGACAGGCTGGGAAAACAAAAGGCCAGCAACCCTAAGGTCCCTATAAAATAGGAGCATCTTCCTTGGGTTGTGGTCAATAATTTGGACTCTATACATTCCTTCAACCAACCCTCAACAGAATGACAAGGAGAAGGAACCCCCAAAAGAGGAAAGACTCAGAGACTATGACTTATGCCACAGATTTACAAATGGATACAGATATAACCAAGATGTCAGAGATGGAATTCAGGGTAGCAATTGTGAAGACAATAGCTAGAAGGGAGAAATCAATTAATGGCAACATAGAGTCTCTAAGGGCAGAAATGAAAGCTGAACTGGCAGAACTTAAAAATGCTATCAATGAGATCTAATTAATCTAGATAACTAACAGCTAGGGTACGTGAAGCCGAAAAACGAATTAGTGACCTAGAAGACAAATTAATAGACAAGAAGGAAAAAGAGGAGACCAGGAAAAAACAACTCAAAATCCATGAAAATAGAATCAGAGATATAAGTGACACCATGAAACGTTCCAATGTCAAAATTATTGGGATCGCTGAGGGGGTGGAGAGAGAGAGAGAGGACTAGAAGATATATTTGAGCAAGTCATACTAGAGACTTTCCCTAATCTGGGGAACGAAACAAACATTCGTGTCCTAGAGGCAGAGAGGACCCCTCCCAAGATCAAGGAAAACAGGCCAACACCCCAGCATGTAATAGTAAAACTCGCAAATCTTAGAACCAAGGAAACCATCTTGAGGGCAGTTAGCGGGGAGAGATTCCTTGAGTACAGAGGGAAGAACATCAGAATAATGTCAGACCTATCCACAGAGACCTGGCAAGCCAGAAAGGCCTGGCAAGGCATATTCAGGGTACTAAATGAGAAGAACATGAGGCCAAGAATACTTTATCCGGTAAGGCTGTCATGTAGAATGGATGGAGAGACGCAGAGCTTCCAAGACTGGCAGAATCTGAAAGAATATGTGACCACTAAGCCAGCCCTGCAAGAAATATTACGGGGGGGTCTATAAAAGGAGAAAGACCCCAAGAGTGACATACAACAGAAATTTACAGGGACAATCTATAAAAACAAGGTCTTCACAGGCAACAGGATGACAATAAATTCATATCTTTCCATAATCACTCTCAACGTGAATGGCCTAAACACTCCCATAAAAAGGCACAGGGTTGTAGGTTGGGTAAAAAGATAAGACCCATCTATACACTGTCTACAAGAGATTCATTTTGAACTTAAAGATACATCCAGACTGAAAGTGAAGGGATGGAGATCCATCTTCCATGCCAATGGACCTCAAAAGAAAGCTTGGGTAGCAATTCTTATATCAGACAAATTAGATTTTAAACTAAAGACTGTAGCTAGAGACACAGAAGGACACTATATCATTCTTTTTTTTTTAAAGATTTTATTTATTTATTTGAGAGAGAGAATGAGACAGAGAGAGGGAGCACGAGAGGGGGGAGGGTCAGAGGGAGAAGCAGACTCCCTGCTGAGCAGGGAGTCCAATGCGGGACTTGATCCTGGGACTCCAGGATCATGATCTGAGCTGAAGGCAGTTGCTTAACCAAGTGAGCCACCCAGGCGCCCCAGGACACTATATCATTCTTAAAGGGTCTATCCAACAAGAAGATCTAACAATTGTAAATATCTATGTCCCCAACATGGGAGCAAACATCTACGTAAGCCAACTGTTAACCAAAATAAAAAGTCATATTGATAACAATACGCTAATTGTAGGAGACCTCAATATTCCACTCTCAGCAATAGACAGATCATCTAAGCAGAAAATCAACAAAGAAACAAGAGCTTTGAATGACACCCTGGACCAGATGGACCTCATAGACATATACAGAACATTCCAACCTTAAACAACAGAATATTCATTTTTCTCGAGGGCACATGGAACTTTCTCCAGAATAGACCACATACTGGGTCACAAATCAGGTCTCAACCAATACGAAAAGATTGACATTATTCCCTGCATCCTCTCAAACCATAATGTTTTAAAACGGGAATTCAATCACAAGAAAATACTTGGGAGAAATTCAAACCCTTGGAAACTAAAGACCACTCTGCTCAAGAATGTTTGGATCAACCAGGAAATGAAAGAAGAACTTAAACAATTCATGGAAACCAATGAGAAGGAAAACACATCAGAACAAAACCTATGGGATACTGAAAAGGCAGTCCTAAGGGGGAAATACATGGCCATCCAAGCCTCACTCAAAAAAATAGAAAAATCCCCAATTCACCAACTATCTTTACACCTTAAAGAACTAGAGAAAAAGCAACAAACGATGCCTAAGCCACACATTAGAAGAGAAATAATTAAGATTAGAGCAGAGATCAATGAATTAGAAACCAGAAACACAATAGATGAGATCAGTGAAACTAGAAGCTGGCTCTTGAAAGAATTAATAAGAGCAATAAACCACTGGCCAGACTTATCCAAAAGAGAAAGGACCTAAATTAATAAAATTATGAATGAAAGGGGAGAGATCACGACTAACACCAAGGAAATAGAAACAATTATTAGAAATTATCAACAGCTATATGCCAATAAATTGAGCAACCTGGAAGAAATGGATGCCTTCCTGGAAACCTATAACCTATAATGCCCTATAAACTCACAGGAAGAAATTGACAACCTGAATAGGCCAATAACCAGTAACGAGATTGAAGCAGTGATCAAAAACCTCCCAAAAAACAAGAGTCCAGGGCCTGATGGATTCCCTGGGGAATTCTAACAAACATTTCAAGTAGAAATAATACCTATTCTCCTGAAGCTGTTTCAAAAAATAGAAACAGAAGGAAAGCTTCCAGACTCATTCTATGAGGCAAGCATTACCTTAATCCCCAAACCAGGTAAAGACCCCATCAAAAAGGAAAATTTCAGACTGATATTCCTGATGAGTATGGATTTCAAAATTCTCAACAAAGTCCTAGCTAATAGGATCCAACAGTACATTAAAAGGATCATCCACAATGACCAAATGGGATTTATCCCCGGGATGCAAGGGTGCTTCAATATTTTCAAATCAATCAATGTGGTAGAACACATTAAAAGAGGAGAGAAAAGAATCATACGGTCCTCTCAATTGATGCCAAAAAAACATTTGACAAAATACAGCCTCCTTTCCTGATTAAAACTCTTCAGAGTATAAGAATAGAGGGAACGTTCTTCAATTTCATAAAATCCATCTATGAAAAACCCACAGTGAATATCATCCTCAATGGGGAAAAGCTGAGAGCCTTTCCCTTAAGATCAGGAACACGACAAGGATGCCCACTCTCGCCACTGTTGTTCAACATAGTACTAGAAGTCCTAGCAACAGCAGTCAGAGAACAAAAAGAAATAAAATATATTCAAATTGGCAAAGAAGAAGTCAAACTCTCTCTCTTTGCAGATGACATGATACTTTATGTGGAAAACCCAAAAGACTCCACTTCCAAATTACTAAAACTCATACAGCAATTCAGTAATGTGGCAGGATACAAAATCAATGCACAGAAATCAGTTGCTTTCTTATGCACTAACGATGGAACAGTAAAAAGAGAAATTAGAGAAACGATTCCATTTACAATAGCACCAAAAACCATAAGATACCTCAGAATAGTCCTAACCAAAGACGTAAAGGATCTATACTCTAGGAACTACAAAACACTCATGAAAGAAATTGAAGAAGACACAAAAAGATCGAAAAACATTCCATGTTCATGGATTGGAAGAATAAACATTGTTAAAATGTCTATGCTCCCCAGAGCAATCTATACCTTCAATGCTATTCCGATCAAAATTCCAATGACATTTTTCAAAGTGCTGGAACAAACAATCCCAAAATTTGTATGGAATCAGAAAAGACCCTGAATCACCAAGGAAATGTTGAAAAATCAAAACAAAGCTGGGGGCATCATGTTGCCTGATTTTAAGCTATATTACAAAGCAGTGATCACCAAGACAGCATGGTACTGGCACAAAAACAGACATAGACCAATGCAACAGTACAGAGTGTCCAGATATGGACCCTCATCTCTTTGTTCAAGTAATCTTTGACAAAGCAGGAAAAAATATGCAGTGGAAAAAAGACAGTCTCTTCAATAAATGGTGCTGATAAGATTGGACAGCTATATACAGAAGAATGAAACTAGACCATTCTCTAACACCATACACAACGATAAACTCAAAATGGATGAAGGACCTCAATGGGGGACAGGAATCCATCAAAATCCTAGAGGAGAACATAGGCAATAACCTCTTTGACATCAGCCACAGCAACTTCTTTCAAGATACATCCAAAGGCTAGTGAAACAAAAGCAAAAATGAAGTTTTGGGACTTCATCAAGATAAAAAGCTTCTGCACAGCAAAGGAAACAGTCAACAAAATAAAGAGGTAACCCACAGATTGGGAGAAGATATTTGCAAATGACACCACAGAGAAAGGGCTGGTATCCAAGATCTATAAAGAACTTCTCAAACTCAACACCCAAAGAACAAATAATCAAGTCAAAAAAATGGGCAGAAGAGATAAACAGACACTTCTCTGAAGAAGACATACAAATGGCTAACAGACACATGAAAAAAATGTTCAGCATCATTAGCCATCAGGGAATTTAAAATGAAAACCACATTGAGATACCACCTTACACCAGTTAGAATGGCAAAAATTGACAAGGCAAGAAACAACAAATGTTGTAAAGT
Organism: Leptonychotes weddellii; assembly: GCF_054177405.1. NCBI lineage: Eukaryota > Metazoa > Chordata > Mammalia > Carnivora > Phocidae > Leptonychotes > Leptonychotes weddellii. Next base: position 45,060,479 of record NC_138385.1, read on the forward strand.
TGTGGAAAAAGGCGAACCCTCTTACACTGTTGGTAGGAATGCAAGTTGGTACAGCCACTTTGGAAAACAGTGTGGATATGCCTCAAAAAATTAAAAATAGAGCTATCCTATGACCCAGGAATTGCACTCCTGGGTATTTACACCAAAGACACAGATATAGTGAAAAGAAGGGCCATATGCACCCAATGTCCATAGCAGCAATGTCCGCAATAGCCAAACTGTGGAAAGAGGCAAGATGCCTTTCAACAGATGAATGGATAAAGATGTGGTCCATATATACAATGGAATATTACTCAACCATCATAAAGGATGAATACTCAACTTTTATACCAACATGGATGAGACTGGAGGAGATTATGCTAAATGAAATAAGTCAAGCAGAGAAAGAGAATTTTCATATGGTTTCACTTATTTGTGGAACATACGGAATAGCATGGAGGATATTAGGAGAAGGAAGTGAAAATGAAGGGAGTGAAATTGGAGGGAAAGGTGACCTATGACAGACTATGGACTCTGAGAAACAAACTGAGGGTTTTAGAGGGGAGAGGGTGAGGGAATGGGTTAGCCTGGTGATGGGCATTAAGGAGGGCACATACTGCATGAAGCACTGGGTTGTATACGAAAACAATGAATCGTGAACCAATACATCAAAAACTAATGATGTATTGTATTGTGACTAACATAAATAATATAACAAAATTAAAAAATAAAAAAATAAATAAAAAGTAAAGAATAATTAATACCTATTCTTTTGCAACTGTTTCAAAAAATAAAAATGAATGGAAAATTTGCAAACTCATTCTATGAGGCCAGCATTATCTTGATTCCCAAACCAAAGACCACACTAAAAAGAAAAATTAGAGACCAATATCCCTGATGAACATGGATGCAAAAATTCTAAAGAAGATACCAGCTAGTCAGATCCAATAAGCACAGTAAAAGAATTATTCACCCAACCAAGTGGGATTTTTCTCGGGCTGCAGGGGTGGTTCAACATCTGCAAACCAATCAATGTGATACACTACATTAATAAAAAAAGAACAAGAACCATATGATCATCTCAAAAGATTCAGAAAAAGCATTTGACAAAAAAACACGTCCTTACTTGATAAAACCCTCAATAAATTAGAGATATAAGGAACATGCTTCAACATCATAAAGGCCATATATAAAAGACCCACAGCAAATACCATCCTCAATGGGGAAAAACTGAGAGCTTTTCCCCTAAGGTCAGGAACATGACAGGGATAACAATTCTCACCACTGTTGTTCAATGTAGTACTGGAAATCCTAGTCTTGGCAATCAGACAACAAAAAGAAATATAAGGCACCCAAATTGTCAAAGAAGTCAAATTTTCACTCTTTGCAGATGACTTGATGCTCTGTATAGAACACTCAAAAGAGTCCATCAAAAAATTGCTAGAACTGATACAGTCATAGAATATAAAACAACACACAGAAGTCTGTTACATTTCTATACACCAACAACAAAGCAGCAGAAAGAGAAATCACTGAATCGATCCTATTTATAATTGCACCAAAACCCATAAGATATCTAGGAATAATCCTAACCAATGAGGTTAAAAGATCCATACTCTGAAAACTATAGAACACTTATGAAAGAAATTGAAGAAGACACAAAGAAATGGAAGAATACTCTGTGCTCGTGGATTGGAAGAAAAAATACTGTTTAATGTCTATACTACCCAAAGCTATCTACACATTTAATGCAATCCCTTTCAAAACACCACCAGCATTTTTCACAGAGCTGGAACAAACAGTCCTAAAATTTGCATGGAACCAGAAAAGACCCAGAATAGCCAAAGTAACATGGAAAAAGAAAAAAGCAAAGCTGAAGGCATCACAATTCCAAACTTCAAACTATATTACAAAGCTGTAATCATCAAGAGAGTATGGTCTTGGCACAAAAACAGACACATAGATCAACGGAACAGAATACAGAACCCAGAACTTGACTCTCAACTCTATGGTCAACTAATTTTTGACAAGTAGGAAAGAATATCCAATGGAAAAAAGACTGTCTCTTCAACAAATGGTGTTGGGAAAATTGAAGAGCCACCTGAAGAAGAATGGAACTGGACCACTTTCTTACACCATACACAAAAATAAACTCAAAATGGATGAAAGACCTAAATGTGAGACAGGAATCCATCGAAGTCCTAGAGCAGAACACAGACAGCAAACTCTGACCTCGGCCACAGCAATTTCTTGCTAGACATGTCTCCAGAGGCAAGGGAAACAAAAACAAAAATGAACTATTGAGACCTCATCAGGATAAAAACCTTTTGCACAGCAAAGGAAACAATCAACAAAACTAAAAAGCAACCCACCGAATAGGAGAAGATATTTGCAAAGGATATATTGGCTGTAGGGCTGGTATCCAAAATCTATAAAGAACTTAAACTCAACACCAAAACAAAACAAAACAAAATCAAAAAAACCCAGTCAAGCAATGGGTAGAATACATGAACAGATATTTGCTAAAAGGAGACATTAGAAACGACTAACAGACACATGAAAAAATGCTCAACATCACCTGGCATCAGGGAAATACAAATCAAAATCACAATGAGATACCATCTCTTACCAGTCAGAATGGCTAAAATGAACAACTCAAATGTTGGTGAAGATGTGGAGAAAGGGGAACCTTCTTATACTGTTGGTGGGAATGCAAACTGGTACAGCCACTCTGGAAAACAGTATGGAGGTTCCTCCAAAAGTTAAAAATAGAACTGCCCTGTGACTCAGCAATTGCACTACTAGGTATTTATCCAAAGGATACAAACATAGTGATTTGAAGGGGCACATGCACCTTAATGCAGCAATGTCCACAATAGTCAAACTATGGAAAGAGCCCAGATGTCCATCAATGGATGAATGGATAAAGAAGAGTGGTATTTATATACAATTGAATATAACTCAGCCATCAAAAAGAATTAAATCTTTCCATTGGCTACCATGTGGATTGAACTAGAGTGCATCATGCTAAGTTAAATAAGTCAGAGTAAGACAAATACAATATGATTTCACTCATATGTGGAATTTAAGAAACACAACTGATGAGCATAGGAGAAGGGAGGGAAAAATAAAATAGGTCAAAATTAAAGAGGGAGAGAAACCATGAGAGACTCTTAACTATAGAGCACAACCTGATCGTTGCTGGACAGGAGGTGGGTTGGGGGATGGGATGATTGTGTGATTGGCATTAAAGAGGACACTTGGGCCTTATATCCAACTGATGAGTCACTAAATTCTACCCTGAAATTAATAATACACTATAAATTAACTAACTTAAATTTAAATAAAACAAAATAACACATAAATGTATACACATAAATGCCAACATATCTGTGTTTATTATATATTAACCCATTTTAATCCCACTATATTGGAATAACTTAAAAATCAAATTAAAATAAATTTTCCTCTAAACACACAATTAAGTATATTAATTTCCAGACTTTGATGTGTCTATCTTTCAATTATCACACTTAAAAGTCAATTTTACATTCCTCATTTCTATAAATCATGTGACTTTTGAAATAAATGTGTGCATAGCTCCATAGATATCTAAAATTTATACATGTAAAGTTGAATTGTAGTTCCATGTGGAACTTTGTTGTTAAATGTTATCAGTCACTCTTAATTCATATAATGATAATTATATATCATGTCAAATTATTTGTTTCTATGTAAAATGAAACAATTATGTTTTTTCTGTAGTATTAGGTAAAGTCTTTGTCTTTATGAATTCAAACAAATTTGCCAGGTAGACAAAAGTTCCCCATGTTTAAACTCTATTTTACATCCAGATGTTTTGGTACATTTTCAAAGCCACGATACCTAGCTGGAAGAGAACCCTGCACCTCCTCTTGAATAACTGTATTTGTGTGAAAAAAAATATTATGCATTCTGAACAGTATAAATAATATATACAGTTTTCTGCAAAACACACCCAATACATAATTTTGAATGGTGTGATCAAAAGAATAAAATCAATAATGAAACATAATCTCTAATTAAGGAACTCAGAAGTTAATTTTCCAGAGTCCATGAAATTCTAGTTTTCTGTGTTTATTTCCCCCACTTTAAATATGGGACTAGAGTCGCCTGGTTGACTCAGTAGGTTAAGCATCCAACTCTTGGTTTTGGCTGTCATGGTCTCAGAGTTGTGGGACCAGCCCCACGTTGAGCTCTGTGCTCAGTGTGGATTCTCCTGGAGATTATCTCCCTCTCCCTTTGCTCCTTGCCTTGTTCGTGTGCTCTCTCCCTCTCTCTAAAATAAATAATACCCTTAAGAAAATAAATATGACACTAGGTCTGTGTTTACATACCTAAAGAGCTGGTCAGATTTTATTTTTAAATTCTTAATTACTTCAAGGTTGTGACACTGAACAGCTATTTGTGCTTCAATTACTGGAAATATTTTTTGTGTAAGGTGTCAGTGTTTCGAACTGATATGTAATAAAACAAGTAAATACATTTTAAAGTTCATTTTATGGACTGTGAAAAATGATATTTTTGACCAGAGTTGCATATTCATTTACTTCTGACTACCATGAAATAGAGTAAAAGTAGTATTACATAAATATTTTTCTAATAGTTTATCTAATGAAAGCATTGTTTTGTTGTCTCATGTTTTTCAAGTATTAAGACAAAAAAGTGGAAGTCCTTCTTATTAACTGTATGTCAAAAGAATAGCATTTCTATGAAGTATGTCAACAAATAATTAATAAATTTAATACTCCAGAACAGGGGGAAAAGTGCAAATGTCTCTAGAATGTCCATTGAAATACTTCTTTTTCACTATTACATCATTTTGACTACCTGAAACCTAATGCAATGTGATTTTTTTTACTTGACAAAAAAATTTTACTCCTACATGAATAGTATCTGTATATGTGGATAATCCAATATACTTAATCACTTAAAAAAGAGACAGTTTAAAGCAATTTGGATTGAGATTAGCTAGAATATGGAAAAGGTAAAAGTTGATTATAATTCCTAGAAATGATTAAATAACTTGGTTGTTCTTTTTTTTAAAGATTTTTTATTTATTTGACAGAAAGAGAGACAGTGAGATAGGGAACACAAGCAGGGGGAGTGGGAGAGGAAGAAGTAGGCTTCCTGCTGAGCAGGGAATCTGATGCGGGACTCGATTCCAGGACGCTGGGATCATGACCTGAGCCGAAGGCAGACACTTAACAATGAGCCACCCAGGCGCCCCTAACTTGGTTGTTCTAAAGGAACTTTTGGCAGAAATTTAAATGGCATTCTTTTTAATTTTAAACTTTTTTGGGGGGTGGGACCTGGGTGGCACTGTTGGTTAATTGTCTGACTCTTGATTTCAGCTCAGGTTGTGATCTCAGGGCTCACGAGATCAAGCCTTGCACTGGGCTCCACTCTCAGCGTGGAGTCGGCTTCAGACTCTCTCTCCCTCTCTCTCTGCTCCTCTCCCCTGTGCTCTCTTTATCTAAAATATATAAATCTTAAAAAAAATTTTTTTTTCATCAAACTTGGTATTTTCAGTGAATGGAGGTTAGTCTTGTGGTGGTAATATATAGTATGCCTCTGTATTACACTTTTAACTAATCAAACTATACTATTACATCAATTTGTCCAATAATTCATCTATAGAAATAAATAATATATGCAATAAATCAGTGAATTACCACTATATGTAAAAAAAAATCCTGCATGTATAGTTTATAATATAAAAAGAAGAAAATAATTTTGTAATTTTAAAGTGCAACACTTCCAAAAGTTATAGAAACTTTTAAACAAAATTACTGTTATAAAGAAAAACTTACTAATATAGCTTCAAATAAAAACAAATAATTAAATAATTCTTCACATAAATACATCTACAATTTTCTTTATTTTTTACAATGAAGGTATATTGCATGTGCAATAAAAATAAAAGTTTATGACTAACTTAGAATTTTATGTCTATTTCAAATACCACATAAAACCACAGAAATAATGTAGGAACAAACATAATACATGAAGAAATAATTGCTCAATAGTTCTCTTTAAAAAGGCACGTTCTGCATGGAACACTGGGTGTTATACGCAAACAATGAATCATGGAACACTACATCAAAAACTAATGATGTAACGTATGGTGATTAACATAACAATAAAAAAATTAAAAAATAGTAATTATACACAACACACAAAGCTTTATATTATCACAGCAGCTTTGAATATGCTAGATACTTAAATCTATATAGTATTTAAAGTAGACAAAAACTATGCTACAAACAAAATCTAAAACAACTTGTCTATTACATAAGAGCACATATAGGAAACATTTACAAGGTGTGGATTAATTTCATGTAAGGTTTCTTAAGATCTGCTTTTCCTGTATCATTTCTTTTGAGATCAACCTTCATATCATGCCTATATAGATACACAATTACAACATCTAATTGAACAGTGATGAGTGCAGGCATTAAAATAATAAAATGAGGCAGTATTATTTTGTGTTGAAACAAATATATTAGTAAATATTGTACAAAATAGTGGTTACTGGTTGACTGACTCCAAATTCAATTATTTTTAAAGATTTTATTTATTTGACAGAGAGAGAGATAGCGAGAACAGGAACACAAGCAGGGGGAGTGGGAGAGGGAGAAGCAGGCTTCCGGTGGAGCAAGGAGCCCGATGCGGGGCTTGAACCCAGCACCCTGGGATCACGACCTGAGCCGAAGGCAGATGATTAACAACTGAGCCCCCAGGTGCCCCCAAACAGATATATTTCTAATGAATACTCTATCATTTTTCAGAACATCTGAGTCAAAATAATTATAGAAAATATTTGATTCCCTGTTGAAAACATGAAATTTCTCATAAATCTTCTTATATATTACAGCCTATTACAACCATTTCACTTCTTCACTTTCATTTTCTATTTAAGTGAATGATGAGCTAAATGTAAATATCACCCCAAAGTCTCCTTTTGAAAATGTACTTTACACTTTGTTTAAAATCAATTGGAACAGTTTTGCCCTCTGCTAACAATAATATTTTATTTCATTGTCAGAATTTCCAATGAATTTTTGTTGTGTTGGTTGACACTTTTCCCCATTTTGTGTGATGTTTCTTTAAAAAGAACACACCTCCAATATTGAAAGTTTTTTTTAAAGATTTTATTTATTTATTCATAAGAGACAGAGAGAGAGAGAGAGGCAGAGGGAGAAGCAGGCTCCCCGCTGAGCAGGGAGCCCAATGTGGGACTCAATCCCAGGAGTCTGGGATCATGACCTGAGCAGAAGGCAGATGCTTAACCATCTGAGCCACCCTGGCGCCCGAAAGTTTTAAATACATATATTATTCTTCAGTGCTCACTTATCTTAGCATTCTGCGACATCAGTAAATATAAGATGCCTCTCCTGGCATTAATCAGAAATTGAAGAATATATAGAAAGGATGAAGAATATGCAAATGTAGCACAAAATATAAGAACCAAATTATTTCTAATATTATATTAATTTGCCTAAGTTCACCAATTCATGTCCAGCAGATATTTAGTAATTAAGTAATGTGAACCAATGACAGAAAATATATAATTTATCTATTTTTTTAAGATGTGAAAAAATAAAATAAGTCATCTGAAAACTGATTGTAGGATGGTCCTTTTAGCTAATAAAAACCTAGTGATAACAAAGAAGTTATTCTAATTAGCATTTACTTTTCATATTTTGCCTATCTCATGAAGTTATTTGTCCTGTGTTTAGGAAAAGATCTCTTAGCTAAATAAAAGAAAATGTCATTGTGGAAAAAGTTGTTAATTTATTTTACTTTTTAAGAATTACAAAATATCAAAAAATACAAATAAAAAGAGGATATTTGGAAAATATTTCATTTTTTCTTCATTTATGCCTTGCTTACTGTACATTTATATTCTCAAGTATAATAAATCTAACCCATAAAACATCTCCATGCCTTCAAAAACCGTTGAAACCAGAATTTACTCTTTTAACAAACTTCATGAGCCAATCTAGCACAATGATAATCTGCTAATGTAATTCGCAAACCATCCCCGCTTTGTATACATTTTTAAGTGAGCCACAAATTTAGTCCAGGGGAAAGTGTTATTAAGATACACAACACACAGGCGCCTGGGTGGCTCAGTCGTTAAGCGTCTGCCTTCGGCTCAGGTCATGATCCCAGGGTCCTGGGATCGAGTCCCACATCGGGCTCCCTGCTCCACGGGAAGCCTGCTTCTCCCTCTCCCACTCCCCCGCTTGTGCTCCTGCTCTCGCTATCTCTCTCTCTGTCAAATAAATAAAATCTTTAAAAAAAAAAAAAGATACACAACACACACACACACACAAGATACACAACACATAGAAATTGTTGTTCATAAAAAATAATTTCCTATTGAGAAATGTTTATAATAAAATAATAGCAGTAAAAATTAGAAAATGATAGCACCTTTATAAATGATTACATATAAACAAAAACAAACCTTGAGGAGATGTTAGGCATCTCACACCTTGTACCTTGTAAACTCATTCAAAGCATAACAGAACTCTCTATACAAAGAATAGGGTTCTATTTTACTGTCTGCAATAGCATAATTATGGACCTATTGTAACAAAAATGCACCCACAACTGGAGTGATATCTTACTTTCACTGTGTGATTAAGAATGGATAATGTTATTGTATAATTTAAATATGCATATTCTTGAATGACCTCGATCTTAAAACCATTTCCTAAATTATGGTAAATTATTATCTTCATTGTTATTTTGAATTCTGATAGATTTCTGTAGTATTTCTAACTTTGGTGAGAAGATACCCAGTTTGATTTCAACATTACAACCATTTTATTAAGCCTGAATAAGTTTTCAAAAAACTTTATTCACTGAAACAGAGATGAAGATCTTTTTTAAAAGTAACACAGACAAAACAATAAAATCAACATGTGATATAATTTCAAGAGAAAAGATGTAGATAAATTCTATTGCTTGACTTTATTAAAGAAGTAACCATCCTTAAATCACTTAATTTACTTATGAATTTCTAGATAAATTTGTAATCATTTCTCCACAGAATATAGATAAAAATCACTGTATAAGCTCTTGTTTTCATAAGTTTATTGGGTTTTAAATTATTATACATAGATTTCTTAGGTCTTAATATGCCCATACTTTCCTTCAGGCCCATTAAAGAAAGCAAACATATTTTCTTATCCAAAAGTCATTATCTTTTAAGAATGTCTCCTGGAGGGCTTTCAATACCTTGGACAAATATGCAAATACTTAAATCAATGTCCAAAATAGAGATCTCATATATATTTCATGTTTTGGCTTGAAGATAAGAATGAGCAGCATGTCTTTATTTTTCTAATCCTATTCTTGTTACATTGTGTAAATAAAGATTTTATGAAACAGAATAAAGGTGGGTTCCTAATCTAAAAATAACATTCTCTTTTCATTGTGGCAGTTTGGGAGCATATGGGTAGGGAGGATATATTGATGCTATTTTATTTTCCTGAGTAGACACAGTTTTTCCCAAGTGAAGCTGGGATTCTCAACTCCATTAAACACCAAGGCCTTCTTACCAGATTCTAAAAAGCTTTACTGTGATGTATCTAGCCCTGACTGTTTTGATCCTCATGCACATAATGATACTGAGGACAGAAGCCAGGACCTTTATTCTAAGGTCTTTCAAGTATATTCTCTAGCAAGATGTGTCATACTTCCATCTGCAGACAACACTGCCCCTGTTATAGTCATCATTCGGAACCAAATTTTCCTACCATCAGGAGTCATTTTACCATGATTTTCTATCAAACTTAAAATGAAACCATGTATTTATTTTGATACTTCTGCAGAATATAGTCATTTTGATTGTTGGAGTCAATACAATAGATTCTGTAAAGTTCTACTTCAACTGAAAATAATTTTAAAAAATAAAATAAAGTTAGAAAGGTTAGTTAGAAACTTGGATTACCTACCGGTCTAGTGTGTACAGACACAGGAGTTTTGAAAGTTGTCACTGAATAGCTGCACTCAGAAACATTGTAAGGATCAGAACTGCTGGAGGAACACTTAGAGATGGAATCACAGGCCACAAAGGTGTTATCAAGTGGCAGTTCCTGGATGATGTGGTGCTTTGAATTCAGGGGAGTTTCAGGCTGGATATGGAAGGCAGGCTGTGGAGAGGCAGATTTGTAGTGCCTGGCTAAATCAGGGCTGTCAGGCTTGAATGTAGTAGGTATAGTGCCCCAGTTGTACTTGCCCATGGTTTGTTCTTCCAGTTCAATGGGAAGGTCTAGTGTGACACTGTTTCCATCATTGTCAACATCATCTGCCTTAGTTTCTTCAATAGTGACAAAGTTAAGCAGCAAGTTCTTAGGGGCATGCTTCTTCTTCCTCTTCTTCTTCTTTTTCTTCTTCTTCATCATCATCATCATCATTATCATCTGCCTGTTTTCTGGGTTTGGAGTAGCCCATTCAGAATTCTGCTTGTTTTTCTGAGCAGCCATAATGTGTGGCAATTGATGGCATCTTGATACAGCAGTAATGAAGATAACAAGGATGACAGTTATGGTGCCAGCAATAATAGCAACCATGATCTTGATATAGTCACTGGTGGGTGAGAATGCATCAGTTGTCTCAATATTTGGGGTCACTGGTGTTTCAATGTTTTTGTGCACCAGTTCATGAATCCATGTAGCATTGGTCACTGACTCATTCACAAATAGATTAACAATAACAACATTGAAGAGAGATTCAGGTTGTCCTAAGTCCTTAGCTTTAACTATCAATCTGTGTAAACCAAGGTCTGTAATGACACATTTCTCCGTTAGTGTGATGTTGCCTGTTGTTTGGTCAATTATAAACAAACTTCTTGTGTTTCCTCCTACAATGCTGTAATGAAGCTCTGCATTCATGCCAGTGTCATTGTCAACAGCAAGTACCGTGAAGACCACTGTGCCTGGATTAGTGGATGGTAGAACCAATTCATAGGAGTTATTGGAAGAAGGGACAATGAAAACTGGTTTGTTGTCATTGACATCAACCACATTTATCGTCACTTTGGCAGTTGAAGAATGTGATACCTTACCACCATCCTCAGCCTTTACATAGAAAGTATAAGATTCTTGTTTTTCTCTGTCAAATGAAATATTTGGTTGGATAACACCAGTCTGTGGATCAATGGTGAAGTCATCATTCACATTTAAAATGGAGAGAGTGACTGCAGAGTTTTCTCCATAATCCGGATCAGTTACAGTGATCAGTCCTACTGTGCCATGTCTTGGAAGGTTTTCTGGAACATAGAAGTTGTACTCACTGTGAGTAAAAATTGGACTGTTGTCATTCTGATCAAGAATGGTCACTAAAACTGTGGCATTGGTTATTAAGGATGGCATCCCATTATCTTTTGCCAGAACTGTGAAGGAATATTTTTCCCGTTTTTCTCTATCCAGTTTCTTCACTGCAGTCAGAATGCCTGTATGACTATCTAGGTTAAATTCAGATGGAGCATCAACACCTAGCAGATAATTGATCTCAGCACTGTGCCCACTGTCCGCATCCGTTGCACTTATTTTTGTCAACTTGGTGCCAGGAGAGTTATTCTCAGGAAGAGAAAGACTTATGAAAGGCTGGGTGAAAACAGGAGCATTGTCATTTTCATCTTTCACTTTGACAAGGAGCATGGATGATTGATTCAAAGGAGGTTTGCCAGCATCTGCAGCTAGTAATTTAATGGCATATTCTCTTGTGGACTCATAGTCAAGATATGCAGCAGTCTCCAGGAGGAACTGATTACTGAATACTGGCCTTAATCTGAAAGGGACTTCATGATCTGTGAAGCATGTCACCATGCCATTGTGGTCAGCATCTTTATCTGTCACAGTTATGAGAGCAATTTTGGTGTTGAGGGGAGCATTTTCTGAAAGAACCACAGTGCCATTGATTGGATTAATGATGTATCTTATGTCAATTGATGGGGCATTATCATTGATATCTGTAACATTTACTAGAACCATTGCTCTTGCTGGCATCAATCCACCATCACTTGCCAAAACCAGTAACCTGTGGTTTGGTGATTCCTCCCTATCCAGTGGTTGTTTGACTGTGATAAGTCCAGTGGTGGTGTTGAGGTGAAATAGCCTCTTGGCGATGTTGGAGACTAGATTGCTGAAATAGAAGTGAATCTTGGCATTTTCACCTATGTCGGCATCTGTCGCATGGAGTTGTGTCACTGAAGTACCTACAGGAGCATTTTCTGGTATATTAACTTCAATCCCATCCTCCTTGAAGACTGGGCTGTTGTCATTTGTGTCAGCAACACTTATTTGCAAAATAGCAGTACTGGATCGTTGAGGAAAGCCACCATCTTCAACCTTTACTTTCATTATATATGTATCCTTCTCTTCCCTATCTAACTCCTTTTGAACAATCAGTTGTGGCATCTTGTCCCCTTCTGGTGTTTCAATGACATCAAGTCCAAAAATACTTTGACCCTAGAAAACATACAATGAAACATATTTTAACTTATGTAATGAGACCAGTGTTCAATCTATTGAAGCCACATGACAGAGGATCAGCTCAGAAATAGGTGTCAAAAGACTTAAGTTCTAAGTCTCGAATCTGTCTGTAACTAGTATTGTGACCACAAACAAATTGCTTAACATCTCCATGAATTTGTAAAATTAGAGAGTTGTGCTTTAAGATGGTCTGAGAGCTTTTCAGTTCATGGCATTTTATGGTAACAAGTGTAACTCACTGATATAAAGTATTAAAGTATACAAAAGGAAAAAGTATAAAGAGTTGTCAGTGTTTCACATGGTGAATTCAGTTATGAGTGAATTAACTGAAGCAAGATGGCAGTAGAGTAGGGTACCTCATTTCATCTGGACCCTTGAATTTAACTAGATAACTATCAAACCATTCTGAACACCCATGAACTCAGCCTAAGATGTAAGAAAAAAATATCTGGAACTCTACAGTTAGAAAATCCACTGCTGGGCGCCTGGGTGGCTCAGTTGGTTAAGCGACTGCCTTTGGCTCAGGTCATGATCCTGGAGTCCCGGGATCGAGTCCCGCATCGGGCTCCCTGCTCGGCAGGGAGTCTGCTTCTCCCTCTGACCCTCCTCCCTCTCATGCTCTCTGTCTCTCATTCTCTCTCAAATAAATAAATTAAAAAAAAAAAATCTAAAAAAAAAAAAAGAAAATCCACTGCTTTTTGCAAGGTAGGAGGTGTGGAGATGTGAATCTTTGGGGAGATATCAAGAGATAAACAGAGGGGGGAGGGAGCCTCCATAAGCTAGCTACCAGAAAGTGATATAGCCTTGGAGGATAAATTCAGAACCCTTAGAAATCTGCTCCAGTGAGAGACATCCCTGTCTGAAGGGGCTCAGGGGATGGAAAGGACAGAATTCTAGGTGGGTCAGTGTGGTCTCAGGATCCTAGAAGTCATAGAACTAACGGGGATGCCTGAGCCAATAGAGTGCCCAAGCAGTGGAGTGGAGAAACTGGTTATGGTCAGCGAGCCCAGGAGGGGACTCCTAGCTCTGGTCACCATAAACTGCAAACTGGGCCATCAAGTGACTGCTTGCTGCCTGGGAACCCTGCAAAGGACTGGACCGTGCAGACCATCTGTCATCCTCCAGGAGGGACAGAACGGGTGTGCCCACAACCAGGCAATAGTTTCAGGGTGGCAGGCTCATAAAGGACAGTATGGCGACACTCAGCCATCCCCCAGGAGAGGTGGAGCAGGTACATGCAATGATCCTGTGACTGCTCTCAGCGTCAGGGCACAACAAAGGGCAGTAACATGGGACCCTCAGATTTCCCCCCAGGAGGATCACTGTGGGCACACACCAAAGGAGTCTTTGGAGTTTAGTACACACAAAAGTGAACACTGTTGATCCCAGTGGGTTTACTGAAGAGGGAGGACTGTGAACTTTTGGCTCTGGAGCTGGAGGTCAGCCGAGGGCCATCTTTATTTTGATCATCTAAAGAGGCGCGGAAAGCCTTCAGGGAACAAAAGCCACACAGAGGACCAGCTTATGGTGAGCCCAGCCCCCTTGCAAGGGGAGGTGCAACTCTGCATAGGCAAAAACACCTGAGAAGCAGCATAGCAGGCCCCTCCCTCAGTAGACCAATTGGAAGAACAGGTGCACAACTAGCTTATGGATCCCACAAAACTGTAATACTCCAGGGCTAGGGGAATATAGTATATAGAACTCGAGGTTTTTTTCTCATGATTCACTTATCTTTCAGTCCAAAATTTTTCTTTTCCTTTTTTTTCCCTTTTTCTTTTTTCAACTAGTTTCTTATTTTATCAATGATTTGTTTTTAAGTTGCTTTTTAACATTTATTTTTTACATCTATATTTTTTAGATATATGTTTCATTTTGGCCTTTTTTCACTTTATTCAATTTTAACTTTGTATATATGTAAGTTTTGCTTTCTTTGCAATTTTGGGATTTAGAGTATTCTAACGCAGAGACCAAAATTCACTCAGGAACAAGTGGACCAGTGTGTTTTGTCCACCCTGTGAGATTATATTCTTTCCCCCCCTTTTTGTTGTTTTGTTTTATTTTGCTTATCTGTTTTGGTTTCTGACTGCTTCAGATTTGTCTAGTGTGTATTTTGCTTGGAATGTGGTTGATATTTTTGATTCGGTTCATGAGCTCATCCATTCTTCTCTGGGCAAGATCACTAAAAGGAGGAATTCACAACAAAAGAAAGAACAAGAAGTAATGTTCTCTGCCACAGATCCAATTGATATGGATATAAGTAAAAGGTCAGAGATGGAATTCAGGATAACAAGAATAAAGTTAATACCTGGGCTTGAAAAAAGCATAAAAGACAGTAGAGAATCTCTTAGTGAACAAATGAGATCTAATCAGGCTGAAATTTAAAATGCACTAACTGTGGGGTGCCTGGGTGGCTCAGTTGGTTAATCATCTGCTTTTGGCTCAGGTCATAATCCTGGAGTCCTGGGATTGAGCCCCACATCAGGCTCCCTGCTCAGTGGGAAGTCTGCTTCTCCCATTCCTTCTGCTCTCCCCCCAACTTGTGCTCATGCTCTCTCTCTCTCAAATAAAATGAATAAAGATCTTTTAAAAAATATGCACTGAGGGGCGCCTGGGTGGCTCAGATGGTTAAGCGTCTGCCTTCGGCTCAGGTCATGATCCCAATGTCCTGGGATCGAGTCCCGCATCAGGCTCCCTGCTCCTTGGGAGCCTGCTTCTCCCTCTGCCTCTCTCTCTCTGTCTCTCATTAATAAATAAATAAAAAATCTTAAAAAAAAATATGCACTGAGATGCAGTCTAAATTAGATACTCTAACAGCTAGGGTGAATGAAGCAGAAGAGAGAGTAAGTAAGACAGGCTTAAGAAAAGGAAGGAAGTTGAGGAAAATAAAGAAAAATAAGTAATAGCTCATGAGAAAAGGATTCAAGAAATTAATAATGCCATACCAATGTCAGAATTATTGGGGTGCCTGAGGGGGAAGAAAGAGAGAAAGAGCCAGAAGGTATATTTGAGCAAATAATGGCTGAGAACTTCCCTAATCTGGGAAAAGAAACAAGCATTCAAGTCAAAGAGGTAGAAAGGATGCCTCCCCAAATCAATAAAAATATATCAACACCCCAACATAGTAGTGAAGCTTACAAATTTTAAAGAAAGAGAAAATCCTGAAAGCAGCTTGAGACAAAAGTCTCCTCACCTACAGATGGAGGGACATCAGACTAACAGACCTGTCTACAGAAACCTGGTAAGCCAGAAAGGGCGGACATGATATATTCAGGGTACTAAATGAGAAAAATATGAAGCCAAGAATACATACACAGCAAGACTGTCATTCAGAATGGAAGGAGAGATAAAGAGCTTCCAGTACAGACAGAAACTGAAAGAATATGTGACCACTAAGCCAGCACTGCAAGAAATATTAAGGGGGATCCTGTAACCAAAGAAAGAGCCCAAGAGTAACATAGACCAGAGAGAAATAGAGAAAATTACAGAAAGAGGGACATTATAGGCAATATAATGGCACTAAATTCATATCTTCCAATAGTTACTCTGGATGTAAATGGGCTGAATACTCCCATCAAAAGGCACAGAGTAACAGATTGGATAAAAAAGCAAGACCCATCAATATGTTCTCTACAAGAGATTCATTTTACACCTAAAGACACCTCCAGACTGAAAGTGAGGGGGTGGAGAAAAATTTACCACACTAATGGACCTCAAGAGAAAGCAGAGGTAGCAATCCTCATATCAGAAATATTAGATTTTAAACCAAAGAATGCAGTGAGAGATGTAGAGGGACACTATATCATACTTAAAGGGTCTATCCAACAAGAAGATCTAACAATTGTAAATATTTATGCCCCCAACATGGGAGCAGCCAATTATATAAACCAATTAATAGCAAAAGTAAATAAACACATTGATAATAATACACAAATAGTAGGGGACTTCAACACCCAACTCACAGAAATGGACAGATCATTTAAGCAGAAGAACAACAAGGAAACAAGGGCTTTGAAAGACACACTGGACCAGATGGATGTCAAAGATATATACAGAACATTCCCTCTTTAAAAAACAGAATACTCATTCTTCTCGAGTGCACATGGAACTTCTCCAGAGTATATCACATACTGGGTCACAAATCAGGTCTCAACCAGTACCAAAAGATTGGGATTATTCCCTGCATATGTTCAGACCACAATGCTTTGAAACTTGAACTCAATCACAAGAGGAAATTTGGAAGGAACTGAAACACTTGGAGGTTAAAGAGCATCCTAATAAAGAATGAATAGGTCAACCAGAAAATTAAAGAAGAATTTCAGAAAATTCATGGAAACAAATGAAAATGAAAACACAAATGTTTAAAACCTTTGGGATGCAGCAAAGGCAGTCCTAAGAGAAAAGTACATTGGAATACAAGCCTTTCTCAAGAAACTAGAAAAGTCTCAAATACACAAGCTAATCTTACACCTAAAGGAGTGGGAGAAAGAACAGCAAATAAAGCCTAAACTGAACAGAAGAGAAATAATAAATATTACAGCAGAAATCAATTAAATAGAAACCAGAAGAACAGTAGAACAGATAAACTAGAAGCTGGTTTTTTGAAAGAATTAAGAAGATAGATAAACCTCTAGCCAGACTTCTCCAAAAGAAAATAGAAAGGACCCAAATTAATAAAATCATGAATGAAAGGGGAGAGATCATGACCAACACCAAGGAAATACAGACAATAATAAGAACATATTATGAGTAACTATATACCAACAAATTAGGCAATCTAGAAACTTATAAACTACCAAAACTGAAACAGGAAGAAATAAAAAACCTGAACAGATGCATAATCAGAAAGGAAATTGAAGCAGTATTCAAAAACGTCCCAAAAAACAAAACTCCAGGGCCAGATGGTTTCCCAGAGGAATTCTATCAAACATTTAAAGAAGAAATAATACCTATTCTACTGAACTTGTTTTAAAAAATAGAATTGGAAGGAAAATTTCCAAACACCTTCTATAAGGCCAGCATTACCTTGATCCCAAAATCAGACAAAAACCCCGCCAAGAAGGAGATTTAGAGATCAATACACCTGATGAACATGGATGCCAAAAATTCTCACCAAAATACTAGGCAATAGGATCCCACAGTGCATTAAAAGGATTATTCACCATGACCAAGTGGGATTTATTCCTGGAATGCAAGTGTGGTTCAACAGTCACAAATCAATCAACATGATAGATCACATTAATAAAAGAAAAGACAAGAACCATACGATCCTCCCACTCGATGCAGAAAAAGCATTTGACAAGATACAGCATCCTTTCCTGATTAAAACTCTTCAGAGTTTAGGGATAGAGGGAACATACCTCTATATCATAAAAGCCATCTATGGAAAGCCCACAATGAATATCATTCTAAGTGGGGAAAAGCTGAGACCTTTTCCCCTAACATCAGAACAAGACAGGGATGTTAACTCTCACCAGTATTGTTCAACAGAGTAGTAGAAGTCCTAGCCTCAGCAATCAGACAAAAAAAGATATAAAAAGCATTCAAGTTGGCAAAGAAGAAGTCAAACCTTCACTCTTTGCAGATGACAAGATACTTTATGTGGAAAACCCAAAAGCCTCCACCACAAAATTGCTAGAACTCATACAGCAATTCAACAGTGTGGCAGGATACAAAATCAATGCACAGAAATCAGTTGCATCTCTATACACTAACAATGTGACTGAAGAAAGAGAAATTAAGGAATGAATTCCATTTACAATAGCAAGAAAAACCATAAGATACCTTGGAATAAACCTAACCAAAGAGGTAAAGGATCTGTACTCTAAAAAATACAGAATGCTTATGAAAGAAATTAAGGAAAACACAAAGAGATGGAAAAACATTCCATGCCCATGGATTGGAAGCACACATATTGTTAAAATGTCTATCCTACCCATTGCAATCTACACTTTCAATGCAATCCTTATCAAAACACCATCAATATTTTTCACACAGCTGGAACAAACAATCCTAAAATTTGTATGGAACCAGAAAAGACCCTGAATAGCCATTGAATATTGAAAAAGAAAACCAAAGCTGGGGGCATCACAATGTCTGACTTTAAGCTATATTACAAATATGTGATCATCAAGACAGCATGGTACTGGCACAAAAACAGACATATAGATCGATGGAACAGAATAGAGAACCAAGAAATGGACCCTAAACTCTATGGAAACTATCTTTGACAAAGCAGGAAAGAATATTCAATGGAAAAAGAACAGTCTCTTCAATAAATGGTGTTGGGAAAATTGGACAGCCACATGCAAAAGAATGAAACTGGACTATTCTCCTACACCATACACAAATATAAATTCAAAATGGATGAAAGACCTAAATATGAGACAGTAATCCATCAAAATCCTAGAGGACAACACAGGCAGCAACGTCTTCAACCTTCACTGCAGCAACTTCTTGCAAGACACATCTCTAGAGGCAAGGGAAAGAAAAGCACAAATGAACTATTGGAACTTCAAGATAAAAAAAGTTTCTGCATAGCAAAGGAAACAGTCAACAGAACTAAAAAGCATCCTACTGAATGGGAGAAAATATTTGCAAATGATGTATGAGATAAAGGGCTTGTATCCAAGAGTATAAAGAACCTATCAAACTCACCATCCAAAAAACAAATAATCCAGTCTAGAAATGGACAGAAGACATGAATAGACATTTCTCCAAAGAAGACATACAAATGGCCAACAGACACATGAAAAAATGCTCAACATCACTTGGCATCAGGGAAATACAAATTAAAACCCCAATGAGATACCACCTTACACCAGTTAGAATGGTTAAAATTAACAAGGCAGGGAACAACAAATGTTGGCAAGGATGTGCAGAAAGGGAATCTTCTCACACTGTTGGTGGGAGTGCAAGCTGGTACAGCCAGTCTGGAAACCAGTATGGATGGTCCTCAAGAAGTTAAAAATAGAGTTACCCTATGACCCAACAATTGCACTACTGGGTATTTACCCCAAAGATACAGATGTAGTGAAACGAAGGGGCACCTGCACCCCAATGTTCATAGCGGCAATGTCCACAATAGCCAAACTGTAGAAGGACCTGAGATGTCCTTCAACAGATGAATGGATAAAGAATATGTTGTTTATATATACAATGGAATGTTACTCAGCCATCAGAAAGGATGAATACCTACAATTTACATTGACATGGATTGACCTGGAGGGGATTATGCTAAGTTAAATAACTCAATCAGAGAAAGACAATTATCATATGGTTTTATTCATATGTGGAATATAAGAAATAATGCAGAGGATCATAGCAGAAGGGAGGGAAAACTGAATGGGAAGAAATCAAGGAGGGGGAAAAACCATGGGAGACTCTTGACTCTGAGAAACAAACTGAAGGTTGTGGAAGGGTAGGAGGGTGGGGTGATGTCATAACTGACTGATGGGCATGAAGGAGGGCATGTGATGTGATGAGCACTGGTTGATATACACAACTGATGAATCATTGAACATTACATCTGAAACTAGTGATGTACTATATGTTGGCTAATTGAATTCAAATAAAAAAATAATTAACCATGGTTACTCCAAATGAATTAAAATATTTTACTGTAGATTTCAGTTGTCTAGGATGTTTTTTCACCCCTAAAAGTGAAAATCAAGTATAAAATATCCATCCAAGACAAGAGTATATATCTAAAAATACAGCTAAAATCTCCGGTAGAGGGCGAAAATACACAAACTCTGATGAGAATAAAACCTTGTGTAAAATACACAGAATTTCCTTTTTTTTTTCCTGTAGAAACAGGTGTTAAAATTTTAATTTTCTTGGAAATTAACAACACAATGTTATTTAATTAACTTTATTATTATTTTTTTAAATGGGGAAACACAATTGGACTGAAAATCACAAGTCAAAATGTCAAATTGGAAAATATAACTTGGAACAGCACCGATTTTCTCTTCATGTCCATGGAGTCAGATTATGGGAATTTTTTAAAAAGTCTTCTCTAGTTCTGGCTTCCTCCTAAGCCTCCAAGGAAGAAGTGTAATTAATATAAAATTGTAAAATATTTAACATGCATTCACTAGAATATATGGTGAGATTATATGGTTATATTTTTTAATTACCAAAGTATTATAATTGTCTATATATGATCTTGTACAATACTCAAATACATTTGTCTTTTTCCTCTTGAACTGCTTGAAGATAATTCTGCAAAGTTTTGAATTTTTTTTATGCTGAGATTCACTTACATTTTTATTCAAATCTGGAACCATAATATATCTCAGTAGAAGAATTAAACATTTATTAAATTTAAGGTGGCATTTCTGAAATAGTACCAGTTTGGGTCATCCTACTCTGCTGCCATCTTCCTCTCTCCTCGATTTGCTTCAATGTGACTTTTAAAAAATCAAATTCAGTAATCCATGTGTATTGGTTAACTTGTTTTAAATTCATACTAGAATGAACATTTTATTAATATTTTATTCATATAAACCAAAAAATAATTTGCCTTTCCTTTGAATAGAATGTTTAGCAAGGGAAACATTTTCCATATCATTTCTATTTACAAGTGCAAAAGTTATCAACTATTCTTCAATTGTATACTTTAAGAAAAAATGTAATTTTATGACCATAATGACAAATACAAATACAATATTTCATATTATAATTTGATCTAAATAAACAGCTATTAATGATAATTTTATTTTTGTAAAAATATTTCAAAAGGCTTTGAGGAAGGCTCAAACCTGAAGTGTCTCATCTATGGGTAGAAAAAATAGTTTCTAAATTGCACTTCATAAAATCCATGGCACTTAATACTATTTTGTTAATTCTTGGCAAACACAATATTTAGTGGTTAATACAGTCACAACATTCTTATAGGCATTGGGGATGGTAGTGAGTAAAGATATTTTACAAATATAATAAAAATTAAATTTTGGTTAAGATGAGAAAAAATTGATGACAATCTAAGCATTTAATAATGTTACTGATACTAACATTTATATTAATTAAAGAATAATTACACTTTTAATAAGAGCTATAGCGGGAGAATACAAATTATTATTAGAAGTTATATAAGGAGAAACTAGCATATATAATAAAATGTGAAAAGAACAAGTAAATACTCTTAAGCTTTTAGTTTCACACCCAATTATCTAATTTATGACTATAATACATAACTGGAAAAATGTGCTAGTTTTAATTTTTAAGTTTATGTATTTATGTTTGTATAGTTTTGTTATTTGTTCAGAGTTTAGTCTTACGCACTGGCCTGAATTTTGAATTGGCCTTTGCTTTCTCAAGCAAATGAAGGCAAGTTTGTACAGGCTGAAAAATCCAAGAACAGAATCTTCATTGTCTTTTAATTATTTTATATGAAGTGACATTATTTTATATGAAATATTTTTCAGTATATGTGCTGCCGAAGTGAGCACTGAAATATTTTTCATATTTCAAGGTGTTAATAGGATATACATGCCAGATAATAGGTAATGTCCATATTGCCCTTCTGTCTTCTACAACTGTTCTTTCCAATATGGCTGTGATTAGGCACAAGTATTTAAATATAAATTTTAATTAATTAAAATTAGATATAATCTAAATATCAGTTCCTTAGTCTAACCAGCCGCATTTTAAGTTTTCATACCTACATGTGGGTAGTAGCTAGTGCATTGAACAGCACAGATATACAACATTTCCATTATTGCATGAAGTTCTGTTGGACTATACTGTTCTAAGATATTATATTTTTCTTTAACAAAAATTTATGTTCAGTTAGGTGATTACATGTGAACCTCCCACAGATATTTACAACTCTATGAATGATTTGCTGATTTACATATTTAAATTTCATACTGTCCAAGGAATTTAAGAGGAGTTGCCCACATGTGAGACATAATTTTCAATAAAGTTTTGGCCAGATATCTAAGTTTGATGCCCAAGTGTGGTGCCAACATGAGCTCACTATCATTATTGAATGACTATTCCAAGGTGGTTCCTCTGCCTTCTCTCCTTTAGGGATAAAAAAATGACTAACACATGGATCCATCATTCATGCTACCCTGATAGCAGTTATTCAATTGGCATTCAAACCCATGTGAGAAATGAAAAAAAAAAAAAAAAAACTGAAGCTTTTGCTGTATGTTAGACTATAACTTGAGAATAGTGGGAAAAGTGAAAAGGCAAATAAAGATGCATGGCTCCTTAATTCATCACCTTACAAACATTAACAGAGATATGTCTTATGTACAGAAAAAAGTAAAAAGTTTGGGATACTTGAATATCCTGAATTCCAAACCTATATAAAATTATTTACCCTTGTTTATAGGGACAAACTTTTCCTGAGAAAAACCTCAGATAATTTTCCCAAGTGTTCATCTTTTGGTAAAGACACTAAATATCATTCATATGTGTTTCTCTCATTAATTTACTTAAGCCTTAATACACTATAAAAGGAAAAAAAATGAAGTCAACAATAAAATTCTCCCCAAAACAACTTCAAAATTATTTTATAAAACAACTTTTTTTTTAGAGATGGTGAGAGAGTGGGAGGAGGGCAGAAGGAGAGGGAGATAGAAAATCCTCAAGCAGACTCCCCACCTGAGCATGGAGCCTGACTTGGGGCTCAGTTCCAAGACCCTGAGATCATGACCTGAGCTGAAATCCAGAGTTGGCTGCTTAACTGACCAAGCCACCAAGGCACCCCTAAAACAACTTTTTTTTTTTTCTGTTAGGGTTATAGCAAGCTAAAGTATCAATCTCTGGTAAAAATTTACAACCTACTAGTAAACCTTTATTTTCAGAAAAAATGATGATAAATACTGCGTGGCAAGTGGCCAGTGCATTATTTACAAAATACAAAACTCTACATCTTTTAAATATACATATGTACAAATAAAAAAATAAAAAATAAAACAAGATCTCAGAGAAGAAAACAACATATTATATGAATTGGATGAAACACATTATGTGTTGATTTTAGATTTTGCTATCTTAAATGACATTTACCTCAAGTACACAAAACAGCACATTCCAGTTCAAGTTAAAAAAAATTGTGGGGGTGCCTAGGTGGCTCAGTTGGTTAAGCATCTAACTAGATTTTGGGTCAGATCATGCCCCTCTGCCCCACTGTCTCTCTCTCTCTCTCAAATTAATAAATAAATCTTTTCAAAATTGTGGGCTTTTTAATAACCTCATGTAATGCAAAAGACTTTATTTCATTTGTTTAAAATATTTCTTCCTAAATTCAAGAATAAGCTTAGTGTTTCCAAACACAGATGAAAACTGCTAAAATAAGCAAGATGTTAATTTCATCTGAGACTTTAATTCTTTAATTCTTTTGATTTATAAAATTAAAGAAGAAAAGGTTGTCGTTGGATATGAAACTTCAAAGAGAAGTATACTTGCTTTTGAAAAAAATGAATAAAGTATATTTGTTGCCAAATAAAAGCTATTTTTTGTCTATTGTTCCAGAAAACAACCAAACCATTGTACAAAACTTTAACATTTTTTTCATATGCATGTGCAAGTCAACCCTTCATTGCACATTGGAAGGTAATAAATAACACAGCACTTCCAGAGTTATAAATCTGGTGTGCTTGCCCAGAAAATGCATACAGTGCCAGTGAGTACTAAAAAGAGTTCCAAAGACCCTCCTGCACTGTTGATAGGAAAGCAAACTGGTGCAGCCACTCTGGAAAACAGTATGGAGTTTCCTAAAAAAGTTCAAAATAGAACAACCTTATTATCCAGCAATCACACTACAAGGTATTTACCCAAAGAATAAAATAATAATAATAATTCAAAGGGATACAGTACTACTACTACTAATAATAATAATAATAAAGGGGAAAATCCAACAAGAAAATATAACAATTGTAAATACTTATGTACCCAACAAGGGAGCACCCAAATATATAATATAGTTAATAACAAACACAAAGGAACTAATCGATAGTAATACAATTATAATAGGGGAGATTAACACCCCACTTACATCAACCAACAATTCATCCAAACAGAAAATCAATAAAGAAACAGAGGCATTCAAAGATACACTGGACCAGATGGATTTAACATATATATTCAGGACATTCAATCATAACAGAACAGAATACATATTCTTTTCAAGTGCACATGGAACATTCTTTAGAATGGATCACACATTAGACCACAAAACAAGTCTCAATGGATTAAAAAAGACCAAAGTCATACCATGCATCTTTTTCTCACCACAATTCTATGAAACTAGAAATCAACTACAAGAAAAAAATATGAAAAGAACACAAATATGTGAAAGTTGAATAGTATGCTACTAAACACTGAATGCATCAAGGAGAAATAAAAGAAGAAATAAAACAGTACATGGAAACAACTGAAAATGAGAACACAACAGTCTAAGACCTCTGAGGTTAACAAAAGCAGTTCTAAGAGTGAAGTTTATAGCAATACAAGCCTACCTCGAGAAGCAAGAAAAATCTCAAATAAAAAACCTAACCTTACACCTAAAGGAGCTAGAAAAGCAACAATGAACAAAACACAAATCCAGCAGAAAGAAGGAAATAATAAAGGCTAAAGCAGAAATAGAGAGGGGTGTAGTGAAGGTGGCAGAGTAGTAGGAAGACCCTATGCTTACCTCCCCTGGACCACAACTGGATAAATATCAAATCATTCTGGACACCCAGGAAATCGATTTGAGGACTGAGATAACAAATAGCCAAGCTAAAGGGAGAAAAGAGGCTACATTGTGCAAGATAGGAGGTGCAGAGATGTGATTTGGGAGAGAAAAGAAACACCACTGCTGGTGGGAGAGGGAGCCCTGATCAGGGAAAGAAGAGAAAGAGAGAGAGAGAGAGCAAGCCACAGTTCATTGCACAAGAAAAGTGTTTCTCCAAAACCATTGATGGGAAAATGAAAGGGGCTGATAATTGCAAGTTTTTACAAAAAGCAGAGCTCAAAGTCTGAAGTTTGAGAAGTCTGCACCATCACTGGGTTGGAGCCTGGGAGGCATAGAGATGCTCCTTTGGAGGAGGGCAGAGACCTGGGAGTGGACAGCATGGACTGAGAATCCCCTGGGTCGCATTGGGTGAGACAATCTCCCTTGGAGTGAATTTGAGAGTGGTGCCACTGTCTCAGGGGACAAAAGAGCCAGCAGGCACTGTTGAGCTGCCCTGTTTGTTAACATAGGAGCAGAGGCAGCTACTGAGAGCGCCTAACCTGGATGCTAGCTTTTTGCTTCACTTTACCATAAATTCCAAGCCCCTGCATGTACATGCCACTGTGCTTCTGGGACAAATCTGTATCAACCACATCATAATGAGACCTTCCTCCAGAGGATCAGCATGTGTCCTTGTCACAGTGGGTCCTTAAAATTTGGAATTTTGAAACCCAGCCAGCAAGCCTGAGATAAAACACAGGTGCACCATTCAGTCAGATGGGCAGATGGTCCAGACACAGACAGGGTGAAGGCAGAGATCTGAGGAAAGCCTGGGATAAATGAGGGGAGATTGTACAATCTTCTGTGAGGGCTTCCTAAACAGCAGCAGGTGCCGACTTGCCTCTGCAAGGATAAGAGAGCAGGCTGACACCATTTTTACCCCCGCCCATCAGCACAGACATACATCAATGAGCAGCATAGCACCCACAGTGGAGGCTTGAGCCACTTACAGCAAGCCCACTCCTGTGCTCTGCAGGTTCTTTCTTACAAGAGCAAATGTGCCTGAGAGTCAGAGCAGCAGCTGGCTGCTCCCCCAGAAGATGAGCAGAATCCACCTGCACATTTAAGTCTACTGACCATAGAGGGCTGCAAAGCTTCAGCTCTTTGGGAAATAAGATCTAGCCTCTTTTAACAAGCAAACCAGAACACACCCAGTTAAAATTCACCACACAATGGACAAGGCCCAAACATTCCCCACTGCAGGCAAGGAGAAACTGCTGAGGACTGACCTGAGGGAGGGGGCAGCCAAAACACAACAGCAGAGTGCATGCAGCACATACCGAAAACACTTCTTGAAGTGTCAGGCCCTGGACAGTATATGAAAACTTCTTAAAATACTAGCCATTATACTCAGGAGCAGGAAACATAATAGGCTTTCCTAACACAGAGAAGACTGAGACCTAGACAAAATACCAAGATGGAGTGATTCATCCCAAAAGAAAGAGCAAGGAAAGGTCATAGCCAGGGATGTAATCAAAGCAGAAATAAGTACTATGCCTGAATTAGATTTTTTCATAAATATTTTATGTATTTATTTGTTAGAGAGAGAGAGAGGGAGCACAAGCAGGGGGAGTGCAAGCAGAGGGAGAAGCAGGCTCCCCGCTGAGCGCAAAGAGGAGCCCAATGCAGGACTCGATCCCAGGACCCTGGGATCATGACCTGAGCTGAAGGCAGACACTTAACTGACTGAAACACCCAGGTGCCCCCTGAATTAAAATTTAATACAACAATCATAGGGATACTGGCTGGGCCTGAGAAAAGCATAGGAAATACCAGGGAGTCCCTTAACACAGAGATAAAATACCTAAAAACCAAGTCAGCAGAAATAAAAAAAAATGCTATAACCAAAAAGCAAAACTGACTGAATATAATGATCAAAAGGATAGAAGAGGCAGAGGAACAAATAAGTGATATAGACGATAAAATTACAGAAAATAATGAAAAGAAGAGGGAAAGAAAAATATTGGAACAGAATGTAGAATTAGGGAACTCAGTGACTACATAATGTGTAATAATATTCATATTATTCCCCAGAGGAATAACATAGGGAAAAGGGGCAGAAGGTTTATTTGAGGAAATTATAGATGAAAACTTCCCTAATCAGGGAAAGGAAATAAACATCCAAATCCAGGAGGCACAGAGAACTCCCATCAAAATCAACAAAAACAGGCCAACACCAAGACATACCTCAGTACAAAAATACAGAGCTAAGGAAAGAATCCTGAGTGGAGAAAAGGAAAAGAAATCCTTAACTTATAAGGGAAGACAAATAAGGTTAGCAACAGATATCTCCACAGAATCTCAGTAAGCCAGAAGAAAGTGGCATAATATATTCAACGTGCTGAATGGAAAAAAAAAAAAATGCAGCAAAGAATACATTATCCAGAAAGGCTGTCATTCAGGTTAGAAGGGGATATAAAGCATTTCCCAGACAAACAAAAACTAAAGGAGTTTGTGATCACTAAACCAGCCCTACAAGAAATTTTAAGGGGGACGCTGAGTGGGGAAGAAAAGACCAAAAATAACAAAAAATAGAAAGGACCAGAGAACATCACCAGAAACACCAACTCTATAGGTAATACAATGATATTAATTTAATATCTATCAAAAATCACTCTGAATGCAAATGTGCTAAATGGTCCAAACAAAAAATATAGGGTACCAGAATGGATAAAAAACAAGAAGCATCTGTATGCTGCCTACAGATATTCATTTTAGACCTAAAGTCACCTGCAGATTGAAAGTGAGGGGATGGAGAATGATCTATCATGTTAATGGACATCAAAAGAAAGCCAGAGTAGTCATACCTATCAGAAAAACTAAATTTTGAACCAAAGACTGTAACAAGAGATGAAGAAGGACACTATATCATAATAAAGGGGTCTGTCCAACAAGATCTACAATTATAAATATTTATGCCCCCAGCGTGGGAGCACCCAATTATATAAATCAGTTAATAGCTAGCATAAAGTAAACCACTGATAACAATACAATAGTAGTAAGGACCTTTAACCCCCCACGTACATAAAATGGACAGACCATCTAAGCAGAAAATCAGCAAGGGAACAATGGCATTGAATGGCACACTGGACCAGATGAACTTCACAGATATATTCAGAACATTTCATCCTAAAGCAGCAGAATAGACATTCTTTTCTATTGTAAATGGAATGTTCTCCAGAATAGATTACATAATGGGTCACAAATCAGGCTTCAACAAGTATAAAAAGATTGAAATCATACCATGCATCATTTCTGACCACAATGTTATGAAACATGAACCAATAAAAAGAAAAAAAATGGAAAGACCACAAATACATGGATGTTAAAGAATGTCCTACTAAAGAACGAATGGTTTAACCAGGAAATTAAAAAAGAAATAAAAAAAAAATACATGGAAGCAAATGAAAATAAACACAACATTCCAAAACCTTTGGGATGCAGCAAAAGCAGTCATAAGAGAAAATAGTGTATTTTTAGGGGCGAGGGAAAAGATGGCGGAGGAGTAGGGGACCTGATTCCAACTGGTCCCCAGAATTGAGCAGGATATCACAGCAGAGACCACTCTGAACACCCACAAAATCAGCCTGAGATGTAAGAAGATAGATCTGGATCTCTACAAACAGAATATCGCAGGCAGTTGGTTTTGAGGTATGAAGTGGGGAGCCGTGATTCTGTGGGCAGATATTGGAGGATAAATGGCAGTGGGAGGGAGCCCAGCCATGGGGATCCAACACTGCTGGTGAGCAATAGCCTCTAGCACTGGGGATGGGGCACAGACTCGCAGACTGGCAGCAGCAGGGAAAGGACTTCAGGGCAGCCCCCCCAGACAGAAACCCAGAGCGGAGGGGCTGCACGTGCGAACTGGGGGCAGCTGGCAGTTTTAGAAGCACATAGGGCAGAGACATGCCCCGACCTGGAGGCGAGGACTAGGAGCGCTGTGGAGGGGTGCAAAACCCAGGATGCTGCAGTATATAGCAGCACAGACAGAAACAGAGACAATGTGGCCTGGAGAGCTCACTGAAGAACAAGCGGTGATCTCTCTGCTCTGAGGCAGAGGGTTGGAAATGGTCTTTTCTGCTCTGACTCTTGGAAGAGATGCAAAAATCTGCCAGGGAAAGCCACCAGAGAACAAAAGCCCCAAAAAACCAGTTCCCACTGAGCCCATGCACCGCCACAGGGGGCAGGGCAACTCAGCCCAAACAGGGTTGCCTGATTAACACTGTGGCAAGCCCCTCCCCCAGAAGACAGGCTGGAGAACAAGAGGCCGGCAACCCTAAAGTCCCTAGAAAACAGGTGCATCTTGCTTGGGTTGTGGTCAATAATTTGACTCTATACATTCCCTCAACGACCCATCAACAGAATGACTAGGAGGAGGAACCCCAAAAATAGGAAAGACTCAGAGATTATGACTTATGCCACAGATTTACAAATGGATTCAAATATAACCAACATGTCAGAGATGGAATTCAGGCTGGCAGTTGTGAAGACAACAGCTAGAATGGAGAAATCAATTAATGGCAAAATAGAGTCTCTAAGGGCAGATGAAAGCTGAATTGGCTGACCTTAAAAATGCTATCAGTGAGATCCAATCCAATCCAGATAATCTAACAGCCAGGGTAAGTGAGGCATAAGAATGAATTAGTGACCTGGAAGACAATTTAACAGATAAAAAGGGAAAAGAGGAGGCTAGGGAAAAACAATTCAGAATCCATGAAAATAGAATCAGAGAAGTAAGTGAAACCATGAAACGTTCCAATGCCAGAATTATTGAAATCCCAGAAGGGGTGGAGAGACAGAGAGGACTAGAAGATATATTTGAGCAAATCATAGCTGAGAACTTCCCTAATCCGGGGAATGAAACAAACATTCATGTCCTAGAGGCAGAAAGGACCCCTCCCAAGATCAAGGAAAACAGGCCAACACCCTGGTGTGTAATAGTAAAACTCGCAAATCTTAGAACCAAGGAAACCATCTTGAGGGCAGTTAGGGGGTAGAGATTCCTTACATACAGAGGGAGGAACATCAGAATAAGGTCAGACTTATCCACAGAGACCTGGCAAGCCAGAAAGGCCTGGCAAGGCATATCCAGGGTACTAAACGAAAAGAACATGCAGCCAAGAATACTTTATCTGGCAAGGCTGTCATTTAGAATGGATAGAGAGATGTAGAGCTTCCAAGACTGACAGAAGCTGAAAGAACATGTGACCACTAAGCTGGCCCTGCAAGAAATATTAAGGGGGGTTCTAGGAGAAAGACCCCAGGAGTGATATGCAACAAAATTTTACAGGGACAATCTATAAAAACAAGGTCTTCACAGGCAACATGATGACAAATAATTCATATCATTCAATAATCACTCCCAACGTGAACAGTCTAAATGCTCCCATAAAACGGCACAGGGTTGCAGATTGGAT
>NC_138385.1:45091258-45142517 GCF_054177405.1 Leptonychotes weddellii
GTAGCAATTCTTATATCAGACAAATTAGATTTTAAACTAAAGACTGTAGTTAGAGACAAAGAAGGACACTATATCATTCTTAAAGGGTCTATCCAACAAGAAGATCTAACAATTGTAAATATCTACGCCCCCAACATAGGAGCAGCCATCTACATAAGCCAACTGTTAACCAAAATAAAGAGTCATATTGATAACAATAAGTTAATTGTAGGAGACCTCAATACTCCACTCTCAGCAATGGACAGATCATCTAAGCAGAAAATCAACAAAAAAACAAAAGCTTTGAATGACACACTGGACCAGATGCACCTCATAGATATATACAGAACATTCCACCCTAAAACAACAGAATACTCCTTCTTCTAGAGCGCACATGGAACTTTCTCCAGAATAGACCACATACTGGGTCACAAGTCAGGTCTCAACCGATACCAAAAGATTGAGATTATTCCTTGCATATTCTCTGACCACAATGCTTTAAAAGTGGAACTCAATGACAAGAAAAAATTTGGCAGAAATTCAAACACTTGGAAGCTAAAGACCACTCTGCTCAAGAATGTTTGGGTCAACCAGAAAAATCAAAGAAGAACTTAAACAATTCATGGAAACCAATGAGAATGAAAACACATCAGTCCAAAACCTATGGGATACTCCAAAGGCGGTCCTAAGGGGGAAATACATAGCCATCCAAACCTCACTCAAAAAAAATAGAAAAATCCCAAATTCACCAACTAACTCTACACCTTAAAGAACTAGAGAAAAAGCAACAAATGATGCCTAAGCCATGCATTAGAAGAGAAAATATTAAGATTACAGCAGAGATTAATGAATTAGAAACCGGAAACACAGTAGATCAGATCAACAAAACTAGAAGCTGGTTCCTTGAAAGAATTAATAAGATTGATAAACCACTGGCCAGACTTATCCAAAAGAAAAGAGAAAGGACCCAAATTAATAAAATGATGAATGAAAGGGGAGAGATCACAACTAACACCAAGGAAATAGAAACAATTATTAGAAATTATTATCAACAACTATATGCCAATAACCTGAGCAATCTGGATGAAATGGAGGCCTTCCTGGAAACCTATAAGCTGCCAAGACTGAAACAGGAAGAAATTGACAACCTGAATAGGCCAATAACCCGTAACAAGATTGAAGCAGTAATCAAAAACCTCCCAAAAAACAAGAGTCCAGGGTCTAATGGATTTGCTGGTGAATTCTACCAAACATTCAAAGAAGAAATGATACCTATTCTCCTGAAGTTGTTTCAAAAAATAGAAACAGAAGGAAAGCTTCCAGACTCATTCTTTGAGGCCAGCATTACCTTAATTCCCAAACCAGGCAAAGACCCCATCAAAAAGGAGAATTTCAGACTGATATCCCTAATAAATATGGATTGCAAAATCCTCAACAACATCCTAGCTAATAGGATCCAAGAATAAATTAAAAGGATCATCCCCCACAACCAAGTGGGATTTATCCCCCGGATGCAAGGGTGGTTCAACATTCACAAATCAATCAATGTGATAGAACACATTAATAAGAGGAGAGAGAAGAACCATATGGTGCTCTCAATTATGCAGAAAAAGCATTTGACAAAATACAGCATCCTTTGAAGATTAAAATTCTTCAGATTATGGGGATAGAGAGAAAATCCTTCAAGTTCATAAAATCAGTCTATGAAAAACCCACAGTGGATATCATCCTCAATGGAGAAAAGCTGAGAGCCTTTCCCTTAAGATGAGGAACATGACAAGGATGCCCACTCTCACTACTATTGTTCAACATAATACTAGAAGTCCTAGCAACAGCAATCAGACAACAAAAGGAAATAAAATATATTCAAATTGGCAAAGAAGAAGTCAAACTCTCTATTTTCACACATGACATGATATTTGATGTGGAAAACCGAAAAGACTTCACCCCCAATTTACTAGACTTCATACAGCAATTCAGTAATATAGCAGGATACAAAATTAATGCACAGAAATCAGTTGCTTTCTAATGCACTAACAATGCAACTGTAGAAAGAGAAATTAGAGAAACGGTTCCAATTACAATACCACCAAAACCCTAAGATACCTCGGAATAAACTTAACCAAAGAGGTAAAGGATCTATACTCTATGAACTACAGAACACTCATGAAAGAAATTGAAGAAGACACAAAAAGATGGAAAAACATTCCATGCTCACGGATTGGAAAAATAAACATTGTTAAAATGTCTATGCTACCCAGAGTAATCTATACCTTCAATGCCATCCTGATCAAAATTCCAATGACATTTTTCAAAGTGCTGGAACAAACAATCCTAAAATTTGTATGGAATCAGAAAAGACCCAGAATCACCAAGGAAATGTGGAAAAATCAAAACAAAGCTGGGGGCATCACGTTGCCCAATTTCAAGCTATATTACAAAGCAGTGATCACCAAGACAGCATGGTACTGGCACAAAAACAGACATAGACCAATGGAACAGAATAAAGAGCCCAGATATGGACCCTCAACTCTATGGTCAAATAGTCTTCAACTAAGCAGGAAAAAATATGCAAAGGAGAAAAGACAGTCTCTTCAATAAATGGTGCTGGGAAAACTGGACAGCCACATGCAGAAGAATGGAACTCAAACATTCTCTAACACCATACACAACGATAAACTCAAAATGGATGAAAGACCTCAATGGGAGACAGGAATCCATCAAAGTCCTAGAGGAGAACATAGGCAATAGCCTCTTTGACATCGATCACAGCAAATTCTTTCAAGATACATCTCCAAAAGCTAGTGAAACAAAAGCAAAAATGAACTTTGGGACTTCATTGCGATAAAAAGCTTCTGCACAGCAAAGGAAACAGTCAACAAAACAAAGAGGCAACCCACAGAATGGGAGAAGGTATTTGCAGGTGACACTACAGATAAAGGGCTGGTATCCAAGATCTATAAAGAACTTCTCAAACTCAACACCCAAAAAAAAAATAATCCAGTCAAGAAATGGGCAGAAGACATGAACAGACACTTCTGTGAAGAAGACATACAAATAGCTAACAGACACATCAAAAATTGTTCATCATCAGTAGCCATCAGGGAAATTCAAATGAAAACAACATTGAGATACCACCTTACACCAGTTAGAATGGCAAAAATGGACAGGGAAAGAAACAACAAATGTTGGAGAGGTTGTGGAGAAAGGGGAACCCTCCTACCCTGTTGGTGGGAATGCAAGTTGGTACAGCCACTTTGGAAAACAGTTTGTTGGTGCCTAAAAAACTAAAAATAGAGCTCCCCTATGACCCAGAAATTGCGCTACTGGGTATTTACCCCAAAGACAGAGATGTAGTGAAAAGAAGGGCCATATGCACCCCAATGTTCATAGCAGCAATGTCCACAATAGCCAAACTGTGGCAAGAGCTGAGATGCCCTTTAGCAGTTGAATGGATATAGAATATGTGGTCCATGTATACAATGGAATATTACTCAGCCATCAGAAAAGATGAATACCCTACTTTTACATCAACGTGGATGGGACTGGAGGAGATTCTGCTAAGTGAAATAAGTCAAGCAGAGAAAGTCAATTATCATATGGTTTCACTTATTTGTGGAACATAAGGAACAGCATGGAGGATATTAGGAGAAGGAAGGGAAAAATGAAGGGGGCGGAAATCGGAGGGAGAGATGAACCATGAGAGACTATGGACTCTGAGAAACAAACTGAGGGTTTCAGAGGGGAGGGGATGAGGGGATAGGTTAGTCTGGTGCTGGGTATTAAGTCGGGCACGTACTGCATGGAGCACTCATTGTTACACAGCAACAATGAATTGTGGATCACCACATCAAAAACTAATGATGTATTTTATGGTGATTAACATAACATAATAAAATTAAATTAAAAAAAGAAGTAATAGCCTTTAAGAAAGAAAAAAAAAAAACAGTCATAAGAAGGAAATATATAGCGGGCGCTTGGGTGGCTCAGTCGGTTAAGCGACTGCCTTCGGCTCAGGTTGTGATCTCAGGGTCCTGGGATCGAGCCCCGCATCGGGCTCCCTGCTCTGCAGGAAGCCTGCTTTTCCCTCTCCCCCTCCCCCTGCTTGTGTTCCCTCTCTCGCTGTATCTCTCTCTGTCAAATAAATAAATAAAATCTTTAAAAAAAAAAAAAAAGAAGGAAATATATAGCAATACAGGCTTACCTTAAGAAACAAGAAAATTCTCAAATATACCACCTAATCTTACTCCTAAATGACCTAGAAAAGGAACAGCAAATAAAGTCTAAAGCCAGCAAAAGAAGATAAATAATGAAAATTAGAGCTGAAATAAAGGATATAGAAACAAATAAAAGAAACAAAAATAAATAGTAGAATAGATCAATGAAACAGGGAGCTGGTTCTTTGAAAGAATAAATAAAATTGGTAAATCCCTAGTCAGATCTATGAAAATAAAAAGAGAAAGGACCCGAATAAATAAAATCATGAATGAAAGAGGACAGATTGCAAACAACACATAAATACAAACAATTATAGAAGAACATTATTAAGAAATATATGCCAACAAATTGGGCAATCTGGAAAAAATGGATAAATTCCCAAAAACATATAAACTACCAAAACTGAAACAGGAAGAAATAGAAAACCTAAACAGACCCATAACCAGCAAAGGATTTGAATCAGTAATCAACAATCTCTGAACAAACAAAATTCCAGGGCCAGATGGCTTCCCAGGGGAATTCCACCAAACATTTAAAAAAAAAAGTTAATACCTGGAGTGCCTGGATGACTCAAGTCAGTTAAATGTCTGACTTCAGCTTAGGTCATGAACTTAGGGTCCTAGGATCATGCCCCATGTCAGGTTCCATGCTCAGCAGGAAGTCTGCTTGTCCCTCTACTTCTCCCCCACTCAGGCTTGCTCTCTCTCTCTCTCAAATAAATAAATAAAATCTTTTTTTTAAAAATGTTAATATCTATTCTGAAACTGTTCCAAAAAATAGAAATGAAAGGAAAGCTTCCAAACTCATTCTATGAGGCCAGCATTACCTTGATTTCAGACAAAGCCTTCACTGAAAAGGAGAATTACAGGACAATATCCCTGATGAATGTGGATGCAAATATTCTCAACAAAATACTAGCAAATCGAATCCAACAGTACATTAAAAGAATTATTAATCATGATAAGTTGGATTTATTCCTGGGCTGTAAGGGAGGTTCAATATTCACAAATCAATCAATGTCATATACCACATTAAAAAATGAAAGTATAAGAACCATATGATCCTCTCAATAGATGTAGAAATAACATTTAACAAAGTACAGTATCCATTCTTGATAATAATCCTCAATGGAGTAGGGATAGAGGGAACATACCTCAATATCATAAAGGCCATATTTGAATGACTCACAGCTAATATCATCCTCAATGAGGAAAATCTGAGACCTTTTTCTCTAAGGTTAGGAACAAGACAGGGAAGTCTACTCTCACCATTGTTATTTAACATAGTATGGAAGTCCTAACTTCAGCAATCAGACAATAAAGGACATCCAAAATAAAAAAAAGACATCCAAATCAGCAGTGAGGAAGTCAAACTTTCACTATTTGCAGATGATGCAGTACTCTATGTAGAACACCTGAAAGACTCCACCAAAAAAATGGTAGAACTGATACAGGATTTCAATAAAGTCAAAATTTTAAAAAAATCAACATATAGAAATCTGTTGCATTTATTTTTTTAAGATTGAATTATTTATTTTAGAGAAAGAGAGAGAGAGTATGGGGAGAGGGGCAGAGGGAAAGAAACTTCAAGCAGACTCTCTGCTGAGCACAGAGCCTAATCAGGGCTCTATCCCACATCCCATGAGATCATGATCTGGGCCAAAGCCAAGAGCTGGATGCTCAACTGACTGAGCCACCCAGGTGCCCCTAGAAATCTGTTGAATTTCTATACACCAGTAATGAAGCAGCAGGAAAACAAACAAACAAACAAAACAAAAAAAAAAACAAGGAATTTATCTTATTTACAATTGCACCAAAACCATAATATACCTAGGAATAAACATTACCAAAGAGGTAAGAGATCTGTATTCTGAAAACTATCAAGACTCCACGTTTGATGGAGTCTTTCAGGTGTTCTACATAGAATATCATGTAATCTGTGAATAGTGAAAGTTTGACTTCTTCATTGCTGATTCATATGCCTATTTATTTCACCCCAAATATCCAAAACAATCTTGAAAAAGAAAAGCAAATTTGGAGGTATCAAAATTCTGGACTTCAAGGTATATTACAATGCTGTAGTGATCAAGACGGTATGGTACTGGCACAAAAACAGACACATAGATCAAAGAAACAGGAGAGAAAACCCAGAAATGGATCCACAACTAGGTGACCAACTAATCTTTGACAAAGCAGGAAAAACATCCAATGGAATAAAAGACACTCTCTTCAACAAATGGTGTTGGGAAAACTGGACAGCAACATGCAGAATGAAACTGGACCACTTCTTAAACCATACATAAAAATAGATTCAAAATGGATGAAATACCTAAATGTGAGAAAGGAAACCATCAAAATCCTAGAGGAGAACACGGGCAGCAAGTTCCTACTAGAAATCTCACCAGAGACAAGGGCAACAAAAGCAAAAATGAACTATTTGGACTTCATCAAGATAAAAAGTTTCCACACAGTGAAGGAAACAATCAACAAACCTAAGACAACCTACAGAATGGGAGAAGATATTTGCAAGTGACATATCTGATAAAAGGTTAGTA
Source organism: Leptonychotes weddellii (assembly GCF_054177405.1). Classification (NCBI taxonomy): domain Eukaryota; kingdom Metazoa; phylum Chordata; class Mammalia; order Carnivora; family Phocidae; genus Leptonychotes; species Leptonychotes weddellii. The sequence goes on from NC_138385.1 coordinate 45,098,010, forward strand.
TCCAAAATCTACAAAGAACTTATCAAACTCAACACCCCCCAAAACTCCAATAATCTAGTTAAGAAATGGGCATAAGACATGAATAGTCCCCCACTCAGCAGGGAGTCTGCTTGAATTTCTCTCCCTCTGCCCCTCCCCCTGCTTATGCTCTCTCTCTCTGTCTCTCTCTCCTAAATAAATAAATCTTTTTTTAAAAAGTTAAAAAAAAGAGGATGCTGCCTGTGTTCTCCTCTAAGACTTCAATGGTTTCCTTTCTCACATTTAGATCTTTCATCCATTTTGAATTTATTTTTGTGTATGGTGTAAGAAAGTGGTCCAGTTTCATTCTTCTACATGTGGCTGTCCAGTTTTCCCAACACTATTTGTTGAAGAGACTGTCATTTTTCCATTGGATAGTCTATCTTGCTTTGTTGAAGATTAGTTGACCATATAGTTGTGGGTTCACTTCTGGATTTTCTATTCTGTTCCACTGATCTGTGTCTGTCTATGTGCCAACACCATACTGTCTTGATGACTACAGCTTTGTAATATAGCTAAAAGCCCGGAATTGTGATGCCTCCAACTTTGCTTTTCTTTTTCAAGATTGCTTTGACTATTCAGGGTCTTTTGTGGTTCCAGACAAATTGTTGGATTGTTTGTTCTATCTCTGTGAAAAATGCTGTTGGTAGTTTGATAGGGATTGCATTAAGTGAGTAGATTGCTTTGGGTATCATAGACATTTTCACAATATCTATATTGTCAATAATGTCTATAATTTCTTTGCTGATTTTGATGGGAATTCTCTGTGCCTCCTGGATTTGGATGTTTATTTCTTTCCCCAGATTAGGGAAGTTTTCAGCTATAATTACTCTAATAAACCTCCTATCCCCTCTTCCCCTCTCTTCTCCTGGGATTTCTATCATATGAATGTTACTATGCTTTATGGAGTTGATGAATTCCCTAAGTATACATTTGTGATCTCATATTTTTCTTTCCCTCTTCTTTTCAGCTTCATTATTTTCCCAAAATTTTCTTCCATATCACTTATTCATTTCTCTGCTTCTTCCATCCTTGCAGTCATTACATCAGTTGATTTTGCATCCCAGTTTTAGCAATTTTCATTTCAGCCTAACTAGTTTTTACATTTATCTCTTTGTTAAGGGACTGACTCTCTGGTGTCTCTTATGTTTCTCTCAAGCCCAACTGGGATCCTTATTATTGTTGTTTTATATTCTGGATCAGGCCCATTACTTATATCTGCTTTGATTAGACCCCTGGCTCTGACTTTTCTTTGTTCTTTCTTTTGGAATGAATTACTCCATCTTTGTATTTTGTCTAAGTCTCTGTCTCTGGGCTAGGAAAACCTACTGTGCTTCCTGCGTCTGAAAGTAATGGCTTTATTGAGAAGAGGTTGTATACTATCCAGGGCCTCGCATTTCAGGAAATGTCTCTGGTGTATGGTATGTGCATTCTGTGGCTGTGTTTTGGCTGCACTTTCCCTCAGTTAAGTCCTCTGCAGAGGTTCTCTTTGCCTGCAGTGGGGAGTGTATGGACCTTGGCCAGTGTGGCCAGTTTTAAAAAAAAGTATGCTCTTGTCTGCTTGTTAAAAGAGGCCAGATCCTATTACCACTAAAGCTGAAGCTTTGCAGCACTCTGTGGTCAGTATACTTGGTGTGTAGGGGGGTTTGTTCTGGTCTTCTTGGGGAGGGGCCCACTGTTCTGTGTCTCAGGCACACTTGCTCTAGTAAAGAAACACCTGCAGATTGCAGAGGTGTGGGGTTGATGTAAGCTGCTGAGGCCCCCACTGTTGGCACTGTTCTGCTTATTGAAGATGGTACATGCTGATGCAGAGGGTAGAAAAATGGTGCCAGCCTTCTCCCTCATCTCCAGAGAGGGGAGTCCGTGCCTGATGTTGTCCTAGGAACCCTCACTGAAGACTGAACAATCTCCCCTCATGTGTCCCAGGCATCCCTCAGATCCCTGCCTTCACCCCATCTGTGTCCAGTCATCTACCCACCCAGCAGTGCAGTGCACCTGTGTTTTATCTCAGACATGCTGGCTGAGTTTCAAAACTCCCAACTTTAGGGGCCCGAAGCAGAACAGACCCATGCTGGTCCTCTGGGGTGAAGATGTCACCATGCTGATGCTGGTGCTGGTTTGTCCCAGAAGGGCATCACACCAAATGCACAGGGGGTTGAAGTTTAGAGAAATGCACAACAAAAAGCCAGCATCCAGGTTAGCTGCTCTCAGCAGGTTTCTCTGCCCCTATGCTAAAGAGCAAGACAATGGTATGCCACCCACCAGCTCTCCAGCTCTCTTGTCCCCTGAGAGGCATGCCACCTCTCCCAGATGCAGTCCAAGAAGAGGAAAATGTCTCCCATTGCTTCCCAAGAGACCCTCAGATGGTGCCATTGGTTCCCTAGCCTCTGCCCTCCTTCTCCACAGGAGCATCCCTGTGCCCACCATTCTCCACACTGACCATGGTGCAGATTTCTAAAACTCATGTTTGAGCTCCACTGGTTGTAAAAACTCATGATAATAAGCCCCTCTCTTTTTCCCAGTCAATAGTTTTGAGGAAATGTTTTTCTTGTACAATCCCTGTGTGCTGTTCTCCCCCTTTCCTCTCTCCATTATCAGGAACCCCTCCCCTGTGCAGGACCCACAATCCTTTTTTTCCCCTAAATCACATCTCCACACCTCCTACCTTCCATGATGTGTCCTTTTGTCTCCCTCTATTTGTGCAGTGTTTTCTCTCAGTCCTCAGATCAATTTCTTGGGTGTTCAGAATGATTTGATTTTTTTTCAGCTGTGTTCAAGGGACAAGGCAAACACAGGGCCCTCCTACTACTCTACCATCTTCAATTCCAATAACTTAGACTTTGAAGTTGTGTTTTGATTGTTGTATTATAATTCTAATAATTCTAATAAAATCATAATTTCTCAAAAATTGGACAACACTTAGATATATATTTTTGAACTATAGTAAAACCCTATCAATGATAGTAGACTGGTAAACATCTAGTAAGTACTGATTTTAACTTCTGAAAAAGAATATTTTTCTCTGATCAAAATTGTTTGTGATTTTGGCAAACTGCCGAGAAGTGGAAGCACACTTAACTAATATAAAGTTAAGAAACCTAATAATAAGCAAGTTGCATTTCATAACATCATTACTCTAAACTCAAGCACTGGATTATTAAACTAACTGAATGTTCTGCCACATTTTGTATTTAAATTGATTTGTATTATCACCAGAATTACTTAGGAATTGTAGCAGCAATTGCTATCAACCCTATTAACTAGACACTTTAATTCAATTATTTTTATTAGGGACCATGCTAAAATATTTAAGGAAACTCTAAGAATTAAAGGTAAATTTCAAAATAAACCTACCTAAAATGTGTTTACTAATTCACTGAATTGCTTCACTTTTTTCAATTTACTTATTTAGTTAGGTTTTTTTTAAAGATTATTTATTTATTTATTTGAGAGAGAGAATGAGAGAGAGAGAGCATGAGGGGGGGAGGGTCAGAGGGAGAAGCAGACTCCCCGCTGAGCAGGGAGCCCCATGCAGGACTCAATCCCAGGACTCCAGGATCATGACCCGAGCTGAAGGCAGTCACTTAACCAACTGAGCCACCCAGGTGCCGCAATTTAGTTTTAAGTAATCTCTACACCCAATGTGGAGCTCAAACTCTTGATCCTGAAATCAAGAGTTGCATGCTTTTCCAAATGAACAAGCCAGGTGCCCCTACTTTACTTTTCATGAATAATGTGACATAAAGGATAAGGAATCCTGATATGCACAATTGACTTTTCAAATAGAATTCTGCATCATATCTGGTTCAATGAGTCAATCCATATAGAACATTTTGGGGAGAAATATTTAAATTTATCTTTAGAAAAATGATCAGCTCCTCTAGAATAGGACACAGGCACTCAAGTTACCATGAGAATATACATTATTTATATACATATTAGATACATAGAGATGTAGGCATAGATACCTAAATATATCTTCTGATGTTGACTTAAGTGCCCATATTTAAACTTTTTTTAAAGATTTTATTTATTTATTTGACAAAGAGAGACACAGTGAGAGAGGGAACACAAGCAGGCGGAGTGGGAGAGGGAGAAGCAGGCTTCCCGTGGAGCAGGGAGCCCAATGCGGGGCTCGATCCCTGGGATCATGATGGGAGACGAAGGCAGACGCCTAATGACTGAGCCACCCAAGTGCCCCTATACTTTTAAAATATATTTATAGGTGTATGTATATATTTATATATGTAGGTGTGTGTATGTATGCAAACACACACACACACACACACACACACACACACAGTCTCCAAAATCCTGAGTGAAAAATCCAGGCAAATCCATGAAGAAAGCCAAAACATATGATAGAAAACAATTAATTGATTATTGGTGACATCATAATTTTTAATGTTAGTGAATGGAGAAACAACAACAGAGTACAATTTGTTTCTGTGTTGATGGTATCAATTATTCTTAAACCAGTATAATGAAGGAAAATATAAACTGTTAAAAGTATTTTTGAAGAATATTTATATGCAGATAGAGTTATTATTTTTCTACAGAAACCACTGAAGGTTCTTGATCTACCAACTAATTCTTTTTTTTTTTTTTAGAAAGAGGTTGTGTAGCTTATCCTCTTTTACGCTGTACTCAAGTGACCTCCAGTTAAATAGCTATTCAGGGAAAACTGTAGAAAAGGAGAAACTGGTAACACATTTAGCTTCTTGAAACCTTTGTTGTTTAGAAACTTAGCCAAAAGTTTAATCCCTCCTAATTTTTGTGAGTCTGTGCAAGGAAGTAATGGAGAGATGGTCTTCACATATTTGAATAATAATTAAGGAAATGCAAAATAAAATAATTTTAATGAAATTACATGTTTTCATGTCATTATCTTCATATTTAGCCTTAATAAACACTATATTAAATGAACAATGCCAGCTCAGAAAAGGATTCACCCTGTATGAATTTGATGTTAAGATGTCTACTGTCAGGTAATTCTTCACAAACTAATCTTTTGCCAGTTGAGCTAACTCAACCTAAGAGTTGTTCAGCTAAAATAAATGGAGGGGCGCCTGGGTGGCTCAGTTGGTTAAGCGACTGCCTTCGGCTCAGGTCATGATCCCAGGGTCCTGGGATCGAGCCCCGCATCAGGTTCCCTGCTCAGCGGGGAGTCTGCTTCTCCCTCTGACCCTCTTACCTCTCGTGCTCTCTGTCTCTCATTCCCTCTCTCTCAAATAAATAAATAAAATCTTTAAAATAAAATAAAATAAAATAAAATAAAATAAATGGAGAATGCAACTTGAGTTCGTGCAAACTCTGTGGCTCAATATAGTCCAAACCTTCTGGAAGAAGAAAAAAAAAGTGTAAAATGGCAAACAAGGAACTTGTTTGGATTTTATAAATTGTGACTATATATTTTAATTGCCCCTGTTTAATTACTAAGAGGGATCCTTTTAACTTTCAAAGTTGTCCTTATTTGGAGGGCAGATTATGTGGTTTAGTATAACACTTGTTTAGTATAACACAAATAAAAAACCACATGAGGATAAAATAGCAGTAAAAATATACACAAAGTTACATGCAGGCACACAAGGATAATTCTTTCTTTAATCTACAAATTGAATCTGAACTCTACAGGTCAAACCATTTGTCAACTGCTACTGTGGAAATTATTAGAGAAAGCAACATTTAAAGTAACTACAAATATTGGCTAAGCAATCATTAAAATAAGCAGTTATCTTTTTTTAAGATTTTTATTTATTTATTTGAGAGAGAGAGAGAGCAAGCACAAGCAGAAGGGAGAGGTAGAGGGAGAAGGAGACTCCCCACGGAGCAGGGAGCCCAATGCAGGGCTCTATCGCAGGACCTTGAGATCATGACCTGAGGGGAAGGCAGACGCTTAACCCACTGAGCTACCCACCCCGCCCCCGCAAGGTTATCTCTTTTTTTTTTAAGTTTTTATTTAAATTCCAGGTAGTTAACATACTGTGCAATATTAGTTTCAGGTGTACAATACAGTGATTCAACACTTCCATACAACACCCTGTGCTCATCACAAGTGCACTCCTTAATCCCTGTCACCTATTTAACCCATCCCCTGACCCACATTCCCTCTGGTAACCATCAGTTTGTTCTCTGAACTTAAGATTCTGTTTCTTGGTTTAAGCAGTTATCTTTTAAAGTAACATTGATAACTACAACTAAGAGAGCAAATCCAGCTATTTGTGAAACAGAAATTTTTAAACATGTGAAAGCATAGTTATGCATTCAGTTATTTGTGATTTAAAAAAAACAACTTAAAAAATCTTCCAATATCACAGTAACACAAAAGCTGTTAGTAAAAAGAATTGTTGATAATTCATCGTGGCAATGCACTGCAAATATGAATGAATCAACTATCACTAACCCATTGAAGCAATCACAAGTTTAAGAAAGCTTAACAGCTGCATCAGATGAAACAATTGTCAATGAACTGTGTAGCAAACAAAGGATGGAGATACTTTGGAATAACTCCTGAAGTTATACAAGGCAACACTTTATGTTTACTTACAGCTTTATCTAATCTAAAATATGCCTTAAGATGGAAAAAAAATACATATACAAGTAATTGCTTCACCACATCCACAGTTGTCTGGCAATATCAATAGGTTTTTTGGTAAAATGCTATTTTCACAGCCATCGATATCCAAATAAGGCCAGCCACTATTCTGTGGGGTATGTAGAACATTATCTCAGAAGGAGTCAGTTTCTTGCCTCAAAACTTAACTAATTTAGATTATAGAAGACCATACATAGTTGAAATGATATTACTATTTGCAAAACATCCACAAAAACAAGTGGAGAAAAATTATAAATTACCCTGAATTACTTAAATTTGCCATAGTATAATTATATTTGTGTAGACAAATATAGCTCTGGAAATTGTATCTTTAGATAAATAATAATAAATCAGATTTCTAAGAGTTAGAGTAATTAAAACCTCAGTTTTATTAATCTGGTTATTTTGCATGTAAACTGGTTTTCTACATGAGAACTCTAGCTTTATAAAAACCATACATTATATCATTTAGATATTTGATCTTAAACATTGTTTGAAGGACTAAAGAAAAACTCCAGGCACCTGAATATGCCTGAAAATTCACAGTGTGATTTCTGGAAAAAAAAAATTGACTTCAGAGAAATGGTAGAATCATAAAAGCTGCAGATGGATAAACTAGGTCAGTCTCTTTACAAGCTGGCCAACAATGCTCCAATTAAGTGCCATATATATTATCCCCAATGAGGAAATTTTCATTTTTCCCAGTACATGAATACTTCTGGTTTAAAAATGCATTTCTATACCATTATAATGGTTTTCCTTAAAAGGCTTAAAAATGATAGAATGATCATCATTACTTTTTTTTTATTTCAAACTCAAGAGAGTTCTATATTGGGTTTGGAATCTAGAATAATGATGTATTTGAGAAGTGAAGGAAATGGTATGGCTATTGGTAGCTGATCCATTAGGAATCACTTTTTTCACAGTAAAATGAAAAGGTTTAAATGCCTATCGAAACAAGCAAAATCTGTCGAATATTTAAATTCTCAGAGAAAAAAGCAATGTGACACCACTAAATGAAGTAGAGAATGTAATAATCATCATCAGAATTTTAAATTTTTTGTGTATTCAATCAACATAGGTAGCCTTCATTTTATATTTTTTAAATGATACTTAAATTTACTTGAATAAATTAATACTAATGACGATGAATATTGAATATTCAGTGGTTTGTAACACTAATAATTGCATTTTCCAACTTTTTGATAGCTATATGCAGTATCATATTCATTCATATAATCATTCAGTGACTTAAATAAAACACTGTTCAAATAAAAGCAATCTATAAAATTCTACACTTCCTACTTTATATATAATCCATTAAATTGTTTTTATTTTTTAATTTATGCATCCCTGAATTGTTTAGAGCATCAATTTATTTTTCAGTTAATCATTTACTTAATTATTTTCATTACTGACAGTAAAGTTCTCCTTTTCTCTGGCCACGCTATTTTAAATGGATGCTTCTAAGCAAACTCCTGTCCTCAGAGAATATCTTGGCCCCCTCATAAGCTAGAAAAACATACTAACATCCATAAAAGGCTTGTTCTAGCAAATATCCTGTTTGAAAAATGATATTTAAAACCTATTTAATTTAGAAAAATTAAAAATAAAAATTTCAAATTTGTTATTGCATATCTCTCCAACAGAATCCACTGCAAAAAGAATCATGATTGACTTACAAGAAAAGAAATAATAGAAAAAAAATTTCATCATGAATAAAAAGACAGGACGGGACATTTTTTTTTAAAATGGCATTTGAATGAGATGTAAAAAAAGAAATTCCAGATGGTAGAAGCTGTGTATGAGAAAATATTCACATTAGCAATATAATAGTCACATGAAGAGCCAGGAGGAGGCCAAGACAAATGAAGAGAGACATTTGAATCAAGAGATGAGCTAAAGAATCTAGGTCCTCAAACTCAGCATAACCAAAACCTTTTAACCTCTCTGGATTTCTGGGTTCACGTGGTAAACTCACCACACTGATATTTAATCCTCTAAAGAATTCCTTAATGGATTCTTCTGTCACATTATAGGGCAGGTTCCCTAGAAAAGCAGTATAGGGTGGCGATTTAGGAAGACGGCTCCACTCGATATTGGGTTCCCGAGCAGCCCGTGGAGCAGTGGGCAGGATAGAACTGTCAATTGGAGGTGCCGGTGATGGAGGGAACAAAGACCAATGGAAGGAGTCCGACAGGAAAGATGGCAAAAAGGATCAAGACCCCTGATCTGCACCTGAGCCAAAGAAACCTGAAGAAAATCCAGCTTCCAAGTTCAGTTCTGCAAGCAAGTATGCTGCTCTCTCTGTTGATGGCTAAGATGAGAACGAGGGAGATTACACTGAATACACCTCTGCATCCTGTGCTTTTTCCTAGTCTCTCCATCCCGGAACATTCGAGAGCAAATCAAACCTCTATCCAGACAAGACAATAAAACTCACCATCTCCTGGAGACCTTTCTTAACTTTAAAAAATAAATAAATAAATAAATGAAATTCTTTTGCATGCTGCTGTAGCCTTTAAAGTATTGAACTAACTGGAGAATCACCAATGTAGCCAGAGAGAAAGAGATGTACAGCTTTTCATGGAAAAGTTGTGCATTTTTATGACACATGCAGTGTAATTAGTGCCTGGGGGCCTCCATTTAGCAAAATGGCAGTGACAGTGATACTGTGTCTGGAATCTGGCTGGGCAGTAGGGCAGGCTTAAGGAAGAGTGTGAGATTTCTACCTTTGAAATCTTATTATCCTATTGTGGCATATATGAATTCTCAAACATTATCTGAATAAATTTTCGATCCTTGGAAAGGTAAAAAAAAAAAAAAAAGAGACAGAGAGATGAGCTAAAGCAGGTAAATGGAAGTTTGTTTTAAATTGAACTAAATCCAAAAATAAATGTGAAGCCAATGATATTGATTGAGGAGAGTGATGCTATCATGTTTTTATTTGTATATGCATATATACATATGTTTGTGTATATATATATATATACATATGTGTTTGTGTGTAAAATATGTATGAAAAATAAGTTCAAATTATAAAATAAGCTTTTTAAAGAAGGTGAATCATACTTTTAAAAAATTGGGGAAGACTACAATTCATCTTAAATTATAGAGCAAAACCAGTAACTTTTGTTTATGGAATACTTTAAGGCACTTAGGAAATTTTATATATTTTTCTTATTTCATTACTTTTTATAATATCCCTGCCTGTTTGAAAAGGATAATTTTAATTTTCTCCATTATATTGGAGAGGAACTGGAGGAATAGATAAGTTTGAGAACTAAGATAATAGAAAGACTTGTGTAATTACCACCCCTCGCACAGAAATTACCATTTCATCACAAGGATTTTAGCTCCAGTCTCACAAATGTTTTGCAGATATATTAAGGCAAAAGGTATTACTGCCATAATTGCAGACCTAGTAAAAAATAAAATATCATAAATTAATAAAGGTACTGAGTAAAAATCTACTAAAAGTAGATTTGGAAATTGTAATTATTCTGAAACTATGAAGACTTAAAATAATTCCATGTTAATAACAGAATGACCAATTCAATATAAAATTTTTAGAAGATAATGAATGTTTTCTTCCTCCTTACTATCATTAGTGTAAAAATGTATTCCCTATAATACCTGTTATTAAGCTCTTTAGGCATTTTGTCTATTTTTCAAACATATTTTATCTCTCGAGACTTTGTGTACTGGGAAATGATTAAAAACATGTTAAAATTAGATGACTGGAATTAGATTAAGATAGTAGTAGTCAGTAACTGTTACAACTAAGACAATATTCGGGTGCCTGGGTGGCTCAGTTGGTTAAGCAACTGCCTTCAGCTCAGGTCATGATCCCGGAGTCCCAGGATCGGGCCCTACATCAGGCTCCCTGCTAAGCTGGGAGTCTGCTTCTCCCTCTGCCCCTCACCCTTCTCATTCTCTTTCTCTCTCTCATCTCTCAAGTCAATAAATAAAAAATGTTAAAAAAAAGAATCTCTTTGGAGAAATGCTTGTTCATGTCTTCTGTCCATTTCTTGACTGGATTATTTGTTCTTTGGGTGTTGAGTTTGATAAGTTCTTTATAGATTTTGGATACTAGCTCTTTATCTGATATGTCATTTGCAAATATCTTCTCCCATTCTGTCGGTTGTCTTATGGTTTTGTCGACTGTTTCCTCTGCTGTGCAAAAGCTTTTTATCTTGATGAAGTTCCAATAGTTCAATTTGCCTTAGTTTACCTTGCCTTTGGAGACCTGTCTAGCAAGGAGTTGCTGTGCCAAGGTTGAAGAGGTTGCTGCCTGTGCTCTCCTCTAGGATTTTGATGGATTCCTTTCTCATATTTAGAAGACATACAAATGGCCAACAGGCACATGAAAAAATGCTCTACATCACTTGGCATCAGGGAGATACAAATCAAAACCACAATGATATACCACCTCACACCAGTCAGGATGGCTAAAATTAACAAGTCAGGGAACAACACATGTTGGCAAGGATGTAGAGAAAGGTGAACCTTCTTACACCGTTGGTGTTGGTGGGAATGCAAGCTGGTACAACCACTCTGGAAAACAGTATGGAGGTTCCTCAAAAAGTTGAAAATAGAGCTACCCTACAACTCAGCAATTGCCCTACTGGGTATTTACCCCAAAGATACAAATATAGTGATACGAAAGGGCACCTGCACTCCAATGTTTATTGTAGCAATGTCCACAATAACCAAACTATGGAAAGAGCCCAGATGTCCATCAACAGATGAAGGGATAAAAAAGATATGTGTGTATACACACACACACACACACACACACATATACATACAGTGGATTACTCCTCAGCCATCAAAAAACATGAAATCTTGCCATTTACAATGATGTGGATGGAACTAGAGGGTATTATGCTAAGTTAAGTAAGTCAATCAGAGAAAGAAAACTATCGTATGATCTCACTGATATGTGGGATTTAAGAAACAAAATAGAGGATCATAGGGGAAGGGAGTAAAAAATAAAACAAGATGAAACCAGAGAGAGAGAAAATCATAAAAATCTCTTAATCATAGGAAACAAACTGAGGATTGTTGGAAGGGAGGGGGTATGGGGATGCAGTAACTAGGTGATGGACATTAAGGAGGGTATGTAATGTTAGGAGCACTGGGTATTATATGACTGATGAATCACAAACCTGTACCTCTGAAATCAATAATACATTATATGTTAATTGAATTTAAATTTAAAAATGTTTTAAAAAGAGTCTCTTATGGATTTTTTCCCTCTTTTTTTTTTCTATTTCCCTTTCCCATATATTCATCTGTTTCCTTTCCTAAATTCCACATAGGAGTGAGACTACATGGTATTTGTCTTTCACTGACTGACTTATTTCACTTAGCATACTACATTCTAATTCCATCCACATCATTGCCAATGGCAAGATTTCTTTTTTTAAAGATTTTATTTATTAATTAGAGAGAGAGAGAGATTGCACAAGTTGGGGAGAGCAGAGGGAGAGGGAGAAGAAGACTCCCCTCTGAGCAGGGAGCACAACACAGGGTTCGATCCCAGGACCCTGAGATCATGACCTGAGCCAAAGATCATTTAACCAACTGAGCCACCAAGGCCTCCCAAGATTTCATTTTTTGATGGCTGAGTAATATTCCATTGTGTATATATACACCACATCTTCTTTATCCATTCATCAGTCCATGGACATTTGGGCTCTCATAGTTTGGATATTGTTGATAATGCTGCTATAAAAATCAGGGTGCATGTATCCCTTGAATATATATTTTTGTGTCCTTTGGGTAAATACATAGTAGTGCAATTGGATCATAAGGTAGTTCTATTTTTAAATTTTTGAGGAACATCCATACTGTTCTCCAGAGTGGCTGAACCAATTTGCATTCCCACCAACAGTACAAGAGGGTTATTCTTTCTCCACATCCTTGCCAATATCTGTTCTTTCTTGTGTTGTTAATTTCAGCCATTCTGAGAGGTGTGAGATGGTATCTCATTGTGGTTTTGATTTGTATTTCCCTGATGATGAGTGATGTTGAGCATCTTTTCATATGTATTTGAGACTTTTTTTCCTTCTCTTTTTTAAGATTTTATGTTTATTTGAGAGAGGGGGAGGAGAGAGAGAGCATGAGCTGAGGGTGGAGCAGAGGGAGAGGGACAAGCAGATTCCCTGCTGAGCAGGGAAGTCTATGTGGGGCTCAATCCCAGGACCCTGAGATCATGACCCTAGCTGAAGGCAGATGTTTAACTGACGGAGCTGTCCAGGAGCCCCAGAGACTTTTTTTCCCTTCTTGAGGTAGACCTGTATTGCAATATACTTCCTTCATAGGCGTGCCTTTGATGCATCTTAAAGGTTTTGGACTGTTAGGGCGCCTGGGTGGCTCAGTTGGTTAAGCGACTGCCTTCGGCTCAGGTCATGATCCCGGAGTCCCGGGATCGAGTCCCGCATCGGGCTCCCTGCTCGGCAGGGAGTCTGCTTCTCCCTCTGACCCTCCCCCCTCTCATGCTCTATCTCATTCTCTCTCAAATAAATAAATAAAATCTTTAAAAAAAAAAAAGAAAAAAAGGTTTTGGACTGTTGTGTTTTCATTTTCTTTTGCTTCCATGAATTTTTTCTTTATTTTTTCTTTCATTTCCTAGTTAACTTGTTCATTATTTAGTAGGATGTTCTTTACCTTCCATGTATTTGTGGTCTTTACAAATTTTCTCTTGTGGTTGACTTCAAGTTTCATTGCATAGTGGTCTGAAAATATGCATGGTGTGATCTTGATCTTTTTGTACTTGTTGAGTGCTAATTTGTGACCCAGCATGTAATATATTCTGGGGAATATTCCATGTGCACTTGAAAAGAATGTGTATTCTGCTGCTTTAGGATGAAATGTTCTGAATATATCTGTGAAGTACATCTGGTCCAGTGGGTTATTCAAAGTTGTTTCCTTGTTGAACTTCTGCTTAGATGATCTGTCAATTGCTGTGAATGGGGTGTTAAAGTCCCCTACTATCATTGTATTTATATTAATGAGTTTCTTCATGATTATTATTAATTGATTTATATATTTGGGTGCTCCCAAGTTGGGGGCATAAATATTTACAATTGTTGTATCTTCTTGATGAATAGACCCCTTCATTATGATATAATTCCCTTTTTCATCTCTTGTTACAGTCTTCAGTTTAAAATTTAGTTTGTCTGGTATATGTATGGCTACTCCAGGTTTGTTTTCTTTTGCTTTGTTTTGTTTTTGATATCCATTAGCAAGATAGATGGTTCTTCATCCCCTCACTTTCAAACTGCAGGTGACTTTAGATCTAAAATGAATCTTATAAGAGAAACACAGATGTTTCTTTTTTTTTTTTAATTCATTCTGATACCCTATGTCTTTTGATTGGAGCACTTAGTCCATTTACATTCAGAGTGATTATTGAAAGATGTGAATTTAGTGTCGTTGTATTACCGGTAGAGTTGGTGTTTCTGGTGATGTTCTCTGGTCCTTTCTAGTCTTTGATGCTTTTGGTCTTTTTTCTCCACTCAAAGGGTCCCCCTTAAAATTTCTTACAGGCTGGTTTAGTGATCATGAACTCCTTTAGTTTCTGTCTTTCTGGGATACTCTTTATCTCTTCTTCTCTTCTACATGACAGCCTTGCTGGATAAAGATTTCTTGGCTGCATATTTTTCCAAATCAGCACATTGAATAGTTCCTGTCACTCTTCTCAGAACTGCCATGTTTCTGTGGAGAGATCACTGCAAACAGGACATGTCTTCCCTTGTAGGTTAAGGCCTTTTTTTCTCTTACTGTTTTCAAGATTCTTTTCTTGTCTGTGTATTTTGTGAATTTGACAATGATATGCTTTGGCAATGGTCGGCTTTTGTTGAATTTAATGGGAGTTCTTTGTGCTTTTTAGGTTTTGACGTCTGTGTCTTGCCCTAGATTAAGGAACTTTTCAGCTATAATTTGTTCAAATAAATCTTCTGCCACTTTTTCTTTCTCTTCCTCTTCTGGGTCTTCTATGATACAAATGTTATTACATTTTAATAAGTCATGGAATTCCCTAACTCTAACTTCCTGATTCATAACCTTCTATTTCTTTTCTTTTCAGCTTTATTTTCTATAATTTTATCTTCTGTATCACTGATTTGCTCCTCTGTTTCATCCATTCTTGCTTTTAAGGCCTCCATTTGGGTTTGCATCTCAGTTGTAGGATTTTTAACTTCAGCCTGACTGTATTTTAGTTCTTTTATCTCTGCAGTAAGAAATTCTCTAGTGTCTTCTATGCTTTTTTCAAGGCCAGTTAGTATCCTTATAATCGTTTTAAAATCTAGTTCCAACATCTTACTTATATCTGTATTGATTAAATCCCTGGATGTGAATTTTCCTTCCTGTTCTTTCTTTGGGTGTAAACTTCTCCATCTCATCATTTCATCCAGAAAAGAAAAGAAGAAAAAAAAAAGCAAGAAAAGTAACAAAACAAAATGAAACAACAAGAAAAAGAAAAACCTAGATCCTTGGTTTATTTTGGTCTTCTGTTAAAAGAATCTAGATCCAAAATAAAATGAAAAATAAATAAAATGAAAATAAACAAACATATATACATATATAAATTTTAAAAAGTAATTGAATAAGAAAATAAATGAAAAAAATAATACAGAAATAAAGAATAAAAGTAAAAAAAAAGGTAGATCTTATTTCCCCTAGAGCTTGAGCTTTGTATCACTCTATGATCAGTAGATTTGCTGCAAGGGAGTTGTTTGTGCTGGTCTTCTGGGGCAGGGGCCTGTTGTGCAGATTCTCAGGCCAGCTTCTTTGAGTGGAAACATGCCTCCAGGATGCAGGGGTTTGGAGCTTGGTGTAACCGGCTCTGGCCATCACTAGGTGGTGCTGTTTTGCTCCCTGAAGACTTTCATCACTGATGGGTGGGATGAATATGTTGGTGCCTTGCTCCCTAGTCCTGGAGCAGGAAGTCTACACTCCCCACTCTTCAGTGAACCCTCACAGGAGAGCAATCAATCACCTGTCTTGTGTCCCCAGTTTCCATCTGAACCCTATGTTCTCCCTGCCTGTGTCTGAGGCATTTTTTTTTTATTTGTTTGTTTGTTTGGTTTTATCTTAGGTGTGCAACTGAGTTTCAAAACTCCAAATTTCAGGGACTCCCATGGCATGGACCCACATTGTTCCTCTGGGGGAGGGTTTTGCCATGCTTTTGCCATTTGCTAGCCAGTCTCAGGAAAGCAGTTGCATGACCATACAGCGATTTTCAGTTTATGGCAAAACAGAGTAGAAAGGCAGCACCAAGACTCACTCACCTGACTTCCTCACTCCTATGCCTGGGAACAGTGCAGGAATTAACACCACCCATTCTTCTTGTGACCCAGGGGATTCTCAGACCACATTGTCACTCCTGGGAATCTGTCTTGCTTCACCACCTGAGCACCTTTAAGCCAGTCATGTCCCCCACTATAGCAGACTTCTAAAAGTTCAGATTTTGCATTCTGCTGCTTATAATACTTTGTGGTAGCTTCTGTAAACAAACTCCCTCCCTGCCACTGTATCCACAACTATGTCTCCCCCATGTCAACACTCTGCACCTCCTACCTTCCAAAAGGTGGTTGCTTTTCTACTTGTAGACTTGCAGGTTTTGTTCTCTCAAAACTCCGATTGATTTCTTGGTTCTTCAGAATGATTTGATAACTATCTAGCTGTGTTCAAGGAATGAGTAAAGCTTAAGGTCCCCCTACTCCTCTGCCATCTTAACTCTTCCCCTTGTACTTCTTATTACATTATTTTGTACTATTTTTCTTAGTTTACCTGCAAGTATAGAGATAGATGTCTACATGTGGCAATTAAAATATACCACTAAAAATTCTTTCAATGTGTTAAATAAAGCAATAAGTTTCTTATAACTCATCACTTAGAATTACATCTTATATTTCACAGCAAATAAAAAAATATATAGGCAGCTATAGTTTTACCATTTTAGTTTCTAAAAGGCACATATTTGTGTGTGAGCACTTGTGCACATTCTATTGTGATGCACTGAGCTTTCTGGTAATGAATATTTAACATTTTGTAGATAAAACACATTATCACATATTTGTATAATAATATTGGTAGAGATGTACTAATTTCTGCAAGCAAAAGACCAATGTATAAAAAACATTTTAAAAATAGTTAAGAAAATTAAGCTTCTGTGTTTTATAACTAAATTGAATTTAATACTTTCCTTCCTCTGGTAACTTCTACCTGCATGCAGAAACTAAAAGATTCTTCAATAAAGATTTACTAAAATTATTTTATGGTCAAAGTAATTTCTTTAATCCATTATGCTACTAAATTACTTATTCACAGTTTTTTATTGATTTTATGAAGATGACTATAAACTGATAAATGCAAAGGGAAAATTAATTTCTTTAGAATTTGATTTTTGAAGTGAGAACTGTTTTTCATATGCATTTTATATTTTTTTGCTAAAGAATAATTTCTTCAATAACTGGTCAAAATTCAAATAAAAGCATAAAGCCTGATAGAAGCATAAAACTATAATAAGCTATAATAAAATCATAAAACTATTATTTTATAGATAAAACTAAAAATCAGGAATTTTCCCACAAAATGACCTTATTTTATCATCATTTCTAATACAACAACTTCATCAGTCCATCAACTTTTTTGGTCTGAGTTTGAATGAAAGCTCATACTACAGTTCACTAAGAGGAAGACTTCATTACACGAAGAGTTGTTATACAGTCAATATAGAGCAGTGTTGAAAAATAATAATATGCCAAACAAACTATCCACACTAGGATATTTATTATCTTAGAATATTAGCACTAATTAGAAGAATGCAAGTCAAGCATATCTGTGTAACCAAACCTTGTGTTTTCATCAAAGAGTTATATGCCATATTTTGTCTTGAATAAATATATATTTATATTAGCTTTCAAGTCATTCCCTTTGGGAGAAGCAAAATTAAGTATCAAATTGGATTTTATGTAGAACTAGTTAAAAAATGAAATAACAGATCAGTAAGTAGGCACCTAAGAATAATCAACATAAAATTTAGCAGTATTTATTATAGTTAGTTGGTATTAAAAAGTAAAGGGGCATGATGTGAGTAAATTAATCAGACTTGGAAACATATTTTATCTTCAGTCTCAATTTATAAATTCTAGAATTGAGCTATCTTAAATATCCTACATAAATGTGTTCCATTCTAGACTATCAATAACAAGAGTACTTAATGAAAGGCATTAGTGGGTATGAATATTAACCAGGACTCTAATAACAGTAAATGAAGTCAAAATTTACTTAATCCTTGGTGAATCAGAAAAATCTGCAGCCAGTAATACTCTATCCAGAAAGGCTATCTCTCAGAATAGAAGGAGAGAAAAAGAGTTTCCCAGACAAATAAAAGTTAAAAGAATTCATGACCACTAAACCAGCCCTGCAACAAACCTTACAAAGGACTCTGTGAGCGGAAAACAAAAACCATGAGTTACAGTAAGAAAAATAGGAAGCACAAAAACAAAACAAAAAACAAAAACAAAACTAAGTATACCAGTAAAAATCAATCAAAAACAGCACAAAATAAAATATTTTAAAATATGATACCAAATATCAGAAATGAGGAGGGAAGAAAAGCAAAGAATGGCTCCACACATAAGTGGCCATCAACTTATTAAAGAGTATTGTATGTAGAAGATATTATATAGAATTCTAATGGTAACCACATACTATAGAAATGATCCCTGAAAGTATAGTCTTTCTAATGGTAACCACAAATCAAAAAGCAGTAATAGATAAGTAAAGTATAAAGAGAAAAGAATCCAAATATATCACTAAAGACAACCAGCAAACAATGAAAGAGAGCAAAGGGAGAAAAAAATCAGAGAAAATCTATAGAAACAACCACAAAACAAGTAAAATGGCAAGAAATACACACCTATCAATAATGACTTTGAATGTAAAGGAATAAACACACCAATCAAAAGACATAGAGTGACAGAGTGGATTAAAAAAAAAAAAGAAGAAGAAGACACATCTATATGATGCCTACAAGAGACTCATTTCAGACCCGAAGACATCTTCAGATTGACAGTGAGGGAATGGAGAAATATTTATTATGCAAATGGTTGTTAAAAGAAAGCCAGGGTGGAGGAGGATTTAAGATGGTGGAGTAGTAAGAGGACCTTGTGCTTGCCTCATCCCTCAAACACAGCTAGATAATTATCAAATCATTCTGAACACCCAGGAAATCATCTGAGGACTGAGAGAAGAAAAAACACAGCTAAAGAGAGAAAGAGGCCACATCGTGTCGTGTAAGGCAAGAGGTGCAGAGATGTGATTTGGGGGAGAAAAGAATTGCAGGTGCAGCAGAGGTGGGGAGCCCTGATCAAAGAGAGGGGAGAGAAAGAGAGAGGAGATAGATAAAGCAGTATGCAGGGGATAGTGCAAGAAAAACCGCTTTCCCAAAACCATTGACTGGGAAAACAAGACGGGCTGATAATCACAAGATTTTACAAACAGTGGAGCTGAAAGTCTGAAGTTTTAGAAGTCCACACCATCACCAGATGCAGTCTGGAAGTCAGAGAGGTGCTCCTGTAGAGAAGGAGGGCAGAGGTCGAGGAGCAGACAGCATGCTCTAATGATCCCCTGGGTCACATTGGGAGAAACAGTTCCTATTCTTGGAGTATATTTGGGAGAGGTGTCACTGCTTATCAGGGGACAGAAGAGTTGCTGGGTGCCATTGAGCTTCCCCATTCATTAGCATACAAGTACATATGCCTCCTGAGGGCAGCTGACCTGGATGCCAGCTTTTTGCTATGCTTTACCACAAAATCCTGCATGGTCCTGCAACTGCTTTTCTGGGACAAACCCAGTAAAAGCGACCGTGCAGTGAAACTTCCCCTCCACCCCCGAGGATTAGTGCAGGTTTGCACCACATCTGGTCCCTAAAACTTGGAGTTTTGAAACCCAGTCAGCACGCCTAAGATAAAACACAGTAGCGCTGCACCACCGCCAGGTGGCTGGATGCTATGGACACAAACAGAGTGAGGGCAGGGATCTGAGGGAAGCCTGGGACACAAGAAGGGAGATTGTTGACTCTTCTGTGAGGGCTTCCTGAACAGTAGAGAGTGCAGTCACACCTCTCCAGGGGAGAGTAGGAAGGCCATTTTTCACCCCTCCCATTAGCATGGACAGACTTCAGCAAGCAACACAATGCACAGTGGAGACATGAGCCACTTACATCAAGTCCTGCCGCATTGTGCTCAGCAGGCGCCTTTTTACTAGCGCAAATGTGACTGAAAGCCAGAGCAGCAGTGGGACTCTCACCCAGAAGACCAGTACAAACCCCTCACATGCAACAGGTGTACTGATCAGAGAGTATTGCAAAGCTCCTGCTCTGAAGAAATAAGACCAAGCATTTAGGCTTCCACAGCACACAAAAGACAGACTCCTAGACAAAATGTCAAGATGGAGGAATTCATCCCAAAAGAAAGAACAAGGTGTCATGGTCAAGGAGCTAACCAAAACAGATATAAGTAATATGCCTGAACCAGAATTTAAAACAACAATCATAAGGATACAAGCTGGGCTTGAGAAAAGCATAGAAGAAACCAGAGACTCCCTACCACAGAGATAAAAGACCTAAAAACTAATCAGGCCGAAATAAAAAAAAAAATCCTATAACCAAGATCAAAACTGACTAGAAATAACAACCACAAAGTTGGAAGCACAGGGGAATGAATAAGTGATATAGAAGATAAAATTATGGAAAATAATAAAGCAGAAGAGGGAAAGAAAAATATTGGATCATGAAAGTAGAATTAAGAGGGAGGCAAGATGGTGGAGGAGCAGGGGACTCTGTTTCAACCAGTCCCCTGAATTTAGCTGGATATCTACCAAACCATTCTGAACACCCACAAAATCAGCTTGAGATGTAAGAATATATATCTGGATCTCTACAAGCAGAAAAACACCACCTGTCCCAAGGTAGGAAGGAAGGAGTCGTGAATCTGTGGGCAGATATTGGAAGATAAGCAGAAGGGGAAGGGAACCACCATAAGCTGGCTCCTGGAAAGTGATGTAACACCAGAGTGCAAAAGCCTCCTGCACCAGGGGACTGGGCAGCCAGCCAGGAGGAGCTTTATAACAGCACTCAAACAAGATCCAGGAGCTCAAGTGCAAACCTGGGACTACTCACGTTTTAGAAGCACAAAGGTCAGAGACAAGCAGGGCCCCTGAGTTGACCACTGAAAAGGTCATAGGGGCGTGCACCCCTCATGCGAGGCTGCGGTTTTCAGTGGTACTTACAGAAACAGAGACAGTGTGTTCTGGAGGGTTCACAGATCAGACTGTGATTTCTCTGCTCTGGGACAGAGGTCTGGGTGCAGACATCTTTTTTGCTCTGATCCTCAGAAAAGGCAGGGAAAGCAGCCAGCCTCCTGACAGGGGGCAGGGCAACTCCACCCAAGCAGGGTTGCCTGAAAAACAGTGCTGAAGGCCCTTCCCCCAGGAGACAAGCGGGAAGAAGAAGAGGACAACAACCCTAGGGTACCGATAAAACTGTAAAACCCCAAAATCAGGAGAAAATAGTATACGGAGCTCCAGGCGGGACCTCACGGATTGTGTATTTTCAGATACAACTCTTCTTTTTTCTTTTTATTCTTTCTCTTAGGTTTCTTCTCTGTTTTATTTTTTAACTTTTTCTCATTTCAACTAGATGTTTAATATAACATATTTCATAGTACCTTTTTAACTTGTACTTTTTCACACCTATATTTTTTTGAAATGTAGATATAAACTTCAATGTAGCCCTTTTTTCCCTATTCAATATTACTTTATATGTATACCAGTTTTATTTTCCCTGTAACTCTGGGAAATAGTGTCCTCTAACAAACAGAACAAAATACATCCAGGAAGAACTGAACACCCTACCTTGCCCACACGGAGAAATTATACCTCCCCCATCCCTCACTTTTCCCTTTTTTTCTCTTCTCTTTTTTTTATTTTAATTTTTTAAAATTTTTAAATTTTTAAATTTTATTCTTGGGTTTCATTTTGACTTTGTTTTTTCAATGGTGGCTTCCGACCGTTCCGGATTTTCCTAGGTGCATCTTGCCGGGCTTGTGGTTGATATTTTGGACTCTATACATTCCCTCAACCATGCCTCAACAGAATGAATAAGTGGAGGAACTTCCAACAAAGAAAAGAACCAGAGACAGTGACCTCTCCTGCAGACCTAATGGATATGGATATAAGCGAGATGTCAGAGATAAACTTCAGGGTAGCAATTATAAAATCAATAGCTAGACTTGAGAAAACCATTAGCAGCAATATAGAATGTCTAAGGGCAAAAATGAGAGCTAATCAGGTCAAACTTAAAAATGTTATGAATGAGATGCAGTCTAAACTGGATAGTCTAACAGTGAGGGTAAATGAGACAGAAAAATGAATTAGTGACCTAGAAGATAAGCTGATAGAAAGGAAGGAAATGAGGAAGCCTGGGACAAACAAACAAACAAAAAAACAAGAAAACAGACTTAAAGAGATTAACAACGCCATGAAAAGTTCTAATGTCAAAATTATTGGGATCCCTGGACGCCTGGGTGGCTCAGTCGTTAAGTGTCTGCCTTTGGCTCAAGTCATGATCCCAGGATCCTGGGACAGAGCCCCTCATCAGGCTCCTTGCTCTGCGGGAAGCCTGCTTCTCCCTCTCCCACTCCCCTGCTTGTGTTCCCTCTCTTGCTTTGTCTTTCTCTATCAAATAAATCAACAAAATCTTAAAAAAAAAAAAAAAAAAGAATTACTGGGATCCCTGAGGTGGTGAAGAGAGAGGAATAGAGAATAGAGAACTTCCATAATCTGGAGAAGGAAACAAGCATTCATGTCCAAGAGGCAGAGAGGACCACTCCCAAGATCACTGAGAACAGACCAAAGCCCCAACATATAATAGTAAAATTCGCAAATATTAGAACAAATGAAGACATCCTGAGAGCAATTAGGGGGAAGAGATTACATACAGAGGAAGGAACATCAGAATAACATCAGACCTATCCACAGAGACCTGGCAAGCCAGAAAGGGCTGGCCAGACATATTCAGGGTATCAAATGAGAAGAACATGCAGCCAAGAATACTTTATCCAGCAAGGCTGTCCTTCAGAATAGATGGAGAAATGCAGAGCTTCCAAGACCTGCAGAAACTGAAAGAATATGTGACCACCAAGCCAGCCCTGCAAGAAATATTAAGGGGGATTCTATAAAAGAAGAAAAACCCCAAGAATAATATAGACCAGAAATTTACAGAGACAATCCATAGAAACAGGGACTGTACAGACAATAGGATGGCAATAAATACAGATATTTCAGTAGTTACTCTCAACATGAACGGCCTAAATGCTCCCATGAAATGGCAGAGGGTTGCAGATTGTATACAAAGACAGAACCCATCCATACGCTGTTTAGAAAAGACTCATTTTGAACCTAAAGACACCTCCAGACTGTAAGGGGATGGAGAATCTTTTTTCATGCCAATGGACCTTAAAAGAAAGATGAGGTAGCAATTCTTATATCAGACAAATTAGAATTTAAACCAAACACTGTATTAAGAGATGCAGAGGGACACTATATAATACTTAAAGGGTCTATCCAACAAGAAAATCTAACAACTGTAAATATCTAAGCCCCCAACATGGGAGCAGCCAACTATATAAGCCAGCTGTTAACCAAAATAAATAATCATATTGACAATGATACATTAATAGTGGGAGATTTTAACACTCCACTCTCAGCATTGGACAGATCATCTAAGCAGAAGATCAACAAAGAAACAAGAGCTTTGAATGACATACTGGACCATATGGACTTCATAGATATATACAGAACATTCCACCCTAAAACAGCAGCGTACTCATTCTTCTCGAATGCACATGGAACTTTCACCAAGATAGACCACATACTGGGTCATAAATCAGGTCTCAGCTAATACCAAAAGATTGAGATTATTCCCTGCATGTTATCAGACCACAATGCCTTGAAACTGGAACTCAATCACAAGAAAAAATTTGGAAGGAATTCTAAAACTTGGAAATTAAAGAGCATCCTGCTAAAAAATGATTGGGTCAACCAGGAAATTAAAGAAGAACTTAAAGATTTCATAGAAATTAATGAGAATGAAAACACTTCAGTTCAAAACCTACGGGATACCACTGGCATTTTTCAAGGAGCTGAAACAAACAATCCTAAAATTTGTATGGAAGCAGAAAAGACACTGAATTGCCAAGGGAATGTTGAAAAAGAAAAACTAAGCTGGGGGCATCACATTGCCATCTTCAAGCTATATTACAAAGCTGTGATCACCAAGACAGCATGGTATTGGCATATTGGCACAAAAACAGACACATAGACCAATGGAACAGAAGAGAGACTCCAGAAATGGACCCTCAACTCTATGGCCAACTAATCTTTGACACAGCCGGAAAGAATATCCAATGGAAAAAGACTGTCTCTTCAATAAATGGTGTTGGGAAAATTGGACAGGTACATATAGAAGAATGGAACTGGACCACTTTCTTACACCATACGCAAAAATAAAACCAAAATGGATGAAAAACCTCAATGTGAGATATGAATCCATCAAAATCCTAGAGGAGAACATAAGCAGTAAGCTCTTCAACTTCGGCTGCAACAACTTCTTTCAAGACACATCTCCAAAGGCAAGGGAAACAAAAGCAAAAATGAACTTTTGGGACCTCGCCAAAACAAAACGCTTTTGCACAGCAAAGGAAAAAGTCAACAAAACAAAGAGGCAACCCATGGAATGGGACAAGATATTTGCAAATGACATACTGGTAAAGGGCTGATATCCAAAATCTATAAAGAACTTCTCAAACTCAACACTCAGAGAACAAATAACCCAGTCAAAAAATGGGCAGAAGACGTAAACAGACACTTCTCCAAAGAAGACATACAAATGGCTAATAGACACATGAAAAAATGTTCATCATCCTTAACTATCAGGGAAATACAAATCAAAACCACAGTTACATTAGTTAGAATGGCCAAAATTACCAAAACAGGAAATAACAAATGTTGGCGAGGATGTGGAGAAAGGGGAACCCTCTTACACTGTTCGTGGGAAAGCAAGCTGGTACAACCACTCTTGAAAACAGTATGGAGGTTCCTCAAGAAGTTAAAAATAGAGCCACCCTAAGAACCAACAATTGCAGTACTAGGTATTTACCCCAATGATACAGATATAGTGAAAAGAAGGGGCACATGCACCCCAATGTTCATAGCAGCAATGTCCACAATAGCCAAACTGTGGAAGGAGCTGAGATGCCCAACAGATGAATGGATAAAGAATAAGTGGTACATATATCCAATGGAATATTATTCAGCCATCAAAAAGGAAGAATGCCCACCATTTGCATCAACATGGATGGTACTGGAGGGCATTATGGTAAGTGAAGTAAGTCAAGCATAGAAAGACAATTATCATATGGTTTCACTCATATGTGGAACATAAGCAATAGCACAGAGTACCATAGGGGAAGGGAAAGGAATCTGAAGGGGGAGAAATCAGAGAGGGAGATGAACCATGAGAGACTATGGACCCTGGGAAACACACTGAGGGTTTCAGAGAGGAGGATGGTGGGGGGATGGGGTAACAGGGTGATGGGTATTAAGGAGGGCATGTATTGTGATGAGCACTGGGTGTTATATGCAATTAATGAATCATTGAACACTACATCAAAAACTAATGATGTACTATGTAGTGGCTAACTGAACATAATAAAAATAAATAAATAAATAAATGAAAGTAGAATTAGGGAACTCAGTGACTCAATAAAGCATAATGACATTCATCTCATAGGAGTCCCAGAAGAAGAAGAGAGGGAAAAATTTGCAGAAGGTTGATTTGAGCAAATTATACCTGAAAACTTCCCTAATTTGGGGATATAAACAGACATCTAAATCCAGGAGGCACAGAGAATTCCCATCAAAATCAACAAAAACAGCCCAACACCAAGAAATATCATAAAATGTGGAAAATACAGACGTAAGGAAAGAATCCTGGAAGAAGCAAGGGAGTAGAAAACCCTGACTTACAAGACAAGAAAAATAAGGTTAGCAGCACATCTGTCTACAAAAATCTGGCATGCCAAAAGAGAGTGGCATGATATATTCAAGGTGCTGAATGGGAAATATATGCAGCCATGAATACTTTATCCAGCAAGCCTATCATTCAGAAGAGAAGGAGAGATAAAGAGTTTCCCAGACAAACAAAACTAAAGGAGTTCATGACCACTAAACCAACCCTGCAAGAAATAATAAAGGGACTATTTGAGTGGGATAGTGAGACTAAAATCAACAAAGACTAGAAAGGAAGAGAAAATCTCCAAAAACAACAATTTTACAGGTAATACAATGGCACTAAATTCATATCTATCAGCAATCACTCTGAATGTAAATGCTCCAATCAAAAGACAGATGGTATCAGAATAGATTTAAAAATCAAAAAGTATCTGTATGCTGCCTACCAGACTCATTTTAGACCTAGAGACACTTGCAGATTGAAAGTGAGGGAATGGCGAACCATCACGCATGTTAACAGATATCAAAAGAAAGCCGGAATAGCCATACTTATATCCGAAAAACTAGATTTTAACCAAAGACCGTAACAAGAAATAAAGAAGGGCACTATATCATAATAAAGGTGTCTATCCAAAAAGAAGATCTAACAATTGCAAATACTTGTGCCCCCAACTCGGTAACACCCAATATATAAAACATTTAATAACAAGTATAAAGAAACTCTTTGATAATAACACAATAATAGTAGGGGACTTTAACACCCCACTTATATGAATGGACAGATCATCTAAGCAGATAAACAAGGAAACAATGGCTTTGAATGACACACTGGACCAAATGGACCTCACAGATTTATTCAGAAAATTTCATCCTGAAGCAGCAGGATACACTTCCTTTTTGAGTGCACTTGGATATTCTTCAGAATAGACCACATACTAGGTTACAAATCATGCCTCAACAAGAACAAGATTATGATCATACCATGCATCTTTTCTGACCACAATGCTATGAAACTTGAAGTCAATCATAAGAAAATTTTGGAAAGACCACAAATACATGGAGGGTAAAAAACATTCTATTAAAGAATGAATAGGTTAACCAGGAAATTAAAGAAGAAATAAAAAAAATACAGGGAAACAAATGAAGATAAAAACAAAAGAGTTCAAAATCCTTGGGATGCAGCAAAAGCAGTCATAAGAGGGAATTATGTAGCAATACAAGCCTACCTCAAGAAACAAGAAAAATCTCAAATACTCAAGATAACCATACCCCTAAAAGAGCTAGAAAAAGAACAAATAAAGCCTAAAGGAATTTACTATTTCTTAGTCTTACTGCTTTGGGAAGACCCTAAACTTTAAATCAGCATGTATCAAGTTTGAATGTTAAGAAGAGAACTGAAACAATTTTTTGGCTGAGGCTCAGAAAAGCACAAAACACTGTCATCTTGACCTTACTTTTCTGCTGCACTGAGTTTTACAACCTATATTTTAATGTGACCCATAACTAATATCATCCTCAATGGGGAATAACTGAGAGCTTTTCCTCTAAGGTAAGAACAAACAGGAATGTCCACTTTCACCATTGTTATTTAACATAGTAGTGGAAGCCATAGCCTCAGCAGTAAGACAACAAAAAGAAATAAAAAGTATCCTGAGGCACCTGGGTGGCTCACTTGGTTAAAAGAGCCGACTCTTGATTTCAGCTCAGGTTATGATCTCAGGGTCTTGGGATTGGGCCCCACATCAGGCTCCATGCTCAGTGTGGAGTCTGCTTGAAATTCTATCCCTCTGCCCCTCCCCCTGCTTCATGTCTTCTCTCTCTCAAATAAATAAAATCTTTTAAATAAAGAAATAAAAAGCATCCAAATTAGCAAAGAAGTCAAACTTTCACTCTGCAGATGACATGATACTCTATGTAGAAAACCTGATAGACTCCACAAAAAAAATTGGTAGAACCAATACATAATACAACATTGCAAGGTAAGAATCAATGTACAGAAATCTGTTTAATTTCTATACACCAATAATGAAGCAGCAGAAGGAGAAATCAAGGAGTTAATCCCATTTACAATTGTACCAACAACAATAAGATACCTAGGAATAAATCTATCCAAAGAGGTGAAAGGTCTGTACACTGAAAACTATAAAACACTGATGAAAGAAATTGAAGAGGACACAAGAAATGGAAAGACATTCCATGCTCATGGAGTGGAAGAACAAATATTGCTAAAATGTCTATACTACCCAAAGCAATCTATACATTTAATCCAATCCCTATCAAATTACCATCAGCATTTTTCACAGAACTAGAACAAATAATGCTAAAATTTGTATGGAACCACAGAACACCCCGAATATCCAATGCAATCTTGAAAAAGAAAAGTAAAGCTGGAGGCATCATAATTCTGGACTTCAAGCTATCTTACAAAGCTGTAGTCATCAAATATAGTAGTGGCACAAAAATAGACACATAGATCAATGGAACAGAAGAGAAAACCAAGAAATGGACCCACAAGTATATGGTCAACTAATCTTCAAGCAAGAAAGAATATCCAATGGAAAAAAAGTCTCTTCAACAAATGGTGTTGGGAATACTGGACAGCAACATGTAGAAAAAAGGAACTGGGCCACTTTCTTAAACCAAACATAAAAATAAATTCAAAATGGATGAAAGACCTAAATGTGAGACAGGAATCCATCAAAATCTTAGAGGAGAAGACAGGCAGCAACTTCTTTGACCTCAGCTACAGCAACTTCTTACTAGACACATTGTTTGAGGTTTGGGAAACAAAACCAAAAATGAACTATTGGGACTTGATCAAGATAAAAAGCTTCTGCACAGCAAAGAAAACAATCAACAAAACTAAAAAACAGTGAATGGAATGGAAGTAGATATTTGCAAAGGACATATCTGATAAAGGGTTAATATCTGAAATCTATAAAGAACTTATCCAACTCAACATCCAAAAAAAGAGATAACCTAGTTAAGAAATGGGCAGGAGACATGAATAGACACTTTTCCAAAGAAAACATCCAGATGGCTAACAGACACATGAAAAGATCAAAATCATGATGAGACACCACCTCAAACCTGTCAGTATGGCTAAAATTAACAACACAAGAAACCATAGATGTTGGTGAGGATGTGAAGAAACGGTAAACCTCTTGTACTGTTGGTGGGAATTCAAAGTGGTACAGCCACTCTGGGAAATGATATGGAGCTTCCTTAGAAAGTTAAAAATAGAGCCACTCTATAACCCAGCAATTGCACTACCAGGTATTTACTAAAAGGATACAAAAATACTGATTCCAAGGGGCACATGCACCCCAATGTTTATAGCAACATTATCAAAAATAGGTAAATTTTAGAAAGAGCCAAAATATGTCCATCAAGTGGACAATGGATAAAGATATGGCATGTGTGTATTTGTGTGTGTGTGTATATTACCCAGCCATCAAAAAGAATGAAATCTTATAATTTGCAATGACATGGATGTAGCTAGATTTTATTATCCTAAGTGAAACAAGTCAGTCAGAGAAAGTCAAATACCATATTATTTCACACATATGTGGAATAAAGAAAACAGATTAACATAGGGGAAGGGGAAAATAGAGAAAAGCAAACCATGAAAAACTCTTAACTATAGAGAACAAACTGAGTGTTGATGGAAGGGAGGTGGGAGGTGGATGGGATAAATTGGTGATGGGTATTAAGGAGGGGACTTATGTTGAGTACTGGCTGGTATATGTAAGTGATGAATCACCAACTTCTACTCCTGAAACCAATATTACACTATATATTTACTATCAAGAATTTAAATAAAAATTTGAAAAAAAATGCATATATAATAAAATAAAGTAATATAAAATAAAATAAAATTACTATGAATAAAAATAAATGTTATAGACATTAAAAGAGAATAAAGGCTATATTATGAATAACTATAAAATGATATATACATATGGGAAATGGAAGAAGAATTCCAAAATACAAAGCACCATTAACAAAATTACATATAAAATGAAAAATTGGAAAAAAAATAAAGAAAGCCAGAGTAGCATTACTTATATTGGACAAAATATACTTTAAAATAAAGTATGTAAAGGGGGCATCTGGGTGGCATAGTCGGTTAAGTGTCAAACTCTTGGTTTTGGCTCAAGTCATATCTTAAGGTTGTGAGATCAAGCCATGTGCTGAACATGGTGTCTGTTTTAGATTCTGTCCTTCTCCTTCAGTCCCTCCCCCAACTCATGCATGCCCGCATGCACACTCTCTCTCTCTCAAATAAATAAATCTTTAAAAAAACCCACAAAAATATATAAAGGGTCAAAAAGGGCACCATATAATAATTAAGGGAACAATACAACAAGAGAATATAAGAATTGTAAACATTTATGCACCCAACATGGGAGCACCCACATACATTAAACAGTTAATGGCAAACATAAAGGAACTAATAGATATGAATACAATGATAGTAGTGGACTTTAACACCCCCGTTACAGGGATGGACAGATCACCCAAACAAATAATCAAAAAGGAACAGAGGCTTTGAATGACACACTGGACCAGATGGATTTAACAGATATATTCAGAACATTCCATCCTAAAACAGCAGAATACACATTCTTTTCAAGTACACATGAAATTTTCTCCAGAATGAATCACATATTGGGCCACAAAACCAGCCTCAAAAAATTCAAAATGAACAAAATCAAACCATCCATGTTTCCTGACCACAACACTATGAAACTTGAAGTTAACCACAAGAAAAATCCTGGAAAGACCAAAAATACATGGGGGTTAAATAACATGCTACATAAAACAATGAATGGGTAAACCAAGAAGTCAAAGAAAAAAATCAAAAAGTACATGGAAATAATAAAAAATGAAAACACAGAGGTCCAAAACCTTTGGGATACAGCAAAAATGGTTCTAAGAGGGATGTATATAGTAATAGGAGCCTACCTCAAGAAGCAAGAATAATCTCAAATAAACAACCTAACCTTATAACTAAAGCATCTAAAAAAAAGATAAAATAAAAACCAAACCAGCAGAAGGAAGGAAATAATAAAAAGTAGAACAGAAATAAATGATAAAGAATCTAAAAACAAAAACAAAACAAAAGAAAAAAAAACAACAATGGAACTGGTCAATGAAACCAGGAGCCAGTTCTTTGAAAACACTAATAAAATTGATAAACCTCTACCCAGACTGCTCAAAAAGAAAAAAGAAAGGACCCAAATAAAACCACAAATGAGAGAAAAGAAACAACAAGCAATACCATAGAAATACAAGCAGTTGTAAGAGCATATTATGAAAAATTATATGCCAACAAATTAGACAAACTAGAAGAAATGGATAAATTCCTAGAAACATATAACCTTCCAAAACTGAAGTTAGAAGAAATAGAAAATTTGAACAGACTGATTACCAAGAAGGAAATTGAATCAATAATCAAAAAACTCCCAACAAACTAAAGTCCAGGACCAGACTGCTTCACAGGTAAATTCTACCAAATATTTAAAGAGTTAATACTGCCTCTCTAAGCTCAGACCTAGTTTGCGGCGACATGGCTAAACACACCAAGAAGGTCAGAATCGTGGATAAATACAAGACCTGTTATGGTGCTTCCCTCAGGAAAATGGTGAAGAAGATTGATATAAGCCAGCACGCCAAGTACACTTGCTCCTTCTGTGGCAAAACCAAGATGAAAAGACGAGCTGTGGGGATCCGGCACTGTGGCTCCTGCATGAAAACCGTCGCCAGTGGCACCTGGACCTACAACACCACTTCTGCCATAACAGTAAAATCTGCCATCAGAAGACTGAAGGAGTTGAAAGACCAGTAGCAGCTCCACCATTTGAAACACTGCTAGCCTATAATAAATGGGTTAATTTATGTAACAAAAATTATTAATTAATTAATTAAAGAGTTAATACTTATTCTTCTCAAACTATTCCAAAAAATAGAAGAAGGAAACTTCCAAATTCATTTTATGAAGCCAGTATCACCCTGACAGCAAAAACAGATAAAGACACCACACAAGGGTGCCTGGGTGGCTCAGTTGGTTAAGCGACTGCCTTCGGCTCAGGTCATAATCCTGGAGTCCCGGGATCGAGTCCCGCATCGGGCTACCTGCTCAGCAGGGAGTCTGCTTCTCCCTCTCCCGCTCCCCCCTCTTGTGCTCTTTCTCTCTCTCACTCTCTCTCTCAAATAAATAAATAAAATCTTTAAAAAAAAAAAAAGACACCACACAAAAAGATAAGTGCAGGTTAATATCTCTGATGAAGAAAAATGCAAAAATCCTCAACAGAGTACTAGCAAACCTAATTCAACAATATATTAAAACAATGATTCACCACAATCAAGTGAGATTTATTCCCAGGATGCAAGAGCGATTCAATATTTGCAAATTAACCAATGTAATACATGTCAACGAGAGAAAGGATAAAAACCTATGATCATTTCAATAGACACAGAAAAACATTTAAAAATTACAACATCCATTCATGATAAACATCTTAAACAAAGTAGTTTTAGAGGAAACATACCTCAACAAAATAAAGGCCATATATGAAAAACCCACAGCCAATATCATACTTAGTAGGGGAAAACTGACAGCTTTCATTAATCAGACAACAAAAGGAAGTAAAAAGCATCCAAATTGGTAAGGATGGACTGAAACTTTCACTATTTGCCAATGACATGATACTATATAGAGAAAACCCAAGACCAGAGCAAAACTATTATAAGTGATAAATGAATTCAGTAAAGTCACAGGATACAAAATCAATGTCCAGAAATCTTTTGCATTTCTATACACAAATAATGAAGCAGCAGAGAGAGAAAATAAGAAAACATTCCCATTTACAATTGCACCAAAAATAATAAGATACCTAGGAATAAAACTAACCAAAGAGGTGAATGACCTTCACTCTGAAAACTATAAAATACTGATGAAAGTATTCAAGACAACACAAAGAAATGGCAAGACATTCCATGATCATGGATTGGAAGAACAATTATTGTTAAAATGCCTATACTACCCAACACAATCTCCAGATTTGATGCAGTCCCTATGTAGAATGTAAGAAACTAAACAAAGGAACATAGGGTAAAAAAAAAAAGGAAAACCAAGTAACAGAATCTTAACTATAAAGAACAAACTGATGGTTATCAGAGGGGATGAGAGTGGGGGGAATAGGCTAAACAGGTGATTGCAATTAAGGAGGGCATTTGTTGTGATGGGCACCAGGTTTTCTAAGTATGTGTAGACTCACTAAATTCTGTACCTGAAACTAATATTACACAATACGTGAACTATCTGGAATTTAAATAAAACTTGAGAAAAAAAATAATGCAACTATCAAAATACCAACAGCATTTTTCCACAGAGCTAGAACAAACAATCCTAAAATGTCTTTGGAAACATGAAAGAGCCCAAACAGCCAAAGCAATCTTAAAAAGAAAAACAAAGCTGTAGGTATCACAATTACAGACCAAGTTATCTTACAAAGCTGTAGTAATCAAAACTGTGTCATACTTGCACAAAAATAGACACAGATCAAAAGACCAGAATAGAAAACCCAGAATTAGACCCACAATTATATGTTCAATTCATCATTGACAAAGCAGGAAATAATACCCAAAGGGAAAAAGTCTCTTCAACAAATGGTGTTAGGAAAACTGGTCAGCTACATGCAAAAGAATGAAACTGGACCATTTTCTTACACCATACACGAAAATAAATTCAAAATGGATTAAAGACCTAAATGTGAGCACTGAAACCATAAAAATCCTTAAAGAAAGCATAGGCAGTATTGTCTCTGACACCAGCTGTAGCAACATTTTTCTAGCTATACCTCCTGAGGCAAGGGGAAAGAAACACAAAAAATTAACTATTGGAACTATATCAAAATAAAAAGCTTCCTCACAGCAGAGGAAACAATCAACAAAACTAAAAGGCCATCTATTGAATAGGAGAAGATACTTTGTAAATGATATATCCAATAAAGTATTAGTATCCAAAATATACAAAGAACTTATAAAACTCAACATCAAAAAACCAATAATCCAACTAAAAATGAGAAGACATGAACAGACATTTCTCCAAAGAAGGCACACAGATGGCCAACAGACACATGAAAAGATGCTCAACAGTCACTCATCATCAGGGAAATGTAAATCAAAACTACAATGAGATATCACTTCACACTTACAGTATGGCTAAAATGAAAGGCACAAGAAACAACAAGTCTTGGCAAGGATGTAGATAAAAAGGAATTTCCTTGAACTGTTGGTGGGAATGCAAGCTGGTGGAGCAACTGTGGAGAACAGTATGGAGGTACCTCAAAAATTTAGAAATAGAACTATCCTATGATCCAGTAATTGCACTACTGGGTATTTACCTCCAAAATACAAACAAACAAAAAACCCCAAAACCACTAATTCAAAGTCATACATGAACCCAATGCTTATAGCAGCATTACTTACAATAGCCAAATTATGGAAGCAACCCAAGTGTCCCTGGAGAGATGAATGGATAAAGAAGAAGTGGTATATATATAGAATGGAATACTATTCAGCCATAAAAAGATGAAATTGTGCCATTTGCAACATGGATGGAGTCAGAGAGTATAATGCTAAGTGAAATATGTCAGAGAAAGACAAAAACCTTATGATTTCAGTCATGTGTGTAATTTAAGAAGCAAAACAAACAAGCAAGGGAAATAGAACGAGAAAGAGAGAGAGAAACCAAGAAACAGACTCTTAACTATAGAGAACAAACTCATGATTACCAGAGGGGATGTGGGTGGAAGTATGGGTAAAATAGGTGGTGGGGATTAATGAGTACACTTACCAAGATGAGCACTAAATGATGTATGGAATTGTTGAATCACTATATTGTACACCTAAAACTAATATAATACTGTATATTAACTATATTGGAATCAAAATGAAATTTAAAAATTTTTAAAAATATTTTAATAAATGTCACTTAGTCTACGGCCATCCCACCCTGAGCGCACCCGATCTCATCATAATAAATGTCACTTAATCCTATTAGTGCAAAACTCTCATTTTAATAAGAATTGAGAGCATTAAAAAAGATCCATTTATGAAGAAAATGAGTTTTATGTTTTCATTTTTCCCACTGAAGATACATTTTGATAATAACCTTCAGTTTTTAGGAACCTAATAGTCATTAGCATTTGATTTGTCATCTCTTTTGCTTTTTAGCACAGACCAAAAATGTTCATCTGCACATCATATAAATCAGAGAATAAAGAATTGAGTTATTTTAGATTTGAAAGGATAAACTAGTTAAAATTTCATCTTATAGTTGAAAAATGAGGAAATCACTATATTCAAACTCCTTTCATCCTCTTAGAAGTAACTATGCTTTCTAAGACAAACATATTGTTATAGTCTACATGTTCTGCCTGCAATAACATTAGTTAATCTTTATTCATTGCTCCTGATAACTTACTTCACACCACTTTGAGCTATGGTTACATAAGATAAAGAAATAATAGTTCCTTCAGAATAATAAAGTTTGTTTGCTTTTTGTCCCCAGGATATATTATTGGATGCCTCATTCTTGGCAATTTAATTCAAGATTACTAAATCTAATTGTAGATGAGATTTTCACAATTTGGATTTTCTAATCCCAGACTTCAAAACAAATCTCACTCTAACCTTAGTTTCATAAGTCCAAACCCTTGATCAAGAGGAAAGATATTTAGTTCTCATTTAGCATTAAACGTAAAGACCAAATATTTATATCTGGTTTTAAATAAAATAGAAATAAGTGCCCAAATCTTGATTATGTGAAAAGACCTGCCCAAGATTAAAATTTCTTTTATGGTTGGTTAAAAAGATAAAGATGCTTTATGGAATGGGCAAAATGGGTGAGGGTTTCAAGTAGGATCACTAATCTGAGAAAAACTTGATCTTCATGCTCTGTCAGCATAAACTGTCAACCTTTGAAACATTGTCATGCCTGCTTCAAGGGAACCAATCAACACATGTCACTGGACTAGTATAGAAATATTATTGATATATGTGAGGAAGATGGAAATCTGAAGCAGAAAATGAAGACATGAAATATTACTACACAAACTAATATACCCTCAGTTCCAGCCATAGGAAGAAGTAGGTCTTTGTGGTTTATATCCATATCTTGAATCAGATTGGGTACTTGAAGTTCATTTCTATTTGTGAAAATATTGTCTTCCCTGTCAACAAGACTTAGAATGTGAAAAAAAGCTTTATAAATAACAGGCCATCACAATAACAAGGTGAAAAAGAGATGCTGTAATGTCCTACTCTTGACCAACAGCTTCAAATACTGCAAGGGCTCAATTGCTAATTGCACAATTAGATGCAGATATTTATATATCTGTATATACCATATATAATATATAATAAAATATTTTTAAAATATATTATTTAATAACATTTAATAAAACAATATATTTATATTTATAAATAATGTATATTTATAATATATAAAATATATAACATATGTATGTATATGTGTATATATATTATTTATATACACATATATATGTATAGATAGATATATGTAGTTATAAATATTTAGCACAGGTAGTTCAAATTATGGGAAATTATATCAAAATACCATGAGGAATTTGCATCATAGCAGGACTTTACTTGAAACATAGGGAAAAGTGAAGATTTTTGCTTCTAGGTATTTTTTTAAGTGGCAACCAACATTAGAAACTTTCAATGAATCTTTTTTTTCCTTAGAAAGTATCCTAATCTTGGGACACCTGGGTGGCTCAGTTGGTTAAGCATTTAACTCTTCAGCTGGGCTCAGGTCATGATCCCAGAGTCATGAGATGGAGCCCCATGTGGACTCCATGCCCAGCATGGAGCCTGCTTAAGATTCTCTCTCCCTCTCCTGCTCCTCCCCCTCCTCCCACCCACGGGTATACTGGCACTCTGTCTCTGTCTCTCTCTCAAAAAAAAGTATCCTAATCTCTTAAAAAGTTGAAAATTAACCTTGCCAATGTCACATAGATAAGTTTTAACATAATTTTCTTTGTACTAAGCAGAATCATTTGGTAATCACTTCATTCTTCTGTTTCTCACTTTCTCCTTTTTCTTCTTTGCCTCTTTTTTTCTTCTTCCTTCCTCTTATATCATGAACTTGTTGTGATCCCCATCCTCAAGTTTACCTATCTACTTGTCTGTCAATTAAATCTAAGAGTCAGAAGACCTTATTCTGGTCCCCAACTTTATCATTTACTAGTCATACGAACATAAGCAAAATAAATTATTACTCTGAAATGCATTTTCAAAGTATTCAAAATGTAGAATAATAATGCTTTCCTTGTTTATGCCAAAGCATAGATAATATCACAAAAAATAAAAATTAAGTTAAAATGTTTATATATTAATTTTTAAGATAAATATTCTAAGTTTCATGTTACTTATATACATTTTTGATACATTCAATAAATCTTTTCCACCACTGCCTTTGTTTTCAGTTAATTAATATAGAATTGTCAGTAACAAGACCCCTTCATGTGTAAATTGACCTTTTTTTCCCTAAAAATTTTCCCTATATCTCTCCCTTCTCTCCCTTTGCTATCTGAACTTTACATATACATTTTATATATCCCTAGTTAGGATAAACTGTGATTTTACTGTCTTGTCTATTCAACAAAAATAAAACAAATTAATATTAATTAAATTTTCACCTTATTCTGTAGGACAGAAGTTACTATTATGGTTGGCCTACTTGTAACACTTATTAAAGTTTATGGATAAATCATAACATGTTTATTTTCTTTCTTTTTATTTAATCTTCCTATCCCTTCAGCATACATAGCACTTTCATGACAAGACCTTTTTGAAGTCAAAGTGTACTCAGTTAATGTCATCCATGTCATAGCCCTCTGCATGCCTGGGGCTATGTTTTACGTTCCTTCCTCATTAATCTTTGTCATACTCATTATTTTTAATAAGCAGTCAAGACAGTTATTTGTCCATGGAGCCATCCAAATGCCTCAATACTTTTAAGTAGATCATGTAGTTCATTTTTGCCTTATCACACATTCTAAAACAGAATGAAATTTTAGAGCAAGTTTATTTCTAAGACTCATCTAATAACCTCTAGTGAGCCTGTCTTTTTATTATTTGCTGATAATATCTCAAAGAAATTCAAATGAAAACAGATTTTAACAAAGCTAAAATTATGCCAATAGGTTTATTTGTTTTATATAAATTTCTTAAGCAACTTTCAAGACAAATCAGAAATGTATTGTAAATTTGTTATTATCCTGAGGGAGATATGACAAAATTATTCTTAGAAATAATTTCTTTGAAATAATAAAACACTGCATTTCAAAGCAATACATTTGTCTTGATGGTTGGTGGAGAGACTGTATTACTAATACCTGATTTGAATTTGGTAAGGTCCCATTCTGATTTTATATGTTATTTTTTATTTTCCAAATAAACTTATTCTGTGTTTTTATTCTGCTATCTAATATGATAGCCACTAACCACTTGTGGCTATTAAAGTTAAGATTAAATTAAATTAAAAATTCAGTGACTTGGTAACACTAACCCCATCTTAAGTACTTAATGGCCACATATAGCCAATAGCTACCATATTGGCTATCACAGATTATAGAACTTTTATCATTGCAGAAAGTTACATTGGATAGTGTTGTTTTAGAGATAGTATCTACTCTGCTATACAACTTACAATTTAAAGTGATAAATATCACATATCTATAAACAGTCAAATGATTTAAAGCATCTCCAAAAATCATCGGCAGGTCTATCTACTTTCTACTGGGTGTTTATTCTCCCAATTCTGCCTTTGTGGTATGTACATCAACATCCTCATATTATGATTGAAGAAACTAAAGGTCAGAAAAATTAAGCTGGAGGTGACATATCTAGTCAGCATTAAGCACAAAATTGTGATCCATATTGTTCCGACTCCTGCATATTTTCCCATTTCATAAGATAAGGAGATACCTTTGCAGGGGTCTTACCTAAAAAATGCTCATTTATAAATCTTCTATCCCTTCTTTCTGTTTTTACTCCTTATACTCACACACTAGTATGCATTTCACTTGAATTAGCTCAAGAAATCTATAACCTTCTTTTCCTAAATGTATTTATAAACAAATATGTCTTTACAACATATCATCAGCTGAGCAGTTTTCCAATATTATACATCTTCTAGGCCAAAATCTTCAAATGATATACATAAAATATTTCTGTGTTCTTAGAGTATTTTTGTAACATTGGCCATTATGTTCATCATAATAATCTGACAGTGAATAGTCAGAAAATGTTTATGAAACTTTAAAAATTCCTTAACCAATCTATATTAAGTCTGAACATTTGTTCTTTCACACATTTTCCAGGATCATTCAAGTGCATTGAACTATTTCAATATCCAAATCTGAGTTTCCTACTATCCTATGTACTATATAGGTAATTAAAAGGAATCACCCATTCACTTGATAAATAAGATCCCTCTGCACATATTTCAAATACAATTATTCCACCTATTCTTCTTTCTGCCTTCCCTATCCCAAGACCCAAGTCAGACCAAAATAGGTTCTTCAGATAAACTGAAACTTTTTGGCTAAAAATCTTACATACCCTTTATAGCAAATGAATATTCTATGTTTTCAAAGAATTAGAACAAAATTTAACATTAGCATCACATTGGCTAAAATTAAATCTCATTCTGATGACTCAAGAGATGCTTAAAAATCTTGTCTTGACTTGAAATCACCATGAAAAACATTTATTATTCTATATATGTGTAGAAACATTAGTAATAAAAATGTTCTATTCACCACTCAAATAAATTTCTTTGGCATTTTTTCAAATGGCAAGAGAAAATTTCCTATCTAAAATGATCACTGAGTAAAACTGATAGATTTGTGTATTCATTCTTAATGTCTACATTTGCTTATTTAGGTCCACCTTGTGTCAGAGTTATGAATAGACAAATTAAAAGTAAGGTATTGGGTAAGTTATTCATTGTAAGTAGCAGGGCTGAGCTCATCTGACCCCTATAATATATTGTTAAGGGAAACATAAGCAACTGCTTGAAAATAAATATTCATAAGATAAAAATTCATAAACTTTATGCAATCACAAGAATTGCATTGATGAGTTTCCCCTACTATGCTTAAACTTGAAAAAGAAAATTGGGGTGATGGCTTACTCAAAATTTGAGGTACACAAAGATCCTTTTATTTATTTACTTATTTATTTTGCCTTTTAAAAATGAATTATCTTGAACAAAGTGTTTTTAAAAGGTACCTTAATTAACTGGTAGTTTTGAACTCCGTTTATTCCTATGTCAGGATCAATGGCTGCTGGGAGAGCATATCGAGAGTTTATAGCCGAATTCTCCGGAATTGATATGTTGATAACTGTTGCTGGGAATAATGGCGCATTATCATTTACGTCTTCTATCAGAAAACGTATCTTAACCAGTCTAAATATTTCATCTGGCAAAACAGCAACCTCCACTTCATAAAAGCAACGGGTTTCCACCAGGATACCAGCACACAATTTCTCACGATCAATGCGAGTTCCAGCAGTGAAGATCTCACCAGTACCTTCTTCAATTCGAATCAGTGGCACATCACCAGTCTTGTACACTAGCTTAAACTGCATAGGAGATGTTAAGGACTTGTCTGGAATCAGTGACAAGTTGAGGTCTTTCAGCAAGTCTCCTATCAGAACGTTTTCTGGCATTTCTTCTCGGACGGTGTAGTTTTTCTCCTGGGCACCAGACTGAAATACGACACATGCTAAAAGGACCGCAAATATATACGTCCCAGACAACAAGTCCATACCAGGCACAATTGTGATGATTCTCTGTATCAACCCACAGAAAACTGTCAAAAAGAAATGGGGGAAAAAAAAAAAAAAGAGAAGAGGAAGAGGAAGAAGAAATTATTAAAGCCAACCAACCATTAAATGTATGTTAACTAAATGTTCAGTTTTAAAATCCTTAAATTAAAATATTAGCACAATTGACTCTTAAATAATGTTATGCATTTTTCATAAAGATAAAAGGTAAATTATACAACATACCTACAGTAATTAAAAGACTCAGTATTTGTAAAAGTGGTCATCATTGATAAAATATATAAAAGATAAACCAAGAAAGATAAAGTTAATAAAAATAATTAAAAACAATTCAATACTTAAGTAAAGTAACATATATTTGTGACTAATCAAAAAGTATAATCATTATTCTTTATTATAATATGGCTTTCAAATGTAACTCTTCTACTGGTAATGACTATTTTATACAAAAGTCCTTGTGTTCAGCTCTGTACCTCAAAAGAGACAAAGAATCATGACATATGAGGAATTCAGAAAGTTTG
Organism: Leptonychotes weddellii; assembly: GCF_054177405.1. NCBI lineage: Eukaryota > Metazoa > Chordata > Mammalia > Carnivora > Phocidae > Leptonychotes > Leptonychotes weddellii. Next base: position 45,139,122 of record NC_138385.1, read on the forward strand.
GATTAAAGAAGAGAAGTCCTTTGAGAAAGGAAGGGGTTGATGTGACACATGCCTAAACATGAGAAGGACTATCATGTGAAAAGATTAAAGTTTTCTTTCTTTGGATGAGGGGAAGAAGGATAGGTAAAAATTACAGGGAGGCAACTTTCAGATCAACATAAACAACTGCCTATTAAAGCATTCTGGGAAAAACAAAAACAGTTTTCAGGAGATAGTAAGAAGCTAGATAACCAGTTTAGATCTATGTATCTATGATTAGGTAGATAAGATCTAAAACAGTAATTGGGAGAGCTGGACTAGAAGACATTCCGACTTTGAGAATTTGTGTCTATACATTGAAAGTAGATCATATTAAAATGGGTTTTTATATCTACAAACTGAAACCCAAAAAACAAATAATTCAGTTAAGAAATGGGCAGAAGACATGAATAAACATTTTTCCAAAGACGATATCCAGATGGCTAACAGACACATGAAAAGGTGCTCAACATCATTCATCATCAAGGAAATACAAATCAAAACCACAATGAGATACTACCTCACACCAGTCAGAATGGCTAAAATTAACAACTCATGAAACTCATGAGACAATAGGTGTTCACAAGAGTGCAGAGAAAAGGAAACACTTTTGCACTGTTGGTATTCTTATACAAACTTATACAAACTGGTACAGCCACTCTGGAGAACAGTATGGAGGTTCCTCAAAATGTTAAAAATAGAATGACCTTATGACCCAGCAATGCACTATTAGGTATTTATCTAACGGATACAAAATAGTGATTTGAAGGGGCACATGCACCCCAATGTTTATAACAGTATCATCAACAATAGCCAAATTATGGAAAGAGCCCAAATGTCCACTGACTGATGAATGGATAAAGAAGAGGTGGTATATATATACAATCGAATATTACTCAGCCATCAAAAAAATGAAATCTTGCATTTGCAATGACATAGATGGAATGAGAGTGTATTATTCTAAGTGAAATAAGTCAGCCAGAGAAAGACATATACCATAGGATTTCACTCATACATGGAACTTAAGAAACAAAACAGATGAACCTAGGGGAAGGAAAGGAAAAATAAAATAAGATAAAAACAGAAAGGGAGGCAAACCATAAAAGACTCTTAACTATAGAGAAAAAACTGAGGGTTTTTGGAGGGGAGGTGGGTGGGAGGATGGACTAAATGGGTGATGGGCATTAAGGAGGGTACTTTTTGTGATGAGCACTGGGTGATATATGTAAGTGATGAATCACTAAATTCTATTCCTGAAACCAATACTATACTATATGTTAAGTAACCTGAATTTAAATTAAAAAAAGGAATTGATGCAGCTATGAATGCATCAAAACTTTTAAAGGCTCAGCCAACAGATGATAATTTAAAAATCCATTACAGAAAAAAAAATTTTCATTACAGAAAATTATTAATGCACATAAGTATATAATTAAGGAAGTTTTCAATATTTATTGGTAATTGACAGCATTAACAAAATTCTAGTAATAGCTCTAAAAACAGGAAGACTCATGAAATGGTATAAATAATTTGCTATAAATATTATGGTCTGAATATGGCAGACAATGTATTACATTAAATAATTTTTCCACTGTATAGCTGTGCATCTGCATTTTTAAAAAAAATATGCTTATGGACAGGTCAGAAGACACAAAAGTGAGAAAAAAGAAACCTTCTTATTTGCAATCAATTATAGAATAAATGTATTTGTTACAATGGTTGAAATAGTTTAGGTCATTAATAGAACCAAGAAATGAACCAGATAAACTTGAAACATCTCACTTTAAGGAATTATTATCACCCAAGTAAGAAATATATATATGAGTCCACCTACTTTCCTGTGTTGAGCAGTTCATGCCATTTATAAAACATTTTAACAGTAATTCTTATACTGAGTAATTCTAATACTGAAGAAATTCTCTATCTTAACAAACAACACAAAATGATTATTGCCTGTGGTATTTTTAGCTCATTTGCTCAATGATGAACATTGGGATTACATAATATAAAACTTTTCACAAGATTTATTCTCTTTAGAATTATTGGCCCTATATAAAAATACCCATTTATACTTATTGTGTTAATATGCACAAATATATTTGTGTCCTATATAATATAAATCTAGGGCATCTAAAATAATTCAGTGTGTGTGATTTTGTAAGTAGTATACAAACATAAGCAAAAATAAAAATGGGATAGTGACAATTGGAATTAAAACTACTACTCTCATCTTACCCTTAAGCATATACACATTATTACAACTGGCAGAAGAATGCTACAGACCATTTTTCAAACACTGCATGCATGTTGCAATATCTCTACACAAGAAGAAGAGTTAAGAAAGTGACCTAATTCCAAGCAGTCCCCCTCTGCCAACCCATTCTACATCTGTTCCTCTCTTTCTTTAATAACATCATCAAATAAAACATTTTTAAATGTGTTTTATCATTTGAAATTCTTTCAGAGATTTTAAAAACTGGAAAGTATTAGAAAAAAAGGACAATGACATTTCAAAAATTTAAGGAAATATCCATATTGCAAACCTAGAAGGAATATTTAACATCTAGTTAGTAATTAGTTTCATAAAGGTTTAGTCACTTAGTCAACAAACATTTTTTAAGCTTTTTTTTAATATGCCAGACATTGTTCTAGGCACTGAGAATAAATCAGTGAACAAATAAGACAAAATCTCTGTCCTCATAGAGTTTATATTTCATAATATAAATATTCCAGAATGTCTTTAATTCAGGGTTCAATCAATGCATGACAAACTCAACTTTCCCTCTAACAAGATGTAAACATGCATGATTAAATAAGCTCAATTTCCAGATTTTGATTCCAACCCCTTACATTCACCACTTGAAAATGTATTATAGGGGCGCCTGGGTGGCTCAGTCGGTTAAGCGGCTGCTTTTGGCTCAGGTCATGATCTCAGGCTCCTGGGATCGAGCCCCGCATCGGGCTCCCTGCTCAGCAGAGAGCCTGCTTCTCCCTCTCTCTCTGCCTGCTGCTCTGCCTACTTCTGCTATCTCTCTGTCAAATAAATAAATTTTTAAAAAATGTATTGTAATCTTTAAAATTAGAAAGGTTTTTCTTTAAAATGCTGAGTTTTCTTCTTTGACTGACCAATACAGAAATTTAGTTACCAAACATGGATATAAAAAATCACTGCTGGGGCAGAGCAAGATGGCGGAGGAGTAGGAGACCTGGATTTCATCTCCTCTCAGGAATTCAGCTGGATAGGGATCAAACCATTCTGAACACCTACAAACTCAACAGGAGATCGAAGAAAAGAAGAGCAACAACTCTCTCATCAGAAAAGCGACCACTTTCTGGAAGGTAGGACGTGCGGAGAAGTGAATCCGAGGCGATATTCGG
>NC_138385.1:45143017-45197186 GCF_054177405.1 Leptonychotes weddellii
GCGCCTGGGTGGCTCAGTTGGTTAAGCGACTGCCTTCGGCTCAGGTCATGATCCTGGAGTCCCTGGATCGAGTCCCACATCGGGCTCCCTGCTCGGCAGGGAGTCTGCTTCTCCCTCTGACCCTCCCCCCTCTCATGTGCTCTCTCTCTCATTCTCTCTCTCTCAAATAAATAAATAAAATCTTTAAAAAAAAAAAAGATTGTAGGGAAGAATTTGCAAGATAGAAAAGCCTGAAGTGTAGACTGGAACATGGGGATAGGGAAGAGGCTTTTATGTCTTTTTGACTTTTTTGTCTGAGTGACTAAAAATGTTACCGAGAACAGATAGGTTAAAGTCAGGAAAATGAACAAGTTTTGTAAGAAAATGTTGAGGATAAATCAGAGACCGTATTTTAATCTAAGGTCTTCATAAAAGTTACTTAATTATAAAAAAAGTTTTTTGCTATAAAAGTTCATTAAAAGAGAGTTAACATTTTAGCCATCAAACTAAATTTATACGTTAATTGTACTACTAATAAAAAAATGAATGTAATGGTCAGATATGTTTAAAGAGACCTCTAGTATAGGGTGATCATCAATCATCTATCTAAACTTCCATTTTGACCTCTATATTTAAAGACTAAAGATTTAGATGGCTACCATAAGGGTAGTTAAACACAAACATATGTGAATTTTCTCTTAATTCCCATATAGAATTCTTATTGAATAGTGCCAGATAACTTAAGATACATCAAATACTTTTCATGCCCAAGGAGATTGTCTTAAATTCCTGAGCAGGTATTGCATTCTGTATTATCTAAAAGCAAAGATCAAAATATTTTGGGGAAGTAGACATTCTTATAATGTGATGTAGGTAGCAAATCGAATGCCATAAATATAGAACCTGAGTGATGGATTTACTGATGCCCAAATTCATCACATGTTCCTTTTGAATATAAATTTGTTAATGTATATTAAATTTGAATAAAGTTAACATTTATCTATGGAAATCATTGTTCTTTTTGTTTTGCCTCTCTGAATTAATGCTATTTTGACTAGAAAATACTTTTTGCTTTCTTTGTAAATAGAGAATTGATGATTTTCATAGTTTAATATGATTTTAAATAATAAGGTATTTAATATAAATACCCAATTAGTTTGAATGTATGTGGATGTGTTGCAGATATTCAGGGTTGTATCTCTGCCTTTAATAAAGACCAGGCCTGTAACAGGCTAAAATTATTTTCATAGCTGAATTTTCATCTCTGGATTCATAGTGCTAACGTATATAGGTGCTATTTCTTTTGAGACAAATATGATTTCTAGGAATCCAATTAACATGAGTGCTCATATTTTTCATTAATAAGAAATTTGGAAGTTGAGAAATTGTAGCCCTTTATGCTTAATATTTTTTTGGAATTTGTCAGGTACACCTTATGACTTACGGGCTATGCCTATATAGGTAATTTTCTTTCTACTAGAATGATACATAAGAATCAAGAGGTTGTGACTATACAGTTTGACAACGCATGGATTCTTAACTCCTTTAATTCCTGCCCCATAATCAGAAATGTCTCTATTAGCTTGCCAACTGATCATATGTTGGTGGCTGAATTAGAATACTACTTTTCTGATCTCTCTCTCTCTCTCTCACACACACACACATCTGTAAAAAAAAAAAATGAGTAAATTCTACCCCCAATGTGAGGTTCAAATTCAAGGCCCCAAGATCAAGAACCACATGCTCTACTGACTGAGCCAGCCAGGTGCCCCCAAACCATTTTTATTATTAAGAACATAAATGGCAAATGTCTGAGGACTAAATCATTTATCTCCTCAAATTACTCTTGGTTCTTGGTATTGCAACATGTCAATGTGCTTAATTTATTCCAAACAAAATACTGAAGGTATAATTGTCTAAGAGAATAACTTTAATTAGTAATAGACATGATGGTGCATTTGGGATATGTGTATTTTAAAGATAGTTGCTCTGAAATGCAAGATGAGCTTGCTCTACACCATGGAAGCCAAAATATAGCTAACTACAATTGATCTCCTTCCAAAGAATCACTTTCTTTTTGATAACATTCTTACAGTAAAGCTGAGATGGCCAATATTTAATGCTTTGAGTTCTTCTATTTTAACCCTGCTAGCTGGATGATTTATTTTGTATAATTTGTATAATTACAAAGTGAGACAAAAATTATTTTAAAGCCTGGGGTTCCTGGGTGGTACAGTCAGTTAAGCATCCGATTCTTGGTTTTGGCTCAGGTCATGATCTCAGGGTCCTGGGATCGAGCCCTGCATCAGGCTCCATGTTCAGTGTGAAGTCTGCTTTAGATTCCCTCTCTCTCCCTCTCCCTCTGCCCTTCCCAGTCATGTTCTCTCTCTCTCTCTCTCTCTCTAAAATAAACAAAATTTTTAAAAAATTATTTGAAAGCCTAATCACATTTGTTATAGGAAAATTGGATATTGGGTAAAATACCAAATTTAAGGTACAGCATTACTATGATGAACTATCTGCTGAGAATCGAGACTAGAAATATTAACCCTAGTGTGCATTGTACAGAATAGCAAGAGATTATGCAAATTTCCAGGTGTAGAAAAAATAGAGACTGCTGTAGGATATTTGAAGGTTAATGGAAAGCAATATTCAACTTTCATAAGTTACTTTCTTCTGGTTAGCCAACATTTTCACCAGTTCACACAATGAAATTCCATGATTTTTATCCATAAAGCTCTGAGAGCTTACTAAAGAATTGCTTAGACTGTCAAAAATAATATTTTTGTGCTGACTACTATTACCAGCACTGCTGACAATTTAAGAAGTGTAAAATTTTCACTATTTAGCAAATGGTAGACTTTATAATAACCTCACTATCAATATGTGTTTGAAAATAATCTAGGAAATTGGATAGTTCTCCACTCAGGCTATTTGAACACCTGCTTCTAAGATTATCTACACCTTATTAAATTCCTGCAAGTCATAATCCTATTAAAATATAAAGGAAATAAATCCATGTTTCTGCAAATTACTATGGTGACAAATACCTTGAGACATCCAGCATTTAGATTCATCTTAATACAACTTCAATCAATTATTAAAATAATAGTAGTTACCATTTTATTGAATTCTTATTTTATGTCAAACACTGCACTAAGTATATTTAATACAACAGCCCTATAATATATGTACTGTTATTGTCACTTCCATTTACACATGAGGACAAGAGGCTCTAAGAGTTTAAGTAATTTGCCCAAGGTCTCAGAGCTATTAAAGCATGCAGCTAGAATTTTGAAAGCAGGTTTATCTGGATTCCAAGATTAAGCTCTTAACTACTACACAGACTTTATATAAGACAAAATATGTTTATGTGCTCACTTAAAGTAAAACAAAACCTAGCAAAGTCTTGGAATTAAAACCTAGATCAAGATTATTATCAGGGGGATCACCCAGTAAAGAGTTGATGTGTATGAAAATGTAACTTTACGAAAAATGGGGAAGGTATTTGATGGCAAATCTGCTATTTTAACTTTTTCTTAGGAATAAAATTTTCTCAATTTTCTGATAATGGAATATATAATTATATGGAGGTCTCATTCCATATGTTTTTATAACCTGTATTAAAGTACAAACAGCACAAATATTCTATAGAAAGAAGTAAATACTATCTTTTGATTCAAATGCCTATCTTCTTATTAGAAGATGTCTTCTAATTCAATAAGTAATTCAATTGGAAAATAGATTTGCTTGATGCTACATCTCATTGAAACTGATGTTGCATAATTGGGTAATTTGCACTAAGGACATTTAATGGAACTGGAACTATGTTTCATTTTCAGGAACTCATGTGAAAATTAGATCAGAAGTACCTACTTTACAAATCTCACCTTCTCCTGAAATATGCATTCTTCATAAAGATTGCCCCAACATTAATTTTTACTTAAGCTTATGCAAATCTTGACAAATCTGCCTGTGTGAGGAGTATATTCAGGAAATATCTCTACAAATAACATTATAATTTGGAAGTTATTAACAATAAAACTATGTTATCTCCCTTTCAGGAAATCTTCTGGTCTAAGCCCTTTGATTATTAAGTTGAACCATATGAAATTGCTGATACTCAACAAATTTTGACTGGAAAAATAGCGATTTCATATGGTCCTGCTCTATATGTTCTGCCTAGGTATTTAGTCAGACTTTCCACTAATATTCATTTCTCTACATAAATTACTATATCAATAAGAAAAAAATTAACTCCAAATATCTGGGGAATTTGCAAACTGGGTGTGCAGAAGAACTTATTTCATGCAGGTAGACATTATTAAATAAATGGAAATTATCAAAAGTCATGGGAGTCTTAATAATGTAACTTTGATGTGAAATGAGCAGCAGGATGCTTAAAAAAGTAAAGAGAAAGTACTTATTTGAGAGTTGTTAAAGGCACAGCAGACAATATAAAAGGTATGGCAGTGAAAAGCAGGAAATAAAGGTGATCAAAATAGATGAGTTTTTGTCGACGGAATTAACTGAATCTTAACTATGTGCAGTACACTGTACTAACATAGGTAACTGTAAAGAAAGAACAACAAAAGCAATATAAAGACAAGCTGAAAGAAAATAAAGAAAATCACCTATATTTAATCTGAGGTGGAATACAGACTGTCAATAACAAATGGGATAGAAATGCTATTTCCATCTCTTCTCATTTATGCATGTATAACATGTGCATGTGTATGATTGTCCTTTAATCATTACAACAATATAAAGGACATGAAGAGTATCTGCCCCCACTTGAATGAAGACCAGTTCCCTCAGTTAAATATTTTCTCTAGTAACCACTTCTTCAAGAAAGCACAAGTTAATGTGTCAGTGTTTTCAGATTAGTCAGAATATTACTGTTTCGTTTAAATAGAATTCTTTTACATATTTTGACTTCCCAGAATATTGCATCTGCTAAACAACTTTCATTTATATTGTGGTCTAAGGATAACTGTAAGTCATATGTAACACCTGGAGAACTGATAACAACTGCCATTTTTACTACAGTCTGAAGTTGATACTTAAAGAGTCTATGATGAATCTATTTACATAATGAACATCTTTTTTCCAAACAAATGATTGATATTTAATGTTATATATTATGTTAATATCATATATAATTTTAGCCTTATTCAATGTTTTTAATTCAATGTTTTTAACTTTTTATTTATTTTATTTTTTTAAGATTTTATTTATTTATTTGTCAGAGAGAGAGAGAGAGCACAAGTAGGGGGAGCTTCAGGCAGAGGGAGAAGTAGGCAGAGGGAGAAGCAGGCTCCCCCCTTGAGCAAGGAGACTGATGAAAGGCTCTATCCCAGGACCCTGGGATCATGACCTGAGCCAAAGGCAGATGCTTAACCAACTGAGCCACCTAGGCATCCCCATTTCTAGTTTTTAAATATGTATTTTTTTCTATATGAATTTACTTTGTAGATAAAGTTTTAAAGTATTTATGTCACCCCAAAGAAAAGTAAAATGTGATTTTCACTAATGAAAGGAAAGCATATTTATTTCACTCTGTACAATCATGCTTGGCTAATTCCTTCCCTTTGAAAATAATCAAGATAAATCTACCATTTCTATGGAAATGTTTTAAATCTGTTTATATTGAAGAAATTGCTGTTATTCTGGTACAATATGCAGCCCATCTTACCTTTTCTTAATAATTTAAAAATAAAGAAACCATCATTGCAATCCAAGAGCCTCTTTTATAGTGACTAACATAAAATAAATGTTTCTCTTTAAAACCCTATAAGTGAATTGTGTAAGACTGATGAATCACAGACCTGTACCTCTGAAACAAATAATACATTATATGTTAAAAAAAAAAAGATAGTAGGAAGGGAAAAATGAAGGGGGGGAAATTGGAGGGGGAGACGAACCATGAGAGACTATGGACTCTGAGAAACAAACTGAGGGTTCTAGAGGGGAGAGGGTGGGGGCATGGGTTAGTCTGGTGATGGGTATTAAAGAGGGCACGTACTGCATGGAGCACTGGGTATTATATGCAAACAATGAATCATGGAACAGTACATCAAAAACTAATGATGTAATGTATGGTGATTAACATAACTTAATAAAATAAAATTTAAAAAAACCCTAGAAGTATTATCTGTTTTAAATTCTGAGTTAAATAACCATCCTACTTATTAAAATCGTTTTAATTGAAGCCCAGAAAAGATAATTAACTTTTAAAAAAAAGAATATCTGTTTTTTAAATAAAAACTTTTTTAATTTAAACTAAATATTTATAAAAGTTAAATATATGCTATCACATGATTTCAACTGAATAATCAGCTGAATGTTTTTATGATAAGATTAGTTTGGTTTCGGTTTTGCATTTTTCAAGAGTCGGTGAAAGCAGAAAGGGTCTTACATTTTATTTTAAGTTTCTATTTATTTATTTTAGTGTGGTGAGTAGGGGGAGGGGCAGGAAGGGGGTAGAGGGGCAGGGGGAGGAGGAGGGAGAGGGACAAGCAGATTCCTCACTGAACTGAGATCATGACCTGAGCTGAAATCAAGAGTCAAATGCTCAACCAACTGAGCCATACAGCCACCCCTGGTTTTAGATTTTTTTAAAAAGCTATTGCTCACTCATGTGCAAGATGAAAAACAAATGAGTACAGAAACACAATGTCACACAGAGAATCGTTTTAATTACAACAAAATTATATATCTCCTATCACCTTTATACAAAATGTTAGTCAAAAAAATCTATATTTATATGTTTGTTTTATCAGGCAACATTTAGATATATAAATCAAAGCCTGGGCATATACTCTTTTACTGTGCATCTCCAAGACAACCAAAAGGAAGAAGGAGTCAAATTCATAGTATAGGGCAAATATTTGCCATAAAGAGACCAAGAATATATTCCTAATTGTACATTTTGTTTTTATTTTTAGAAAAAAAAAAGAGATACTTTAAAAACAGAATAATAAAAGGGATTTTTAAGCATTCTTTTTTTTTTGGTATAATGCCATATGTGTAACTGAAATAGAAAACAGAGTGACTTGTAGTAAAATATTTAATCTTTCAACAATTCAGTTTTTGAAGAAAGAAGGGTGAAAATTCAATGAAAGAAAGAAAAAATACAGTAGAAAGAAAGGATAAGGAATGGGAAGTGGAAAAGTGTTGGACAAAAACCCTAAGGAAATATCAGTTCAATCTCCCTGCTGTGTGAATTTGGCAACTTTCTCTGACCTGGAATGTGGTGGTACCTCTTACTAAGGGGTCAATGTGCTGCTAGTGTTGGGGGCAATAAAAGATAATTGGAATTGCTTATACATGAAAATTTAAAAGATCTAGTTTGTTTTTCCATGATTTGTATATATGATAATTTCAAGTTTTTATTTAGGAACATGTATCTAATCATTATACTGCCATTTGTCTAAGCAGGAGTATGTCGGTGTATGTATCTACATATGCCTCTCCATAAATACTAAGGTCTAATATATGAATAATACACATATATCATACTTCTACAAATACACTTACAATAATCTTTAAAAAAATATACAATTTAGTTATGTACCATTTCGCCTGGTTTTATAATGTTATGTGCAACATCTAATTTTAAAAACATATTTATGAAAAAAATAACTTGTTTATGAACATATCACTGTTCAGCATTTTTGATCACTTATGAATATAAGTTTATAACATTTAAAATATTTAAAACTTCATATATTTTAATTCTATTCTTCTGAGTAATATCTTTTTCATGTCTGATGATTTATCTGAATAGTGCCTCAGAAAAAAATTTTCAATGGCCATTATTATTTTACAACCAGGAAACTATTTTGGTAGTTATGCAGAGATTCATAGTAAATGAGGAGTATTTGACTCCTCATAACACATAGTCTCTTAGTGACTATTTTACACTCACTCTTGTCAGCCTAGAGCAAGGAATGGAATAGAAGTGGGAGTCACTTACTCAACAGAATTATCTGTTTTTATGATTACTTAACTGAAGGACAGTAGAAATTTAAGATGCAGATAGGCCTTGTTTTTATTTATTTTTATTTTTTTATTTTATTATGTTATGTTAATCACCATACATTACATCATTAGTTTTTGATGTAGTGTTCCATGATTCATTGTTTGCGTATAACACCCAGTGCTCCATTAAAAAGGGCACTTACTGGGCGCCTGGGTGGCTCAGTTGGTTAAACGACTGCCTTCGGCTCAGGTCATGATCCTGGAGTCCCGGGATCGAGTCCCGCATCGGGCTCCCTGCTCGGCAGGGAGTCTGCTTCTCCCTCTGACCCTCCTCCCTCTCATGCTCTCTGTCTCTCATTCTCTCTGTCTCAAATAAATAAATAAAATCTTTAAAAAAAAAATAAAATAAATAAAATAAAAAGGGCACTTATTGAATGAAAGGAAAGCAGATAGGTCTTTTTAAAATCAATCAGAAGATATAATAAGTTGTGTCTTAGAGGTTATGAATTTAGTTCAACCCTCTATTCAACTCTGTGGAATCTTCTAAAATTTCTATTTTAAATTCCCATGGGTGCAAGATTTTTTTCAAAGGAAAATAATTCAGGACAAAATTACAAATATGGAGCAAGTCATAAATAAGCTAATCAAAGTCTCTGGGAAAGAGTAGTGTTTGATTTAGTATTAATTGGATATATGTGATAAGGAAAATATAATGTTTGGCTTAAATATTTATTTTTAAAAATGTTTTGACTATATAAATAATTATGATTTATTATACAATTTCAGATATTATATATTTAGTAAAAAAAAGAAATAATACATGTCTGAGTAAAACACATAGCAACATAACTGAATTCTTACAGCACCATTGCTATCTGCTGGTAATATATCCTAATATCAGGAAGCCAGCCTAAGTTCTATAAAATATGTTCTTTTCTATGAATACTAGAATTCTCCAGTAACAAAGTACCATTGTATATTAGCAAAAGAAATACAATTTTTAAGCATTATTAAAGATAAATTTATATTTGTCCACATCTAATTTGAAGGCCATTATGTACCATAAATGTTAAAAGATGGGTGTGTGCGTGCACTTATATTTTAGAAAAGTGGTTATATTTTTTCAAGATTTTAAGATATCACTATAATTTTAAAAAGATGCATACCATTTACCTACTAGAATGGGAGTCTACTTGGGCAAAATTCTATCATGCTAAGCTTCCTTGTTTGTACTTATCAAGCAGTGGCATCTATGTTCATCTATGTTCTATATTTGTGCTGTATTTGCATGATTGTTGAATAGTAATAATTTTAATTATTAAAAATAATCCAAGAGAAAATAGTTTAATTTTTCACTGATCCTTGATCAATATCCTTGACTCACAGTTTTCTATCCTGGCTAATAAACCCTAAAGACATGATGAAAGAATAAGGAATTACCATATTTTATTTTTTTGAAGTAGAAATACAAACAGTAATTTGGACAATACAAATAATGTCCACATAAAAATAAAACCAAAAGTTAATTTGAAAATAAAAAAATTAGTTAAAATAATTGATTGATTCAAGTACATGTGATACTATGCAGGTGGATTGTAACTAAATTCAATTCCTCCCTTTGTAGTGAAGAGAATGTTAATGATTTAGTTGTTTAATGCTGTGAGACATTTTATCCCTCTAGTATTTATCCCAGCATTATATATCAGGATTTCTAAACAGAGGCTAGAATTGAGAACTATTATTTTAAATAGGGACTGTCCAAGCAAATCCATTAAAAATCAAAATTGTTACATGCCTCTAGACAAAACCTATCAAATTTCTAATACAAATGAAATAATAATGCAACAATCTTTGATCAGAAAAATCATAAGCCATCTATAACTTTAATTTGCTTAAACTGATTATATAATGTACAAAAAGATGGCATTATCAGAGGAGAAAGTCTAGGTTTTAAATTAGACCTGCCAAGTGTATGTGTTCACATTTTCCTGGCTGTAACTGAAATATTAATGACTGATGATTTTATATGTTGACTATTTCTCCTACAATTAAGATATCTACAAGTAGGGCGCCTGGGTGGCTCAGTTGGTTAAACGACTGCCTTCGGCTCAGGTCATGATCCTGGAGTCCCGGGATCGAGTCCCACATCAGGCTCCCTGCTCAACAGGGAGTCTGCTTCTCCCTCTGACCCTCCTCCCTCTCATGCTCTCTGTCTCTCATTCTCTCTCTCGCAAATAAATAAAATCTTTAAAAAAAAAAAAGATATCTACAAGTAAAAAACAAACAAAAAAACCTTAATATGTAGTTTAACTGATGTGTTTTTTTGTTTCATCAAGGCACGGTATTCTACAGCTTTAATACAGTTATTGTGAATAAATGTGCATTTTTATTTTTATTTTATATTTTATATACTTTATAATTATATTTTAACCATTATCTTTGGTTAAATAATTGACTCTGGAGTTTTTCAACTAAAAGAAAGTTTTTTCTAGAAAAAGAGCTAAGAAAAGGTTATTGACAATTATATCACCTTTTAGTCATTTGACAGTTTCCGATTTTAACTGTTATCAGTAGCTTCTGAATAGAGAAGATTCTATGTTGATTTTTTCACCACATAGCTAACATTTTAAAATTTATCTGTATAATAGTTCCAAAATAGTAATGTTATAAAAAAATATACAGAAAAATAACACTTAGGAATTTTCTCTAGAAATCAAGTTAAAGACATTTAAATTATTTCTTAAAAAGATTTAAAAATTTATGCAATGCAGAACGAATATATGGCTCTGGTAAAAAAAGGAAAGAATTGTAGGTCAATAACTATGGAAGAAAAAATGCTGTCCATTCATAATGAAAACTCCTTAAATTAAATAAAAAAGATATAATCTGAAGTAAAATAAATTTTCATTCAAACAAATACAACCAGAGCAAAATATAACTGATGTCATTGGCTTTTAGACTATTTCCTTGCATTTAACTAAAAGTTCTTAATTTATATTTTGAAAAATAGCATGACATTTGAAGGTGTGTTTTCTAGGCAGAAATTTGCAACTCTATTCTATTAATCTATAAAAAGCCTAATGTGTTAGGCATTTTTAGCAGGAGAGAAAACTCCTCTAAAATAAACATGGAAATATTTAATTTTCTGTAAGTAAGCAAAACAATTTCATAAATTGGATCATTTATAGTGTTTATGAAATATTAAAACTTTAATGTATTTTTGAGTCCTAAGTTACAGAGGCAAGCTATTAAAGTTAAAATGACTGTAAAACTGTTCTTAGAGTATTTCTTCAAAGCAAAATTATTGGGAGGGAGGAGTTAAGATGGCAAAGTAGTAGGGGAACCCTGGGCTTCCCTCCTCCCCTGAACACAGCTAGGTCAACATCAATGCATTTTAAACAGCTAAGAAATCAATATGACGATTAAGAAAACAATCTGCACAATTAGAGGGAGAGAACATGGCAGATGTGAGGTTCTGAGACATGAATTGGGAGAGAGAAAAGCCATGCTGTGGAAGGGTGGGAGACTTTTCATGGAACTAAGTTAAAAATAGATGGAGATGGTGGGAGAGAGAGTGCCATGTAGAGTTCCAGCAAGGTGCCAAGGTGTGGTGATCCCCTGGGTCACACAGGAAGAGAATACTCCCCTTCCTGGAGTGCATTTGGTACAAGGTATTTTGCCTCTCCAAGGACAGAAGACCCACCAGGTGGTATTGAGCCGATGGTCAACAGCAGGGTACAGAGGCATGCACAGAGGGCAGAAATCTGGTCCCAGCTTTTTGTTGTGTTTCAACATAGACTCCGGGCACTTGTGCAGACGTGCAACTTATTTTCTGGGACAGAAAGGTGTCACAGCTCACAGGTCTGTGAGGCTCTCTCCCAGGGAAGGGAGTAGGTCTGCATGCTGCTGGGTACTTTAAGATTTGTGGGTTGTTTTGTTTTGCTTTTTTTCTTTTTAAATTTAAATTCAACTAGCCAACATAAAGTACATCTTTAGTTTCAGATGTAGAGTTCAATAATTCATCAGTTGTATATAAAACACAGTGTTCATCACATCATGTGACCTCCTTAATATCCATCACACATTTACCTCATCCCTCCACTCACCTCACCTCCCGCAACCCTCAGTTTGTTTCACAGTTAAGAGTCCCTCAAGGTTTGTCTACCTCTCTGATTTTTTTCCTTTTTTTCCCCTTCTCTTCCCCTATGATCCTCTGTGCTGTTTCTTATATCCCACATGTGAGTGAAACAAATAAATGTCTTTCTCTGATTGACTTTTTGCTCAGCATAATATCCTCCAGTTCCATCCACATTGATATAAATGGTAAGTATTCATCCCTTCTGATGGCTGAGTAGTATTCCATTGTATATATGTACCACATCTTCTTTATCCATTCATCTGTTGAAGGACATCTGGGCTCTTTCATAGTTTGGCTATTGTGGACATTGCTGCTATAAACATTGGTGTGCATGTGCCTCTTCGGATCATCACATTTGTATCTTTGGGGTGAATACCAAGTAGTGCAATTGCTGGGTCATAAGGTAGCTCTATTATTAACTTCTTGAAGAAATTCCACACTGTTCTCCAGATTGGCTGTACCAGCTTGCATTACCACCAAAGTGTAAGAGGGATCCCCTTTCTCCACATTCTCACCAAAATTTGTACTTTCCTAACTTGTTAATTTCAGCCATTCTGACTGCTGTGAAGCAGTATCTCATTGTGGTTTGGATTTGTATTTCCCTGATGCCAAGCAATGTGGAGCATTTTTTCATGTGTCTGCTCCCTATTTGTGTCTTCTTTGGAAAAAATGTCTGTACATGTTCTCTGTCCATTGATTATTTGTTTTATGGGTGTTGAGTTTGAAAAGTTCTTTATAGATCTTGGATACTACCCTTTATCTGAAGTGTCATTTGAAAATAATTTCTCCCATTTGGTAGGTTCCTCTTTAGTTTTTTTTACTGTTTCCTTTGCCGTACAGTTTTTATGTTGATGGTGACTCAGTAGTTCATTTTTGCTTTTGTTTCCTGGAGCTTTGGAGACATATCTAGCAAGAAGTTGCAGCAGATGAGGTCAAAGAGGATGCTCCTGTGTTCTCCAAGATTTTGATGGATTCCTGTCTCACATTTAGGTCTTCCATCCATTTTGAGTTTATCTTTATGGTGTAAGAAAATAGTCCAGTTTCATTCATTTGTTTGGTTGACTGTTTCCTTTGCTGTGCAGAAGCTTTTTATCTTGATGAAGTCCCAAAAGTTCATTTTTGCTTTTGTTTCCCTTGCCTTTGGAGATGTGTTTTGAAAGAAGTTACTGAAGTGTCATTTGAAAGAAGTTACTGTGGCTGATATCGAAGAGATTACTGTTTATGTTCTTCTCTAGGATTTTGATGGATTCCTGTTTCACATTGAGGTCTTTCATCCACTTTGAGTTTATCTTTGTGAATGGTGTTAGAGAATGGTCGAGTTTCATTCTTCTGCATGTGGCTGTCCAATTTTCCCAGCATTATTTCCTGAAGAAACTGTCCTTTTTCCATTGGATATTCTTTCCTGCTTTGTCAAAGATTAGTTCCCATAGAGTTTATGGTCCATTTCTGGGTTCTCTATTCTGTTCCATTGATATATGTTTCTGTTTTTGTGCCAGTACCATACTGTTTTGATGATTACAGCTTTGTTATATAGCTTGAAATCTGGCATTGTAATGCCACCAGCTTTGGTTTTCTTTTTCAGCATTCCTCTGGCTATTTGGGGTCTTTCCTGGTTCCATAAATTTTAGGATTATTTGTTCCAGCTGTCTGAAAAATGTTGATGGTATTTTGATAGGGATTGCATTGAATGTGTAGATTTCTCTGGGAAGCATAGACATTTTAACAATATTTATTCTTCCAATCCATGAGCATGGAGTGTTTTTCCATTTCTTTGTGTCTTCCTAAATTTCTTTCATAAGTGTTCTATCATTTCTAGAGTACAGATCCTTTACCTCTTTGGTTAGGTATATTCCTAGGTATCTTATGGTTTTGGGGTGCAATTAAAAATGGATCAATTCCTTAATTTTTCTTTCTTCAGTCACATTATTAGTGTATAGAAATGCAACTGATTTCTGTGCATTGATTTTATATCCTGCCACATTGCTGAATTGCTGTATGAGTTTTAGCAATTTTGTGGTGGAATCTTTTGGGTTTTCTACATAGAGTATCATGTCATGTGCAAAGAGTGAGAGTTTGACTTCTTCTTTGCCAATTTGAATGTCTTTTAAATATTTTTGTTGTCTGATTCCTGAGGTTAGGACATCCAGTATGATGTTGAACAACAGTGCTGTGAGGGGGCATCCCTGTCATGTTCCTGACTTTAGAGGAAATGCTCTCAATTTTTCCCCATTGAGAATGATATTCGCTGTGGGCTTTTCATAGATGGTTTTTATGATATTGAGGTATGTTCCCTATTTGCCTATACTGTGAAGAGTTTTAATCAGGAAAGGATGCTGCATTTTGTCAAATGCTTTTTCTGCATCAATTGAGAGGATCATGTGGTTCTTGTCTTTTCTTTTATTAATGTGATCTATCACATTGATTGATTTGCAGGTGTTGAACCACCTTTGAAGCCCAGGAATAAATCCCACTTGGTCGTGGTGAATAATCTTTCTAATGTACTGTTGGATCCTATTGGCTAGTATCTTGTTGAGAATTTTGGCATCCATGTTCATCAGGGATATTGGTCTCTAATTCTCCTTCTTGGTGAGGTCTTTGGTTTTGAGAACAAGGTAATGCTGGCTTCATAGAATGGGCTTGGAAGTTTTCCTTCTATTTCTATTTTTTGAAAAAGCTTCATAAGAATAGGTATTAGTTCTTTAAATGTTTGACAGAATTCTCCTGGGAAGCCATCGGGCCCTGGATTCTTGTTTGCTGGGAGATTATTGATTAATGGTTTAATTTCCTTGCTGGTTATGGGTCTGTTGAGGTTTTCTATTTCTTCCTATTTCAGTTTTGGTAGTTTATAAGTTTCCAAGAATGCTTCTATTTCTTCCAGATTGCCTAATTTGTTGGCATATATTTGCTCATAATATGTTGTTAAAATTGTTTGTATTTCCTTGGTGTTGGTCATGATCTCTCCTCTTTCATTCATAATTTTATTAATTTGGGTCCATTCTCTTTACTTTTTGATAAGTCTGGCTAGGGGTTTATAGATCTTTTTAATTCTTTCAAAGAATCAGCTTCTAGTTTCATTGATATATTCTATTGTTTTTTGGTTTCTATTTCATGGGTTTCTGCTCTAGTCTTTATTATTTCTCATCTTGTGCTTGGTTTAGGCTTTCTTTGCTGTCCTTTCTCCAGGTCCTTTAGGTTTTAAGGTAAGCTTGTATATTTGAGACTTTTCTAGTTTCTTGAGATCAGCTTGTATTGTTATGTACTTCCCTCTTAAGACTGCTTTTGTTGCATCCCAAAAGTTTTGAACAGTTTGCTTTCATGTTCATTTGTTTCCATGAAATTTTTAAATTCTTCTTTAATTTTCTGGTCAACTGATTCATTCTTTAGTAGGATGCTCTTTATCCTCCAAGTATTTGAGTTCTTTCCAAATTTCCTCTTGTGATTAAGTTCAGGTTTCAAAGCATTGTGGTCTGAAAATATGCATAGAATAATCCCAATCTTTTGGTACTGCTTGAGACCTCATTTGTGACGTGGTATGTGATCTATTCTGGAGAATGCCCCATGTGCACTTGAGAAGAATATGTATTCCATTGCTTTAGGATGGAATACTCTATGTATCTGTGAAGTTCATCTGGTCCAGTGTGTCACTGAAACTTCATGATCTTCTACTTAGATGATCTGTCCATTGCTATGAGTGGGGTGTTAAAGTACCCTATTATTCTTATATCATTATCAATTTTGTTATTAATTTTGTTATTAAATGGTTTATATAATTGGGTGCTTCCAAGTTAGGAACATAAATATTAATTTATAATTGTTAGATCCTTTTTTTGGATAGACACTTTAAGTATGATATAGTGTCCTTCTTCATCCCTCACTACAGTCTTTGCTTTAAAATCAAATTTGTCTGATATAAGGATTGCTACTCCACCTTTCTTCTGATGTCTGTTAGCATGATAGATTGTTCTCCATGCCCTCACTTTCAATCTGGAATTGTCTTTGGGTCTGAAATGAGTCTCTTGTAGACAACCTATCAATGTGTCTTGGTTTTTTATCCAATCTGATACCCTGTGTCTTTTGATTGGAGCATTTAGCCCATTTATATTCAGATTAACTATTTAAACATACGAATTTAGTTCCATTCTATTACCTATAAAGCCACTGTGTCTGTATATCGTCTCTTTTCCTTTCTGGTCTATGTTACTTTTGGGCTCTCTCTTCACTTAGAGGATCCCCTTTAATATTTCGTACAGGGCTGGTTTAGTGATCACAAATTCTTTTAGTTTCTGTTTGTCCGGGAAGCTCTTTATCTCTCCTTTGATCCTGATTGACAGCCTTGTTGGCTTAAGTATTCTTGGGTGAGTGTTTTTCTCATTTAGTACCCTGAATGTATCATGCCAGTCTG
Organism: Leptonychotes weddellii; assembly: GCF_054177405.1. Taxonomy (NCBI): domain Eukaryota; kingdom Metazoa; phylum Chordata; class Mammalia; order Carnivora; family Phocidae; genus Leptonychotes; species Leptonychotes weddellii. The sequence continues at coordinate 45,159,520 of NC_138385.1, forward strand.
CTGCCAGTCTAATGTTGCTACCCTTGTAGGTTAAGGACCTCTTGTTCTGCACTGCTTTCAGGATTTTTTCTTTATGTCTGAAATTTGCAAGCTTCACTATGATATGTTGGAGCGTTGATCTATTTTTAGTGATTTTGAGTGATGTTCTCTCTACCTACTAGACGAATGCCTATTTCCTTCCCCAGAATAGGGAAGTCCTCAGCTATAATTCACTCAAATATACCTTTTGTGCCTATTTCTCTTTCCTCTTCCTCTTGGACTGCAATAATTCTGCTATTATTTCATTTTATGGTATCTCTGATCTCTCAAATCCTCCCTCATGGTCCAGTAATTGTTTAACTCTCTTTTGCTCAGTTTCTGTATTCTCCATAATTTTTCTTTGTATATTGCTTATTCTTTCTTCTGCCTCATTTATCCTAGCAGTGAGGCTCCACTATTAATTGCGTATCAGCAATACCCTTTTTTATTTCAACCTGATTAGATCTTAGTTCTTTTATTTCTCTAGAAATGTTTTCTCTAGTGTCTTGCATGCTTTTTTCAAGTCCAACTAGTATCTTTATAATCATTTTTCTGAATTCTAGCTCTGACATTTTACCCTATCCATATTTATTGAGTCTTTGGCAGTGAGTACAGCCTCTTGTTCTTTATTCTGGGAATTTTTCCTTCTGGTCATTTTGTCCAAAGAAGAATTGATGAATGAGAGGAAAAAATAGAAATAAAAAATAAAAAAATAAAGGAAAAATAAAAGTATCAACCACAACCCCACCGAAATATACACTAGGTAATTCAGAAGTGATCTGAAACCAAAAAGAAAAAAAAGGGGATAACAGAGAGAATATAATCAAACAGGTAGATAGAACAGGGTGATACACTTGGTCCTGTGTGTATTTTGGTCTGTTAGAAGACACTTGATCCAAAATTGTAAAGAATTGTGTGTGTGTGTATATATAAATTGAATGCAGTGAAAGGAAGCCAAAAATGAAGAATATATCTATAAAATGTAAACATGAAAATTTTAAAAAAGGCTTTAAAAAGAGTTGATAAAATAAGAAACTAGTTTTAAACTGAAAGACTAAAAAATCATGAGAAAAAAACCTCAAATTATATACACTATTTTCCCCTAGTGCTGGAGTTTTTCAGTTCTCTGTGATAGGTAAACTTGATATTAGCCTGAGGTTCCTGCTGGTCTTCTGGGGAGGGTTCTGCTGTGTTGATTTTCAGGTGCTTTTGTCAGGGCAGAGTTTCACCACCCTAGGGCAGGGGCTGGGCTCAGTGTAAGCTGCTCTGTGTGGCTTTTGTTCCCTTAAGACTTTCTGCACTGCATAGGGTATGAAAATAAAAATGGTAAAATTGGTGGCGACCCCAACTTCCAGCCCTGGTGCTGAAAGATTTCAGTGTCCACTCTTCAATGAACCCTCAGGGAAAAGCAGTCAGTCACTTTTGTGTGCGTCAAACTCTTCAGACTCCTGCAGTGCACACCCATGCTTCTCCTCCCAGGAGAAGGAGGAGGGTTGCTGAGTTTCTGGAGCTTGCAGGATCCTTGCTCAGAGAGTGGTCCCCTGATTGTGCCACAGTTCAAATTTTATGGCAGACCATGCTGAAAGCCCACTCTGGGGCTTGCTGATTGTAGCCAGGCTCCCTGCTCCAATGCTTGGGAACTCTGCCAACTCAGGCACCCCCTTTCTGTCTGTGACCCCAGAGATCCTTAGACCACATTGTCCCACCTAGGATTCTGCCATGCTTGCCACCTGAGGTCCTTTCAGTCAAGGACATCCCTCATGTGGGCAGACTTCTAAAAGTTCTGATTTTGCACTCCATGTCTATATCACTTTCCAGTAGCTGGCTTACGAAGGCTCCCTCCCCACTCTGATTATCTTCTGATATATCATCTCAGATTCACTTCTCTGCACCTTCTACCTTGCAAAAAGTAGTCGCTTTTCTATTTGTAGAATTCCAGCAATTCTTTTCTTAGTTCTTAGGTTGAATTCACAGGTGTTCATAATTATTTGATATATATCTAGCTGAGTTCAAGGGACCAGATGAAACGAGGCTCCCTACACTTCTGCCACATTCCCTCCTTCCCCTAAGGTTTGTTGTTTTGAATCTCAGCTGCCATCCAGAGATGAAATGCAGGATAACTGTAGCACTGGGTGTGCTGATGGCCAGGCACAGATGGGTTGAGGGCAGGGATCTCATGAAAGCCTGGGACATAGAAGAGAAGACTGGTCACTTTTCTGTGAGGGCCTCCTGAACAGCAGATGCCTTGAGTTCCCCTCCCCAGGGACAAGAGGGTGGGGTGACACAATTTTCCACTCTCCTCCCAAGGCCCACCAACAGAGTTAGACTTCAGAGAGAAACAGAGTGCCTCCACTAGAGGCTGGAGTCACTTACACCAAACCCTGCCCTCCAGCACTCAGGAAGGAACATCTTTATTAGGGCAGGTCTGACTTCAAACCAACATAGCAGGTCTCTCCCTCAGAGTACCAACACAGGCCCTCCACATACATCAAGGTTAGTGATTCAAAAGTACTCCAAAGTGTCAGTTCCAGTGGAAGTAAGACAAGATTCTTTTTCTTTTTTTAAAAAAAATATTATTTTTATTTTTTTTAATTTGTGCTTATTTTAATTTGTGCTTATTTTAATTTTATTTTTTATATTTTTAATTATTTCTTCTTCTTTTGGCATCAGGCTTATACTTTTTTGTTCATTTGTTTGTTTGTTTTTCTGATTTTCTGGATCAGGCTTTTTTTTTCTCTTTCTTTTTTCCTTCTTTCTTCTTTGGAATCAGGCTTATACTTTTCTTGTTTGCTCATTTGCTTTCTTGTGCCTTTTTCTTTTCTTGGATCAGGTTTTTTAATTTTTTTTAATCAGCCTTATCTTAACAAACAAATCAAACCACACTTAATTAAAGGTCCAAACACTCTACTGCAAGCACAGAGGAATTCTGCAGAGGACTGACCCGTGGGAAAGAATAGCCAAAACACAACAGCAGACTGCACACCGCATACGCCAGAAACACTTCCTAAAGGAGCCAGACCGTGGACAGTGTAGGACCTCTTCTTAATAAAGTATTAGTCTCAGGACCAGGAAACATAACAAGCTTTCATAACATGCAAAAGACAGAAACCTAGATATAATGATAAGATGGAGGAATTCTCCCCAAAAGAAAGATCAAGAAGAAATCACAGCAAGGGATTTGCTCAAAAAAGATAAAAGCAATATATTTGAACAAGAATTTAGAACAACAGTTATAAAAATACAAACTGGGCTTGAAAAAAGCATAGAAGACACCAAAGAAACCCTTGCTGCAGAGATAAAAGAGTAAAAATTAGTCAGGCCAAAATAAAAAAAAAAATGCTATAACTGAGATGTAAAATCAATGGATGTAATCACAATGAGAATGGAAGAAGCAGAGAATGAATAGGTGAAATAAAAGATAAAATTACAAAAAATAATTAAGCTGGAAAGAAGAGGGAAAGAAAACTATTAGATCATGAGTATAGACTTAGGGAACTTAGCAATTCTAGAAAGCACAATAATATCCATATCGCAGGAGTCTTAGAAGAAGAGCAGGAAAAAGGTGCAGAAGGTCAATTTGAACAAATTATAGCTAAGAACTTCCCTAATCTGGGGAGGAAACAGGCTTTCATGTCCAAGAGGCATAGAGAAATGCCCTCAAAATCAACAAAAACAGGTCAACAACAAGACATATTATAATTAAACTTGCAAAATACAAAGAAAAAGAGAGAATCCTGAGAGCAGTTAGGGACAAAAGATCCTTAACCTACAAGGGTAGACACATTAGATTAGCAGCAGACCTGTGCACAGAAACATAACAGGCCAGAAGAAAGTGGCATATATTCAACGTGCTGAATGGGAAAAACATACAGACAAGAATACTATATCCAGTAAGGCTGTCATTCAGAAGAGGAGAGATAGAATTTCCAAGACAATCAAAGAGTAAAGGAGTTTTTCAACACTAAATTAGCTAAGCAAGAAATATTAAAGGGGACTCTGAGCAGAGAGACCAAAAACAACAAAGACTAGAAAGGATGAGGCAATCTATAGGAACAGTGACTTTATAGGTAACACAATGGCACTAAATTCATATCTTTCAATAATTACTCTGAATGAAGATGGACTCAATGTTCCAGTCAAAAGACTTAGGGTATCAGAATGGATAAAAAATCAAGACCTATTGATATGTGCCTACAAGAGAGTCATTTCATTTTATTTTATTTATTTATTTATTTTTTTAAAGATTTTATTTATTTATTTGAGACAGAGAGAATGAGAGAGAGAGAGCACATGAGAGGGGGGAGGGTCAGAGGGAGAAGCAGGCACCCTGCCGAGCAGGGAGCCTGATGCGGGACTCGATCCAGGGACTCCAGGATCATGACCTGAGCCAAAGGCAGTCGCTTAACCAACTGAGCCACCCAGGCGCCCTAAGAGAGTCATTTTAAACCCAAAGACACCTCCAGATTGAAAATGAGGGGGTGGAGAGCCATTTATGCTAATGGACACAAAAAGAAAGGTGGAGTAGCAATACTTATATCACACAAACTAGATTTTAAACCAAAGACTGTAATAAGAGATGAAAAAGAGCACTATATCACAACAAAGGGGTCTATCCAACAAGAAGATCTAACAATTGTAAATATTTATGCCTCCAACTTGGGGTCAGCCACATATATAAAACAATTAATTACAAACTTAAAGAAGCTCATTGATAATACAATAATAGTATGGTATTTCAACACCCCACTCACAGCAATAGATAGATCATCTAAGCAGTTCAACAAGGAAGCAAAGGCTGCGAATGACACACTGGACCAGATGCACTTAACAGATATATTCAGAACATTTCATCCTAAAGCAGCAAATAGACATTCTCTTCAAGTGCACACAGAACATTCTCCAGAATAGATCACATAGTAGGTCACTAATCAGGTCTCAACTGGTACAAAAAGATTGAGATCACACCATGCATATTTTCAGATCACAATGCTATGAAATTTGAATTGAATCACAAGAAAAAAATTGGAAAGACCACAAATACATGGAGGTGAAAGATCATCCACCTAAAGAATGAATGGGTTAACCAGAAATTAAAGAAGAATTTAAAAAATACACGGATGCAAATGAAAATGAAAACACTACAGCACAAAACCTTTGGGAAGAAGCAAAGGCAGTCCTAAGAGGGAAGTATATAGCAATACAGGCCTTCCTCAAGAAGCAAGAAAAGTCTCAATCACACCCTAACCTTACACCTAATGGAGCTAGAAAAGGAACAGCAAATAAAGGTTAAAGCCAGCAGAAAAAGGGAAATAATTAAGATCAGAGTAGAAATAAATGATATAGAAATAAAAAAAAAAAAACAGTGAAACAGATCGATGAAACTAGGAGCTGGTTCTTTGAAAAGATTAACAAAATAGATAAACCCCTAGCCAGACTTACAAAAAAAGAAAAGAGTAAGGACCCAAATAATTAAAATCATGAATGAGAGAGGAGATATCACAACCAACATCGCAGAAATACAAACAATTATATGAGAATATTATGAGCAATTATATGCCAACAAATTGGGCAATTTGGAGGAAATGGATAAATTTCTAGAAACATATAAACTACCTTAACTGAAACAGGGAGAAATAGAAAAGCCAGACTTACAAAAAAAGAAATTGAGGAAGACACAAAGAAATGGAAAAACATTCCATGCTCATGGACTAGAAGAACAAATATTGTTAAAATGCCTATATTACCCACAGCAATCTACACATTCAATACAATCCCTATCAAAATAACACCAGTATTTTTCACAGAGCTAAAATCCTAAAATCTGGATGGAACCAGAAAAGACCCTGAATAGCCAAAGGAATGTTGAAAAAGAAAAGTAAAGTGGGAGGCCTCACAATCCCAGACTTCAAGCTGTATCAGAAAGCTGTAATCATCAAGAAAGTATGGTACTGGCACAAAAACAGACGCATAGAATAATGGAACAGAATAGAGAACCCAGAAATGGACCTACAATTACATGGTCAACTAGTCTTCAACATAACAGGAAAAAATATCCAATGGAAAAAAGACAATCTCTTCAACATATGGTGTTGGGGAAACTGGAGAAGAATTAAACTGGACCACTTTCTTACACCACACATAAAAATAAATTCAAAATGAATGAAAGAACTACATGTAAGACAGGAAACCATCAAAATCCTAGAAAAGAAAACAAGCAGTAATCTCTTTGACTTTGGCCACAGGAACTTCTTACTAGATAGGTCTCTGGAGTCAAGGGAAACAAAAGCAAAAATAAACTATTGGGACCTTGTGAAGATAAAAAGCCTCTGAAGTGTGAAAGAAACAATCAACAAAACTAAAAGGCAATTGATGGAATGGGAGAAGATATTTACAAATGACATATCAGAAAACGGGCTAGTATCCAGAATCTATAAAGAACACATCAAAATCAACACCCCAAAATTAAATAATCCAGTTAAGAAATGGGCAAAAGATATGCATAGACATTTATCAAAAGAAGACATATATGACTAACAGGCACATTGAAATACTCAACATCACTTACCATCAGGGAGATACAAATCAAAACCACAAAGAGATACCACCTCACACCAGTCAAAATGGCTAAAATTAACAACCCAGAAAACAACAGATATTGGTGAGAATGTGGAGAAAGGGGAACACTTTTGCACAGTTGGTGAGAATGCAAACTGTATAGCCACACTGGAAAACAGTATGGAGGTTCCTCAAAAAGTTAAAAATAGAACTATCCTATGACCCAGCAATTGCACTACTAGGTATTTATCCAAAGGATACAAAAGTGCTGATTCGAAGGGGCACATGTGCTCTAATGTTTATAGCAGCATTATCAATAGTAGCCGCCAAGTTATGGAAAGAGCCCAAATGTCCACTGACTGATGAATGGATAAAGAAGAAATGGTACACACACGCACACAACACACACACACACACACACACACACAATGGCATATTACTCAGCCTTCAAAAAGAGTGAAATCTTGCTATTTGCAATGACATGAATGGAACTAGTGTGCTAAGTGAAATAAGTCAGAGAAAGACAAATACCATATGATTTCACTCATATGTGGAACTTAAGAAACAAAACAGATGCACATAGGGGAAGGGAAGAAAAAAATAAAATAAGATAAGAGCAGAGAGGGAGGGAAACCATAAAAGACTCTTAACTATAGAGAACAAACTGAGAGTTACTGGAAGGGAGGTAAGTGGGAGAATGGGCTAAATGGGTGATGGACATTAAAGAGGGCACTTGTGATATGCACCAGGTGTTATACGTAAGTAATGAATCACTAAATTCTACTCCCGGAACCAATTCTACACTCTATTTTAACTAACTTGAATTAAAAAAAAAAAAAAATCTTGGATTCAAGGCACAAATTTATGTTGCAATATAACAGCATTATGTTGAAATTTCAGTAAAGTTTAAATTACAACATAAAAACCTCATGTAGAAGATGTATCTAGTTTTGAAGATAGTAAGTTACTTAAAATATGTAATTTTGCTTTATAAAATTTAGGTTTCACTAAAAAAAATTGGTTAATGAGTTAACAAATCTTTAATTTGTTCAAAAAGTCACCATTGGGGTGCCTGGGTGTCTGACTCGGTTAAGCGGCTGCCTTTGGCTCAGATCATGATCCCAGAGTCCTGGGATCGAGCCCTGTGTCGGGCTCCTTGCTCAGCAGGGGAGTCTGCTTCTCCCTCTGCCCCTGCTCGTGTTCTCTCTCTCTCTCTCACTCTCTTTCTCAAATAAATAAAATCTTTTTTAAAGAGTCACCATTTTTGCTACTTGTACTTTTTTTTTGGTATTTAATACCTAAATTTATAACCAAAATTACTTGTAGCACTTTGGAACATTTCAGCCTATATGATCATTACACATCTAATTTTGTGTTATTTGCATAATCCCTTTTACTATGGTAAAAGACAGTATGGTGGAGTAAAAAGCATTCTGGCCAGAGACCTAAATTTTATTCCTTATTGTCATTAACTCGCTTTTGTGACCTTGACTGAACAAGTTACTTCAAAAGGAATGGAAACCTGGTAAACAACAAATCTTAAGTAGGTGTAATTGATCACAGTTCACACTTTTACAGTATTTGTGTTTTATTAAGTTACTTCAGAAGAAGTGCAAATTATGTACAATCCCAAAAATATCCTGAAGGATGACCTTCTTAAGTTAAAAAAAAAGGAAAGAAAGAAAGAAAGAAAGAAAGAAAGAAAGAAAGAAAGAAAGAAAGAAAGAAGAAAACGTGAATAAACTAGAGGTTCAAGGATACCATATAATGTCTATGAACAAGCATTTCACTCTTTTAGTGGCTCTTTCTCTATTTGGAGGCACTTATAAGAACAGAAGAGAAATCCTAACAGTAAATAAAGTGTATTTTCATCAAAACATTACTAGTATGAGTAACCTCAGCATATTGCTAGTTATATCAAGCCTGAGTATCTCATCACAATTTGCATTTTTATAGAGAAATGTTAAACCTAACCTAGATTTCATATCTAAGAAATACTTCCTTTTTTCTTTCTTCCTTTATTAAAAATTTCAAACTGCATATTCCCAGGATAGTTATCTACTACCTTTGTCCCCATCTATATAGTATATTGAAAAGCTCATGGAATTTAAAGTTAGTGCTAACTAACATGATGACCTTAAGCAGGCCATTTAGCTAATTCTGGACAAGTTTGATTCTTCACTTGGAAAAGGAAAAATGGAAAAAAAGAAAGAGAAAGGGGATAAAATGTCTTCTCTATATAACACAGGTTTGTTTGGAGTGTTAGATTATTATATGTGAAGTCTTTTGCCAAGTACAAATCCACAAACAAATATCAATTTTATGTAAAACTGTGGTATTAAGGAAACTTTAAAATAGGGATAGTGTTTGTCTTTTATATTCAGTGGCACTTGGGCAGACTATGTGTCATCCTTTATACTTTTGTTTACTAATTATCTCATGAGATTCATTAAAGAACCTAAACAGCATTTGCCTCTCTGACAACCAAAGATATTTTTGTAATACCTTCTAATAATGTAGTTCTTCCAAGGGAAAACAAAGTGTGATCTCCCAGTGGGCGAAACTATTCACCCCCCTTGGTTGGCTACTATTATAAAAATCTCTTATGGAAATGCTTGAATGTAATTCAGATAAAATGAGAAATCTGAAACCTCCCCAAGTTCTGGGTTTCAAGCATGGCCAGAACTTAGCCAGAGCAATACATTTTAGTTTATTATTTAATTTTCTATATCTAAGCCAATTCATAGTCTTAAGAGATTTTCCTTTTTCTCTCCCAAATACTCTCCTGCCAGACTTATTCTCTCAAATATTTTTATCTTCACAGAGAAAGAAAACAGGAACATGGCTTTGGTTTCTGAGCCTATTTTAGATTAGAATCAAATCCTTATTTAAAAGGGCTTATCAGATTTATCCATCCTACTACTCCTCTCTTGTTCCATTTGATCATATCCTTATTTCTTAGTCCACTATGACAATTGTATCATTGTATATTTATCTTATCATAAGTGTTAAATTACTAAGGACAGAGATATTATCCTAATTGTGTCTAATGAGATTCAATGAGTGCTCATCAAAAATTTCTCACACGAATTCAAAGTTTCTAAAAGATTAAATATAATAACTACATTGTTAACCTTAATCATATTTGGACCTAAAATTTTAGTACACACACTGGCTGATGTTATGAATATTGTTCCAGGTATCATAAGAACAATGATGTAATGCTGCCTCTGACACTTAAGAGGTAATGTGATCTTAAGGGAAAAAAAAAAGATTGGTCTGTGTCTCTTTCCTTGTATGTCAAAATGGTATAGTACCTGTTTCACAGGACTTTTGTGAGATTTAGATGAGATAAAATTTGTAATGCTTTAAAATGCAATGAAAACAATTTTTAAAATGATAATGTAATCATTCACATAGTTACAACAGTGTGGTAGTGCCTGCCATAGTTACTGAGAAATGCTACTTCAGGTAATTTCTTTTATTTTTTTTCAGGTAATTTCTTTAGGTTTAAAGCAAAGACTCATGATAAATTTACTTTTTTTTTTAATTAATTGTTTGGTTTTTCTTCAGAAACTCAAGTTGTTTCAGTTACCATTAAGCATGTTCCTTGGTGATTTATTTAGTTGCTATCATTAGTGAATGAAATAAGGAAAATATAAAGCATAATGATATTTTCTTCTTTTTTTAATTAATAGACTTTATTATTTATTAATTTATTTTTAGAGAGGGAGAGAGGGGGTAGGGGCAGAGGGAGAAGGAGAGAGAGAATCTTGAACAGGCTCCATGCTCAGGACAGAGCCTGACACAGGCCTCAATCTCACAACCTGATACCATGACCTGAGCAGAAATCAAGAGTTAGGAGACTTAATCAGCTGAGCCACCCAGGCACCCCAAATCTTGCTTTTTTGTTTTTGTTTTTTGAGAAGTGTTGGGTTTACAGAAAAATTGACCAGAACATACTGGATCATTTTTCATTCCCACCAGCAACAAACTAGAGTTCCTTTTGCTCCATGTTCTTGGCAGCATTTGTATGGTCAGTGTTTGGGATTTTAGGTGACCTATTATATGTGTAGTAGTATATTACTGCTTTAATTTGTATTTCCCTGATAACATAAACATATGACGTGGAACATCTTTCCATATGCTTATTTGTCATCTTTATATCTTCTTTTTTGGCAAGATATCTGTCGAAATACTTTGCCCATTTTTAAATTGGGTTGTTTGTTTTCACATTTTCGAAGGAAATATTACACATTATGTTCTCAGAGTGTCTTCTATTTCTTTGAATGATAGTGTTTACTTGAGTTGTCAATCTACACCTTGGAACCCAATCTTAACCTGGAATTCTAATCTTTTAATAATATAATCAACTCAGTTCTTCAGTGGTACTATCATTCATTTTTGTCATCCTTTCATATTATTGGCAATTATAAGTACTTCAACATTTGATGTACATTATATGGCATTATCTACTGGCTAATAGTGCTCAACTTCCACTGATATCTCCTTAAGATCTTTATTTAAATTACATGACTTATGATTAAAATTTTATACAGTTAAACAGTATTTTTCTCTATTTAATATTTCCAATATTTAAACAATCTTATTCTATTAAGAAGTATTCTTATTACCTCAAACAAGAAAACAGGACTGATTTAGTTATCTAGCTAGAATTGATTACTCTAATTCACAGAATTTTAACATTTTTAGCATTTGTAACACTTGTCAGTTTAGGTCAAGAAATTATCTCATATTTTTCTTCCAGTTGTTATGACCCAAACATGATCTTTTTACATTGTATTCAATTTATGCATTTTTGAGTTTTTTACTTTTTTTTAAGATGTAAGCTCTACCCAATGTGGGGGTGGAACTCACGACCCTGAAATCAAGAGTCACATGGTGTAAGGACTGAGCTAGCTAGGCTCCCCTAATTTTTGAGTTTTAATGTTATTGTAAATTGACTCAATTTGTTCTCATTCTGTCTTAAGGCATGAACTCAGAGAACTGATATTTTTACTTCCTGTAGAGTGAGATTTTATCTCCTCTTTGAAAATAGAATTTGAAGAGATCTGTTATTTTTCACCTGTTTTTGTTTTGTTTTTCATATTTCTTTCTTTTTTGTGTATTTTGGAATTTCCCCCTCAAAAAAAAAAAAAGATATATGATATTTGGCTGCTATATTTACCTCCTCAGGCAGATGGAAACAGTCTATGCTTAACATTATTAAATGTTAAGGATAAAAAAAAGAAAAATCCAAGGCAACTTTGACAGATACCCAAGTTTATTTAGCACTTACAAAAAAACACTTTAATCCAACTGGCCATTTAGTTCATTGGAATCCTCAAGTTGCCCTCAAAGAAGTTCTGCTGTTGCTATTAAAGTATCAGACCAGCATATAGTACATCATTAGCTTTTGATGTAGTGTTCAACAATTCATTAGTTGTGTATAACACCCCGTGCTCATCACCACATGTGTCCTCCTTAATACTATATATGCTGGCTAACTGAACATAATAAAGTAATAAAAAGATATATTAAGTACCTAAAATAAATAAATAAGTAAAAAATAAAGTATCAGGCCTTAGAAAAGATTAATAGTTTCATTGGGAAGGCAGTGGGTTCTGAAGCCCAACGGCACAATTAAGACGTGAATTGCAGCTTTGAAGTGACAATTTTTTCAGTTGTTTTTCTAAATCTGCTGGAACCACACTGTGCCTCCTAACAAACAGTTTAAACACTTACACTTCACTTTTTTCAATAACGGTTTTCAATGTTTTGTTTTAATTTGACACTGATTCCATACCAAGATGAACTGTACATAAACAAATGGAATTATGAAGGTTTCCTAGAATGATTATTAATGAAAAGTTCACTTAGACTAAATTATTATTCTGCTGTAGTCTCAGATAAAAGTCTAAGTGTGAAGGAAGTAGTTAGCACAGTTTCTAATTTACCATTTGTTCCTTCCTTAAGGGGAGTTTTGAGAGATAGATAGCAGATATAAAATAAACTCTACCAAGTCTTTTTTGCTATTATTGTTGTCTTTAAAAATATCAGACACTACCTGAAACTAATATTACACTGCATGTTACCCAACTGGAATTGAAATAAAAATGTGAAACAAATAAAAAAAAAGTACTACTTTGCCCTAGAGGCTTTGGTTATGAAAATGTTTTATAGACTAAAAATTTAAAAAGGTTAGCAAATGGTTTAGATCCATTCACTGATGTAAGATGTAAAATAGCTGAATAAGGAGATTAAAAATCAATTCCTGATCTTATGAGGGCAACTTGCATTTTCTTCACAGACCAAATCTTTTTGCTCTCAGAATAGTCAGATTTGGACAATTGAGTAGGCCTATTACATTATATACTTTATTACTTCCTGAAGTTGGAAATTGGCTGCAAGTGCTGAATACAGATGGAATCTGGCATTCATTCTAAACTCGTATGTCAAGCATAAATTATTAAAATAGATTTACAGAAAAAAATCAGACACTCAAAAGAAAATAAAAATAATGTCTTCAAATTAGGTAAATGAAAATGTATCTGAAGTCTGAACAATTAATTGATAAGTTCATGTTCAACATTTCACAAACTAATATCACCAATGATCTATGTTATATTAAAATGCTCAGAATTTTTGGATCTCTTTGAAAAATTTTAAAAATATTGGTAAACTGTTGACATTCTGTGGCCAATGGTTTTCTTTTTAAAATGTTATAAATGTATGCATATAATGTTTGTAAAATAAATTTGACTATACAATGACCAAACAACTGGTTTTTCTTCTGAACTAGTTTCAACTGATCTAGTTATACCAAAGATTGAAATCAATTTAATACCCAAAAGCAATAATTCATATCATTTTAATTTTTAAAAAATTCAGTCCTTTGCAAAACAGCTGTTACCTTTGCTTACTTCATCATTTTCATGTTGTTTACCAGACTAAAAATTAGCCTTTTGTTGCTCAGTGTGGTTTGCAGGGAGCAGCAGCATCTATATCCCCAGTAAACATGTTAGAAATGCAGAATTTCAGGTCCTACCTAGACTCTACTGAATCAGAATCTGCATTTTAACAAGATTTCCAGATGACTGGTATGCACATTAAAGTTTGAGACACACAGGAATAGAATATAACTTCCTAGAAACTGGAGTTTGAAATAATAAGTCATTTAATTACAAATTGTGTATTTGGCTCTATTTCTTTCTAAAGTGCTTTGATTCTTTTATAGCTAACCAGCTATTGTTCTTAGCAGTGACCTTATATCCCCATATTTATTTACTCTTGTACGCAATTCTAAGGCATTCAGAAGCCATATGATATTTAATGGATTCAAATTCCCTTCCTCAAATAATCCTGCTTTGCACTCTCACATTATATAATGGCTAGCATAATTGAAACTGCTTTATACCGAAGATTTTGTTAAAAGAGAGTTCGTGGACTAAGAAAAATTGCAAGACAAGGGATGCTATAAGAACTGTGGTGCCTGACTGAAGGCTAAAATATCAGTGTTAAATTGAGCAATTTTTTTTTCTGATGTAAAGAGAAAGACAATGGAAATCTTGCCTGATGACCATAAAGCAAGCTCCCATGTAGAAGTTTCATCCTGCTAGTTTGTGTGTGTTGGTGTGTGTTTATTACCCATTGTTAAGCCTCTCTTTTAAAATTTTAATGTATTCACATGTTCTTGAGGTTTCATGATCCAAGTAAAACTAGCAAAAAAACTAGTAAATAACAGTTAAGATATTCTAAATATATATTAGAAGTGAGAGAGAGAAGCCGGCCTAGGCAGTTTCAAAAAGGTTGCATGTTTCACACTAAACTGAAAAACAGTCCCTAGCCTTCCCTCTGCCACAAAGTAAAATAAGTCAGTCTAAGTTTATTCAGGGAAGAAATCAAAACTTTGCTTTGGCATATTTTGCCAGACTACCTTTACCTGACCTTTATTCCCTAACGTACAGACATATACCCCAGCATGGGCAATAAGATCATGCAGCAAGCAGACCAAAGTTAAAATCTTTCCCAAATTATATATAAACCTCCAGAAAATGTACTTCTAAGTCTTTAGGTAAATATGAATTTATAAAAATAAAACTATCCTTTGAGGAATGTATATTGCTTGGCATTTTAAGTAAATGGGTTTTCACGTCATTCTTAAAGAGTTAAAGTATTTATATAATTTAATGCCTTGATACTTTATTTATTTAGCCTTCATGTCAAAACTTCATTTTGCATGTTTTATAACATAATATGCACAATAAAGACATTTTTAATAATCTAAATTCAAAAGAAAATGTGTTTCTCAGAGTCCATAGTCCCGCAGCCACCCCATCCCTCCCACCCCCCACCACTCCAGCAACCCTCAGTTTGTTTCTTGAGATTAAGAATTCCTCATGAGAAACAAACCGAGGGTTCTAGAGGGGAGGGGGTGGGGGGATGGATTAGTCTCGTGATGTGTATTAAAGAGGGCACGTACTGAATGGAGCACTGGGTGTTATACGCAAACAATGAATCATGGAACACTACATCAAAAACTAATGATGTAATGTATGGTGATTAACATAACATAATAAAAAATAAAAGAAAATGTGGAAAACATAATATTTTCCATATCTGAATCAAATTGGGAAATTTTTGAGCTTAATAAAGCCAAAGAAATAAACAAGTCTTGGATATATTTAACTTTCTGATAAGGTAGAAAACTATTATTGCATTCAAGCAAAGCAGGAAACAGGTAAGATTGTGGAGTACATTAATTAATGCTATCACCCAATGCCTTACATGAACTCCTATACCCTTAGTTTACTTACTGTAAAATGAAGGGTTTGGACCAAATGATCTTTCTGGTCCCCTTTACTTCCAGAGTTTATAAAACCTGGACCATACTTGGCATATTGCAATGTACCACCTGGCACTCAATGTATGTTGAATTTAATTTGATGTGACTATATATTACTTTGCCATTTTTGTTGTTCATTGGTTTTGCCCAATCAGAATGTAAGCTTCTCAAAGCAGGTACTACTTTAAATTCTTTAATGATCACCCTTCATAGTCCAACCCTCACTCTAAAGAAATATAATACTGGGCAAGCAATACTTTTTTAGTTATTAATAGTTAATGGATCAATGCAGTAAAATTGGTAATACCTGCAGTACCACGGGGCAAAGAAAGAATGTTTTATATGACTATTGATTTTTGTAAAACATCATATTTTTTTTCATTGGAAATGGACTTGAAATAATTTACCTTTTCTTCATTTTACTTTTGGGAAAATTGTACTCCAGGGAAATTAAGTTAGCTGCCCAAGATCACTCTCTAGATACTAATAAAATATAAATCATAAAATACCTTGTGTTCACACAATTTAAATAAAACTTTTGCTCACACTTTCCATACTAAAAACCATGGGATAAAGTTTAGAAGCCTGAAGACAACAATGATTTGCATATTGGAAGCTTAATGTTCTTTCGCTTGATATGATCCAAACCTATACACAGTTAATTCCCAAAGATGTTGCTTCATAGATGGCATGTCAGAAGAAAACCAATACTTAAAAATCATTGAAAAATATTCCCTAAAATTACTCTTATATAAAAAATATAGATTTCTAAAAACTGAATTAGGATATAACACAAAATATTTGTTATATTAAGTAAACTTAAACTTTATGGAGTATCATTATGATATGCCATAATTTGAATTCTTCCTATAAATAAAATAGAGGAAGTTTATGTGTCTCTGTGTTGTGTACTGTTAAATTTCAATAGTCTTACTATTTTTACCATATAATTCTTACAGGGTAGTGCACATAGACTCTAAATAAGAGGAGAATATGACATAAGTAGCCCATTAATTGATAAACTCATTTAAATATACTTGAACATACTTGTCTTTAAGATCTTTATTTTTTAATACAAGAAGCATTTTTTGTTGTTTTTTACATTCAAAACTTTGAGAAAATATACTCAAAGAAATGAAAGGCAAGATGAGATCCTGGGAAAAGTCCAAGTTTGGAGACTGAAAACCAACAATCCTGTATACGCTTCCCCTCTTACCATCTGGAAAGCCTATTTGATTTCTGACCTTCAGTTTTCCCACTGAAAAAAAAATAGGTATAACCATTCCTTCTTTTTCTACTCAGTTTTTTGACACAACATTAATATATATACTTTCAAAATGATATAAATATAAAAATGCTATAAATATAGGATACTGTACAAACTAAAGGTACTAGACTAGGAGAATGAATTGAAACAAAAGTGTGGTAGAAATCTTAATGCTTTATTTTCATTTCATATGATAACAATAAATGAATTGTAAAATCAGTACAAATCTCAACCTGTATTCTAATCACTTAAAGATTTTTAAAAAGAAATTAATTTTTATATAGTTTAATTAAAATTCATCAGCAAATTACTTTTATTACTGTCATGCTAGAATGTATATTATATTAATTAAAATAGTTTTTATTTTTTTTAAAGATTTTATTTATTTATTTGTCAGAGAGAGACACAGCGAGAGAGGAACACAAGCAGGGGAAGTGGGAGAGGGAGAAGTAGGCTCCCTGATGCGGGGCTGGATCCCAGGACCCTTGGATCATGACCTGAGCTGAAGGCAGACTCTTAACGACTGAGCCACCCAGGCATCCCTCAAGTCAGTGTTTTACTTGGTAAACATGTCTGAGACCATGCATCCCTGGCTGCTAAGCACCATGGCGGACAGGGCTAGAAAGGTAACAGCTTTATTTTGAGCAGGGGGCAAATACAAGGCAGCACTTTACAGCTACATTGTAACTGCATTAAAATAGTTTTTATTAAAGATCCTGCATTAAAATAGTTTTTATTAAAGAGAGAAAAATTATCTTGGAGGATTTAGTCTCTTGTTTCTTTCCCTTTCCTTTTTTTTTTTGTCTTCCCAAATCTACACATTTGAGTTGAGATTAGGTAGAAAAAAAAAATCATTCTTTCAGATCTGGGCTGGAAATGACAACTATAGCCATCATCACTCTCACTTTCAAAATCTATTATACTGATTTGATGCTTAACACATTAAAGACAATTAAAAGGACATATTAACTCCTTATTAGTTGAGGATTTTTAAAGTGCAAAAGATCATAGAAGCATTTATGATTTCTGCCAAGTCACTCTTCTAATTCGAAAATTGTGATTGGAAAACTCTTTATCCAATTTTTTTACTGTTTGATAATGAGAATGCAGTCTTTCCACAGATGTCACCAAACCCTAAAAGATACTTTTCACCCTAAAATAGCTTTCTCCCTGTAATAAACCTGTACTTTACAGTTAGTGTTGCACAGGGTGTAAATCTTAAGGGGCCATGGCATATAGGTCATTTGATGTTTTCTCCTAAAAAAAGATAACCACATTTTAGGGACGATGCCTTCATGATAAACTTCTATTGAAAAATAACACCATTTCAGATAGGATTAGATTAATGTGAACATCATAAGCTAGTCTGGAGTATCAAGGCATCTTACCTAGTTTTCTTCATTCTGGATACTGAATGATCAATAACATCTTCAGATAATAGAACTCTGCTCAGAAAATGACATGTAATTTGGAATATTATAATATAAAGTCAATCCAATTAAATGTAGTTATATGTTTTTATTTTTCCCAAAAGTAGAAGTTAAATATGTCATTGATGAAAGAATGAATCTATTCTTACAGCATACTCTTTCTTCCCTCCCCAATTCCCAGTAAAGAAAGGTTCAGCCAACCCTACTACATGTGGAAATATGTACGATCTAAGAATTGTCCCTTTTCCACACACACAAAAATAACTCTAAGAATGTAGTAAAAACAAAACAAAACAAAACAAAAACAAGGGTTCCTTTGCCTCTGAAGAAGATTGACATGGTAGCTGTATATGTTGGTATGAACATGATTTGACAAAGGCCTTAAAATCCTGTGTGTCTGTGTTTGGTGGGGTTGTCTAAGGGGAACACCCTATCAAAATATATAAATTTGAGCCACAAGGCAAAAAGGAGAGGGAAATAAAAATATGAAAGAAACATTTACTGAAAACATAAAAGAACGGGAAGAGAACATACCAGAAAGGATGGGATGCAGAGAAACAATTTCAGGAGAGTGTAGTGAGAAATTCAGAAAATTTGGATTCCCCAATGTACAATATTTGAATCCCTAGTTGTAACCAAAGGAAAACAGATATTTTCAGGCATAATGAAAAATATAACAAATCTAAGGAATTCCATCATAAATATTGTTTGAAATAAAATAGCAAAAAACACACACAGATAGCAAGAAATCTTGCTGAGGAAAATTTCATAAATCTCTGAGTTTGAGGAAGATGTTCCTTGTTTTTTTTTTGTTTTTTGTTTTTTTTAACTTCTTTGAGGTCACTGAAGGGGAAGAGAGTGCAAGGTAGCTAGTGGGAAGGAGGAGGTAAAATGAGGATGAGTGGAGAAATAACTTAGGTAGATAACGTAGAGAAGAAGCAGGGAGGGAAGACAGAGAAGCAGAGGAAAAAGAATAGAAATAGCGGTGTTTGTTGGGCCTAAAGGGAGGAAAAAGCCAAGATTAAGGGACTGATTTTGGGTAGAGAGAAAGCTGAAATGGGAAGGGTGGGACAGATGATGCAGAGCAATATATGAAAAATGGAGTGCAATGAAGATAAGTGTGCTTGCAAGTGGTTTAAGAAGTTTACTTTCATGGTGGAAGATGGAGAACTTGGATGCCTGGGAGAGGAAGATGAGAGGAGTATCAAGATATAGTGGATAGATGATTATGACTAAAGATAAATTTTCTTCCCCAAATTAGCATTCCTTTCTTTCTTAGTTATACTGATTTACTTTAGGCCCTCTTCATTAATTCCTCCCCTTTTTTGGATGTTGCAGTACATATTTTTTTTATTTTTTATTGTTATGCTAATCCCCATACATTACATCATTAGTTTTAGATGTAGTGTTCCATGATTCATTGTTTGTGCATAACACCCAGTGCTCCATGCAGAACGTGCCCTCCTCAATACCCATCACCAGGCTAACCCATCCTCCCACCCCCCTCCCCTCTAGAACCCTCAGTTTGTTTTTCAGAGTCCATTGTCTCTCATGGTTCGCCTACCCCTCCAATTTCCCCCCTTCATTCTTCCCCTCCTGCTATCTTCTTCTTCTTCTTTTTTTTTCTTAACATATATTGCATTATTTGTTTCAGAGGTACAGATCTGAGATTCAACAGTCTTGCACAATTCACAGCGCTTACCAGAGCACATACCCTCCCCAGTGCAGTATATTTTTAACTTATTTGCTTCCACTTTCTTTTCCAAATGCATTAATTTATTCAAATATTCATTTAAAAACAAACAACAAAAATGTTTCTATTGTGTGCCACCTACTACCCAATTTCCTCAACCTGCTTGTTGTTTTTAACATATTTGCTTGAAAAAAACTTTAAAGATGGCCTATGTCTACAAAATACACACATACCTCTTAACTTCACAGTGGGACATCAGGCCCTCACCTTTCCTTACTTAGTCTTTGTGAGGCTCTTCCAGGTCTACTTCCTGGCTAGCCACTGCCTAGGAATGTCTTATTTTTCAAAGCCAGAGAAACATCTTCTTTATGAATCTTTTCTCAATCTCTTAACAAAAATTAATTTCTCCTCCATTATGCTCAGTTAGAACATTTATCACATTGTATTTAAATTTATGAGTGTCCTGGCTCACAGAGGCATCAAGCCACCTTTTCATATTCTCTTTTGTATTCCTAGAGCCTAGCACATTGTCTGACACAGTAGATGACTAATTAATGTTTATGGATACTTTGGCAAATAAATACACAGATGACACCTCCTTTAAAATATGTGAAGCAAGATTCCTGGAGAAAATTAGATTTCAAACTTTCATCCCCTGAATAATTTCCCTTCCTACTAATAGAAAATGTGGCAGCCATACATATTTTGTCAAAGTAGGCTAAAGCCAGTGGTTAATGTAAAGTCTCCTTATAGGTGTGGCTCCCCTCCTACCCCAAGAATCTTACAAATCCTAGATAAGGCTGTTGTGGACGATTTGCATAGAGAAAAGGAGAATTTTCTGCTTTCTAAGTTTCTACCAGATTTCTTCCTGCCACCAGCATTCTGGAAGCTCTCTATCAGGAATTTCTATCTTGCAAAAAAACAAAGTTTTGGATACCAAGAGAATAAATAGTGTGAAACCTGGAATCCATTCTGCCAGGGATTCCAGCTGCCCAAACCAACACTTCTTGGGTGTCCATCAGAATTGCATTTGGGTGATTAAAAAAAAAAAAAAAAAGACTCCTTTCAACCCTCAGCGAATAATTGAACTTTAGAAAATGAATGTGTTTTTATGCTTGGTCTGTGTTTCCTTCCCATTTCTGTATTTCAAACGCACAGCAAGTTTAAGTTTGCTGACTTTTCTGATATACCACGTAAGGGAAGCTGTCTGTCAAAGGTTAGAAGAAAACAAAATCCTAGATTTACAAAACATAGCAATTCTTTTCTACTGCTTCCTTTCCCCCAAATTTCCCACCTGCCTCCAAACCAACATACAGTAAGTAAGCAGTTTGTTGTGATCCTCTCTGAACATAATTTCCTTGGGAAGGTAACAGGTTCTGAGGCCCAGTTAACTACATCCTGTCTAGGTCCCCTCCCTTTTGCCCTGTGCAACCTTCTCCAACTGCGCGCTGAGGTCCTTCTCCCAAAACTAAAGTAAGGATTGTCAGCAACCAGAGGTAAAGGATTAGCCTCAAATTCAGGAAAACAGGTGGGTTGCTCCTTAAAACGAGAAAAGCAAACTAAGAGAGGAAGCCTAAACGGGCTTCTGTCTTGAAAAAATCCTATTCCTGAATCTTCCCGATTTGGCGCGCCGGTCTCCAGGGACTGTGCATCCTCATTATAAGGAGCACGGTGGCCTCTTCTCTGCAGCAGCAGCAGCAGCAGCAGCAGCAGCAGCAGCAGCAGCAGCAACTAGAACCTTTCTTTTCACAACTCCCAGTCTCTAGTCCCTCTTTCAGTGAAGGGGACTCCTCACACAGCGCCACCGCCTTTGTTTGACCCCCTTCCCCGCCGCACCATTTCTTTGCCAAGAAGGCCCTCTTCGCTTTCTAGGGAGAAAAGATGGCCACGGGATTTTAGAGACGCCGGTCTTCACATCCCCCTTCCTTTATCACCCAGGAAGGAGAGAAAGCAGCGGACATTTAACACTGGTAACTATTATTTTATCCGAAGAACGTGCCCTCTAAAATGCCGCTAAATAAGTAAATTCACAGTTAATAGTTAAGGTGTAAACTGAAAGGGGGAAGAGAACGGGGGGGGGGGTAGGGGAAGTAAAAGAATGAGGGGAGATCCTCAATCTGTGTTTGATCCCGAGGTTCAAAGCCCCTGACCCCCAACCGGCACTAGTCTCTACCGCCTCCCAGGTCTCGGTGCGCCTTTTGGGAGCTGGAAGGAGGGGCGGAGACCTAGAGCGCGGGTAGGAGGCCCAAAGGCAGCGAGGGCGGCTGCGTACCGGGAGCGCGCGGGGCAGGGTTGATCGCGCTCCCGACCGGGACTACAGGCTCGGCTTTCTCTTGGCCTTGCCTCTCATGGGCTGACATCATTGCCAGAAGGAGGGGCTGCCCAGGCGAAGGCGACTGGAGAAAAAGGTTCTTGGGCCTCGCTGGTGGAGGCTTTCCTTTACCTCTTGGCAGAAGCAGCACGGTGGCAGTGTGGCTGGACTCAGCCCTTGCGAACTGCGCGAGGGTATTCTTAATTTAGCAGAGGGAGAAAGGTATCTTTAGACCTGAGCGCGTCTGTCTCTTGGTTCATTCATCAAAACCGCCCGCATATCGTCCGCACTTCCTCGGATGAACCAGACAAAGGCAAGAAAGGGGGAAACATCTACAAATACTGTTACTTCTACTTGCTCTCAAATGCCCATCCCACCCCCGAAATACGCAGGCTAAAGCACAGCCCTGAGGCTTAGATTTCCGGCCGTGATTGTGCGAGTTTGTTTCAAAGAGTGGAATTCTATTTAGTCTTTACCAAGTTCAGAAGGTGCCCGCGAGTAACCTTTTCTTTTTTCCGAGTCACACCTGTTTTAACCTTTTATGGAAGGAGGAAGAGTCGCTTTAGTCCTAAAGCACCACTACCTTCTCAGATGTTGCGCTGTGTTCAGAATTCTCTGCACTATCCTCAGGTTGTTTCCTTGTTGCAGCACTTAAGAGTATGCAAGCACTCCTCCAAAACCATCGCCCCCTCCGCATATTTTCTACCCGCTTCCCGGCCTATCCCAATTTTTAAACACTTCCTTCCGCATACTTTCCTCAATACAAAAACAGCTCCTGTGCTAGGATTAAATGCCATCATGAGATATTTGCACACAAGGACTTGCTTTCGTTTTGTTCTTGCTATTTAATTTTATTTATTCGTTTGTGCTAGCCACTCTCTTCTTAGGTCTTTGTTTTGTGGGTGTGCCGCAGTGGCGCAAGTTTCGATTCCCAGCCCCCAGCCAACGTTTTGGAAGGGCACCCCACTCGGAGAAGCGAGGACCCTCCTACAGATGCGTGTGCACGCTCATTCCATAAAGGCACCCGGGCGACCCCACCCCAAACCGCCTGGCGGCCAAAGTGGCAAAACCTGGAATAATTCATATGGAAATGAAGAGGCCCTCTTCAGTTGAATTCTAAGTGTTTCCTTGGGGAGGAAAGGAAGTGGTTCCCGTTGTACACTCTTGGAAAGGGACCTCCCCGCTTTTTGGCAAGGAAAAGAAGTCAATTTGTGGCTAAGCGTTCATATGTAATTTCTATCTCCAACCGAGGGCAGCCTGCCTCTCTGCTTTTCTAAAGTCTCTAAAGAAAAGCACCCATTTGCGACTATGCGCTTTTAAAAAGTCACCTTTTCTGATGACGTCCTTATTGAGGCATTCATTTTCGAGAAAAAGGGCTGTTTTATGGCTACGCGCTTAAAAAAAAAATAATTCTTTTCTGGAGAGAACTGTTTTTAGGTTCTGTCTTAATAAACGCTATTCATTTATGGGCTAGGTGGGCGGTCTTGTTTTTGTTGCTGTTTTGTGACTTTTTTTGGCTAAGGGATTAAAAGTCATTTCTTTAGTGAGAGAGAGACCCTTTTACGTTCGGCTACGCTCTTAGAACAAGTCTTTTTTTTTTCTTTTTTAATGAGGAAAGTGTATTTTTCAGTACGATTATAAGAAATTTCTTTTTTAAAGCTAGGCAGAATTTTCCACACCTACCACCTCCACATTCAGCAGATGCTGCTGGCTGAGCACAGCTCCATAAGTAGGGCGGGAAGGAAAGGCGGGGAGGCCAGCACCAGGCAGAACGGCCCGGGGAACCTGCGCGCTCCGTGGCGCGCTGCGCTCTCCTTCACTCTGTGCCAAGGGTCGGGCCCCCAAAGGTTAGAGCCAGCGTGGCTGGGATCCAAACCCCTAGCCCCCAGAGATACAAGCGCACAGCTCCCTCCGCTCTGCCAGGCTAGCCAGAGTCCCGGGTATGATCTTTTTTTCAGCACCTGCCCCAATCTTAGAGTTTCCCTCAGCCTGGCTGAAGCTGACTGTATCTGTTAAAGTGAAAGACCTTTTTGCAGGGCCAATGTCGGGGAAATTCATGAGTGGACACTTTTCTGACAGAAGTGAGAGTTTTCTCAAAGTAACCAAGCCAAGCCAAGCGGTGGCAGTGCCTAAAAGATATTCTATCTGCGCTCACCTGTGGGGTTTGCTCTTTCTCTTACCTCCAGGGAACATATGGGGGAAGAGGAAAGGGAGGACACCAGAAGCGTCTCTAAAATCATTCTTGTCATAGTCAAGACCCCAGGAGTGGGCAGCGGGAAGCCTCCGCGTACTAAGTGCGGTACTCACGCCTCACTGGCCGCACTCTATTCTGGCACCCGGACCCGATACTTACCCAGTGAACGAAGCCTCTACAGCAGAATGAGATGGTAAGTAAAAAAGAGAAAAGGCTTTCGCTAGCTCCACCGAGACTGCAATTGCTGTAGCGCGCTCAACCGCCACAGCTCACAGTCCCTGAAGCAGCTGGAGTCGTGGAGGCTGCCTCTGAGGCTGTTCAGTACGCCGGGGCTGCCTGGGCGGCCTGTGTCGCCGCTGCTAATGTCACTCGGCGCATTCAGTTCAGCTTGCTTTCTGCTTTGCCACGCGGGCCGCTGCGTGTAGCTCTGGCTCGAGCGGGCTCGCAGATCCTCCTACCCTGACGGTTCACCTACTGCATGGAGCCCGTGCCGAGCCAGCCCTTTTCAAAGGCGAGGGGGAGGGACTAGATAGAGGGGAAGAAGCGGGAAAGGAGGGGGGTTGAGTAAGTGGAGGGCGGGGGTGAGGGGAGAAGTAAACCCGGGTCCGGGCCGCCTGCTGGGAGGGGATGGCGCAGCACCTACCTACAGCTGGGTAACCCCCTCTGGTCCCCACTCTCTGCATCCCACATCTCCCACCGCTCCGGGAGCGGCCCCTCCCGGCAGACAGAGAATCAGGGGAGAAGGGCGGGGGCGAGACGGCGGTAAGCTTAGGAAGTAC
This sequence comes from Leptonychotes weddellii, assembly GCF_054177405.1. Classification (NCBI taxonomy): domain Eukaryota; kingdom Metazoa; phylum Chordata; class Mammalia; order Carnivora; family Phocidae; genus Leptonychotes; species Leptonychotes weddellii. The sequence goes on from NC_138385.1 coordinate 45,184,612, forward strand.
TGTTTGCCGCCCCCTGAAGGCGGCAGAGTGTGTGCTGGTTGCTCGCTCCAGTGCGGACCCGCTGCTGGGGAAAACGCGCCGCTTTCGGGCTGCGGGTTTTGCAGAGTAAGAACTAGGGCATGCGTTGCTCCTCTCGGCCCTCCACTCGCTGCTGTCTTGGCTTCCTTTTAGGTTTAACTCATTCACATTATCTTGCAGAAATTTTATTTCATTTTTGTTATGTGTGTTTTTCTCCTGACCCCCCTGATGGCCCTGCTAGAGAACAAGCATTCAAAGCACCATTTTCTCATACAAAGGATACTTAAGACAAACTGGTGGAAGTAGGGGCAAGAGCCGCGCGAAACCGCAGTTGGAGCCAAGAGACTGGGTCTGCATATATCGTACTCAACTGTGAGCCAGGTCTGGTACCTAGCTTGCCTTTCAGATTGATGTCCGGGGGGTGGCAGAGAGGGGTGGCAGAGAGATCAAGCATTTGGCTACCCCAGACAACAAGTACATAGGAGAGTAAGCAGGTCGGTGGCCTCGGGCTGCTTTAGTGAGGTGCAGCGCTTTGCTGCCTGAGACCCGGCAGCATTGCGGGTGTGGAGAACACCATTTCTAAGGTAGGAAAGGATGCAAGAGAGGGAGGAAGCCAGCCCTGAGCCCGCAAGACTGGTGCTTGCCAGAGCGCTCCAGCTGCCTGGTTAGTGACGCCAGGTCGGGCAAAGGCGTGCCAGGTTTCTCAAGAACACTAAAGCAAGGAGGGGCAGTGTGGCTGGTTTATGCCTCTGCTGGGTCGTGGGTATTAGAAACAGGGCTAATTTCCCCGTCCCAGTCATGGGATTAAAAGAGGAGCAACAACCAAAACCTTCCCAGCCGGTCTACTCTGATTTTTACTCCAAAGAGTGAGTCCTTAAATTTATCCAGAGGCCAGAGAATGAACCAGTAAATTCCTCTTCAGAAAGGTGTTGGGTTCTAGGGGGAAAAATCCATTTTCCATGTTTAACCAAGAGAAAGATTTATTTTTCTAGTGCTCTGCTTTGTCTTGAGGAGGAGACTTTCTTTCCTGAAATAAAAAGAGTAAAAGTAGATAATGTTTTTGGGTGCCAAGAGCACATTATTCATTTTTATTTTTTGTCTATTGAATGAAAGAGGGAATGCATCTGCGTAGGGTAGAACATCAAGAAGGGGAAAAATGCTAATTATCATGAGTTGATTTTCTCTAATAGCTTCTTCATGGAAAATTTTTGGTAGTTGTTTTGGTTTTGCGCTTTTTTTAATCATTGAAGGGCAAATCTTTATGACTTCTTTCCCTAGTATGTTCATTTCCATCTTCATAACTGCCTTCTTTCCAATTTCTGATATTTTTTGAAGGTTAAAACCTTCATTCAAATAATCCTCATATCACTTTCCTTTTCCTTTTGCTATTTATTTATTTATTTATTTATTTTACATGTAAATCTACTATTGAGAGTGTCATTAGCACCACAGTTCAGTGTGATCTTCATGAGAGAGAACACATTGAAGTATTTACTATTACATTTTACTCCTCCTGTAACTCTGCCTTCATTATTCATAGTATTCAGCACATGCATTGTCCTCTTCTTGGAAACTAGGAAAATGTCTTTGAGATGAAATTAGAAGCTATCAAGTGGTTACAGTTCTGACTCTTAGGGTTTGCATTTCTGGATAATACTCTGCCATAGAGGATGGCAGGAACTCAATGAAAATAAAATCACTGATTGATCCAGGACAGTCTGAAGACAGTGCCATGGAGGCACTCTCGGGGCACTAATAATCATTTATAACATCAACTTTATTTTTTTTCAACTTCCCTCATTTTTAAATTTTTATTACGATACCTTATTTAAAAAAATAAGTTAATAACAATTGTGAACATGGAATACTGAGACCATAGTTTTAAAATATAACATCCACTTTAGATACCAATTAACTGATTTCTTAAAATTTCCGTCTAAATTCAATGCAGGAGGAGAGAACTAATCAGTGATTGTTATGAAGCATTTAGTTATCATCCTGACAGACTCAAGAGGTTAATATTATTATCTACATTTTACAGTTCCTGAAACTGAAATTCATAGAAGACAGATAATTTGCACAAGACCATGGAGCTGAAGAGTAACAGACTCTGGATTTCCATTCAGAGTGTATAACTTTTTTTTTTTAAATTTTATTTATTTATTCATGAGAGACAGAGAGAGAGACAGAGGCAGAGGGAGAAGCAGGCTCCCCGCGGAGCAGGGAGCCCGATGCGGGACTCGATCCCAGGACCCTGGGATCATGACCTGAGCCGAAGGCAGACGCCCAACCGACTGAGCCACCCAGGCGTCCCCAGAGTGTATAACTTCTAAATTCAGCTACATGGTTGCTTTATAGTTAATCTGGATTATTCTATAATGTACAGCACAGCATTTAGTTTTAAGTGTGCAGTCCAATAGAAAATTATCTCTGTAGAGTAGAAACATTACTTACAGACCAAGGAGACTAACAGTTAAACTAAGTAAATCAGAAAATCATCTGAGAAATGCAGTTTGTTTATTAAAATGACAGAAATCCACATCTAAAAATAATGAAAATATTTCCCATTTTCTCTTCTCCTGTGTTCTGTCTGATGGTGGCATCAATGAGCAATGGCATAACCAAAAGCCAGGGCATGTGGCAAAAGCTCTCCTCCTGGTACTTTAACTCTAAAATAACTGATGGGGACTCAACTCTTTTTACATACAAAAAGAAGGAATCTTTGATTGAATACTTTTTATGCACCATCAATATTATATACATTGTCTTATTAATCCTCAAAACCATTCTGTGAAATAGCTATTATTAGCTTCATTTTCTTTTTTTAACAAATGAGGAAACAGAGATTCACAGAGGCTAGATAAAATGCCCAAGGTTCTATAGATATAAAGTATAGAGAGTTGGGAAATTCAAACCCATGTCATATCCAGTCCATTATGCTGACTCTCAGCATATGGTCCTCCAGTTGTGTGGCTACACATTTTCAGAATTTGCTTTACATTAAAAACTATATAATTAACAAAAGCCCTTAAAAGTTAAAAGGATACTGTAGGAATTTGTTTTTTGGAGGAAATACCATGAAGGAGCGGTGACATTTATTGTATTTTGTTTGTTCAGTGTTCCAACTTGGAACTTGATCTGGGGTTCTGCTAAAATCAGAAAAGGGAAATTATGGTAATGTGTACCCTAGAAACATGGAAATCTGTCTAATTTGTGAAGATTAAACTATGAAGCCATTATATAATTATAGACTGGATCAGAGAAGAGATTTAAAATACTTCAATGAGTAAGGATGTTTCTCAGGCTGGTAAGAATTGATTAAAACTGAGAAATACTGTGTTAATGTGAAAAAGACCCAGCCGGTCTACTCTGATGTGTACTCCAAAGAGTGAGTCCTTAAATCAGCCATGGAAACCTAGTTAAAAAAGAGTCAGAGAGATGAAATTTGGTAGCTCCCATTCATGTTCATTTTCATCTCACTAGCAAAACCACCATTGATATGAGATTGATGAAGCAAATCAAATATTCTGAGATTTCAGTTGCCCTTGCATTGAATTACCCCTTATCAAGCAATGTGATTGTAATTTGACTTCCATGTATTCTGTTGCACAGAGAATGCACAAGCCATCCAGATAAATGAGAATGGTACTTTGTATCAAGTGATAGTTATTTTGCATAAAATCCCATTCATCTTTGTGTTGTCCACAACAACTTGCATTGAACTTTGCTCATAAATGTTATAGTCTATGAATAATCATTGTTATTGAGAAAGTAGGTGGGCATGTGGCCATAAAACTGTAATACTGGATGAATTACATTCTGTATATTTTTTCATATTTAATTTTAACCATCTGCAACAATTGCAATTAGTAGGAGGCAGTGATGCCCAGTGGTTCATAAAAGAACTGTGATTTTAGACCAAATTTAAAGTTCTGGCTCTGGCATTTTTTAGCTCTGTGGCTGTGGGCAAATTAATCTCTGGACCTGTATTGTATAAGATAGACACTAGCCACATGAGACTATTGCGCACTTGCAATGTGACTAATCTAAACTGGGATGCACTGTAAGTATAAAATACATACCTTATTTTGAAGATTTAGTGCATGCACATACACACATATGTAAAATATATCATTAATATTTTATATAATTCTATGATTAAATGATAATAGTTTGACTAACTGGTTAAACATTATTAAAAATAATTTCACCTTTTTGTTTTCAATATTTTAAATGTAGCTGCTCGAAAGTTTTAAATTACATATGTGGCTTGAATTATATATGTTTTCCTTTTTGTAAGGTTTATTTGTTTTTTTGAGAGAGAGAGAGAGAGTGCATAGGGGAGAGGGGCAAAGGGAGAAAGAGAGAGAAACCTAAGCAGATTCCATGCTGAGTGCAGAGCCCAACACAAGGCTCAATCTCACAACTCTGAGATCATGATTTGAGCAGAAACCAAGAGTCAGAGACTTAACTGACTGTGCCACCCAGGTGCCTATATACATATTTTTCAATGAGCTATCCTAAAAGCTTCAATTTCTTTCCCCCAAAAAATGCATATAATAACCTTATTTACCTCAAATTATTATAGTGATATTTAAATAAAATAATGCATCTAAAGTTCTTAGCACAGTATCTGACATTAAGCTAAAAAGTTGTCACTCTCTAAGAGTTCCGAAATAAAGACGTTAAGTAAATTTTTTTAAAAAAGAAACTTAGGGGTGCCTTGGTGGTGCAGTCGGTTAAGCCTCCGACTCTTGGTTTTGGTTCAGGTCATGATCTCAAGGTTGTGATCTCAGGGTGATGAGATCGAGCCCCATATTGGGCTCCCTGCTCAGCGTGGAGTCTGCTTAAGACTCTCTCTCCCTCTACTCCTCCCCTCCTTTCTCTTTCTAAAAGAAAGAAAGAAAGAAAGAAAGAAAGAAAGAAAGAAAGAAAGAAAGAAAGAAAGAAAGAAAGAAACTTAAACTCTAATGGATTAGGGACTACCTAAAGAGAAAACTTTAGTTAAGAATTCATTTTTATTTATTTATTTTTTAAGTTATTATTTAAATTCCAGTTAGTTAACATATAGTGTAATATTAGTTTCAGGTGTACAATATAGTGATTCCACACTTCCACACAAGACTGGGTGTGTTCATCCAGCAAGTATTTTTATTTATTTTTTATCCCAAGTGAAATCATTCTACTTTTCTCTCTAAAAACAACAAACATACATGTGTGCTGCTAAGGGAAGGAACAGTATTGTGACATATAAAAACGATAATGTGTATAATAGTGTTTTGAAGAGTTAGAAATACTTTCTCAATTCCAAGCATTTTTACTATCATAATTTATACAGACACTTACATTTAATTGGTGGATATTTCTAGTGTTGAGGCATTCAAGTCATAAATGAAAATGAAGCTGCAACTAGTGCAGGTACACAGAGGGCAAATGAATTTCAGCAGAAGCTAAAGATACAGGAATGGGAGAAAACCTGGTAGTTATAGAACTCTAATGTCTTCAGCAGTTTTACTGTAGAAATACCATACCTAACTGGTGACAAAAAGCATTGCTCAACTAGAGACACTAGAGGGTGCTGTTAGTGAGAGCTTAGAAGGATGAAAAAAGTCTTCCAACACTTTCCCCTCTTCATCACTATAGGTGATAAGAGTTTGTAAAGGGCATACCTGTGAAATGAAACTAACATTTCTCCATTCCTTCCTGGATGTGCTTTGGAAGTTTTTTTGTTTGTTTGTTTTTATTCCTGGGACTAGCCTTACAACATTACCAAAATAGTAAAATATTAGAAGTTTGTTATAATGCTCGGGCAAATAATTGGGAAAAGTTTGAAATGATTCCCTACTCTGAGAAAAACTATCAAAGCCCAAAGAGGGGTGATGAGAAACAAAAATACCCAAGTAAGTGTTTTCAATGAAGGAAAGTTTTCAACAGGAATTCCTGACTCCTCCATCAACTTCTGTAATTAAATACAGGTAGGACAATTGCTTGGTAATCATGCCATATAATTTTTTTTTGCTCTCTCTCTAGGCTTGAATAGCTATACACACTTGCTGTGGACAGAAACTGCCGCTGAATTACTCTCATAGGAGCCTGGGAATTATGGCCTCATGTGTATAGCTGAACTTTGCTGAAGCACTGAGCCTCTGATTAATGCAATTAAACAAGTAAAGGTATGTAGTGTTGCCCTCAAGGTTGCTGTTCCTAGTAAAGAATCTGTTTCTCCTACTGTACTCTCATTTTTCTACAGATGAGTAGTTGCAAACTGTACTGGATGTGGCTTTTCATCTGTGTGCTATTTGCCTATATTGTGATGGAAGCACACGAGCTGGGAAAAATGTGTCTTTTAAAGCACAGAATGATCATAATGCTGTTAATGGTCTCTGTCCTCTTTTCCTTAGGACGGGCTTTAACTTGAGTTATTCAGAAGTTGCTTGGTGAGATGAAAGAGTCAATAAGGTTTTGGTTGCTGAGGAAGGCAGAATTCTTTTTTGTTGTTTCTTTTAACATGGAGATTGAGTTTATTTTTTTCCCATTCTACCAAAACTCCTATGTGGTCATCTCCTCAGGAAATAGGTGCCAGCTACTGCTCTAAATTTAGGAAATACACACACATTAGAAACTAATCACGTAATTTTTCCAAAGCAATATACTGGCATTGATAAAAATATACATTTTTTTTAAAATAAAAAAGTTCTAGGCTAATATCATACCACTCTGAGCCTTCTTTATTTTTAAGCCTCTTTATTTCTATTATAAGATATGACTATGAACTTTGTATTGTTTGTGAAATCAGTTATATTTTCTGATTTTTGATAACAAATATACTTTGTATTTGATTGAAACATGTAGAAAATTGCTTTACTTTTTTTTGTTTTTAACAACTGTGGTTGTGGTTTAATCAACATAGTGCTTAGTAGATTGCTACTTTGAGCCAGTTTTTTTGACTAGGGTGTTGCGGATATCTCATTTTAAATGATTAGACATGTGTTTAGATAATCAATGTAGAATTTCTGTTTTCTTTTAAGATTGGAGAGTTTTTATTTTATCATTACTGAAACTTAGCTGAATGTCAGTTTCTGTGTTTGGATAGAATATAAAAACCAAGAATTCTTCTCATTTGCCAAAGCACAGCTGGTCTCCACTATTCTTTTAGATTTCCTTCCAAATAAGGTGAAGAGCAGTGATTCATTTTACTTTCATGCAAAAGAAAAAAAATGATGTCTTGAATTTTTCACTTAATTGTTCTTTGTTGACTAAGTTCTAAAAAAAAGTGAAACACAGATGCAATTTGGCACACGACTGATTGTGTTGTGCTTGTCTTTTTTGACAGGCTACGTAGTGAAGGAAAAGTGTTTGGAGCATAGAGTGTTCTCATTTTAAGGGGAAAAAAAGTGTAACAAAATTGGCAATGAAAATAAAATACTGTTCCTGGATTCCTTCTACTGTGAATGTTATTATCAGTAGGCTCCATCTTCTCTAGTATTGTTACTGGAGTTCAAAACACTAAAGGAGCTTTACCTTCAGACTGAACCTAATCCTGTCATATCAAAGAATCCTTTAAAAGTCTAATGGGTTTTCAAATTCATTGTCTTTTCAGAACTAGTATTCAGTGTCTTGAGGTGAATCCAACAAATACAAGTTTTACTCCAAGTCCAATTCTAGTGATCTAATTTGTACAATTAGCCATCTACCTCAGTTATTCTGAGTGGCACTCTAGTACCCACTGCAAGTACCTGTGTGAAGGTTCTGATGCTCAACTGGAGCATTGCCTAGTTTACACTGGTCCATTTCCCTGGTGCCCTAGGTTTAATATCAATGAAATATAACCTGCTTTGCTGAGCGTCATGATCCTAACAGGACAGCCTTCTTGGAACTGTCCTGTAAATACCAAAATAACTTAGGACTCTACCCTCACATTTTATATATTACATTCTTGGGCCATTTATTCTATGGAAGATGCTGAAGTGAGTAGGCTATGATGATAAGCCTTTTGTAATTCACCAAAACAAGTAATGATATGTTATTCAAAAATGTTTATAATTTTTGAACAGTACAACTGAATTACTTAACACCCATACTTCCACTCTTATCATTTATAAATTATTCTACAAAAGTAACCATAGGGATGTAACAATCATAGAAGAATTTCAATAAAATATCAAAAAATGTGAAATTAACTTTGTCATAAACTTGTTAAATGACAGAGGTTTCCAAATGTTCTATGAATTATTAAAATTGCCCCTTTTTAAATAAGGATCACTTGAGGTGGGGAGCTTAAATGGATTTCTGAAAAGGCAATAATATTTTTAAAATGCATTTACAAGGGTGCCTGGGTGGCTCAGTCGGTTAAGTGTCTGCCTTCAATGCAGGCCATGATCCCAGGGTCCTGGAATTGAGTCCCGCATCTGGCTCCCTGCTTCTCCCTCTCTCTCTCTACCTCTCCCCCCTGCTTATGTTCTCTCTCTCTCTCAAATAAATAAATAAAATCTTTAAAAAACATTTACAAGAGAAGTTGCATGGTAACTTCGAAATGTATATCAATTAGTGATATAGACAGTGAAATATATATCTTCAAATTTAGTCAAGGACCTCATGAATTATATATTTATATTAAAAGTATTAAACTGTATTTGTAAGTTATTTTTATAAACTAACATTTATGGAGAATTAAATGCTACTATAGTTTCTACTAAACTTATTTTTAACTCTGTGTCATTCTAGTCTTTTTTTCTTCTAAAGTCTTTCCGGATTAACAATGCATAAAAATTAAGTAAATTAAAATTTCCTCTGAAATGTAGTGCCTGGTTCTTAGACTTTACAGTACAACTATGGCATGAGATGCAGTCTAGACTGGTAAAATTGTCAGATAAACAGTATCTTTGTTCTTATATTAGATTTGCTCTACCAAGAAGCTCTATATTTTAGTTCAATAAACTCTTTTAACAAAATTAACTTGGTTTGTTCAACTAATAAATTAAAAGAAATCCAAAAACTAGAAGATAATCTTTTGTCTCCAAGGCATGTGTGAAAACTAGTAACCTGGATTGGGCCCCCGGGAGGAGGAGAAGGAGAAGGGGTATGAAGAAGGGGCAACCTGAAAATCCTGAGGGAGGGAAGGCAGTACTGTAGAAAAACAACCTGGAGGGGAGAGGGCAGAGATGGTGTGTGTGCTGAGGCTGAAGCCCTCTAAGGGGCAGAAGAAGAACATGTTGGACTTGGGGGAGGTAGGGGTGCTGTCAGAGGTGAAACAGGTTTATCTCGAGAAGGACCACCTGTGTCTGCAATATGCAATATGTGTGGTTAGTCTCCAGCAGGGGCTTATGGAGAGTTTATTCAACCAGGGAACCCTTTTTAAATAGTATAAAAAATTCTGTTAAGCAGTTTTGAGAGCACTTCTCTGAACTCTTCAAATCTGTCTGTCCATAGTGATGAGGTTAATCCTACTGCATATAGCTATGTTATACTATTAACATTCATGTTAGCCTTGATGTGCTGCTGCTCAAAGCAGACCAGACTCCATTTCAAAACTGTGGATAGGAAGAACAATTTATGGACGTAAGAATGAAAGAGAAACAGTCATTGAGCGAAAAGAAAATGGGAGATAGTGTTAGTTGTTTTATTCACCCACACATTTGTTGGTTCATTCACCCATTAATAAACAAATTTTTAATGAAGAACTATATATTAAAGGCACATTTTAGGCAAATTAACTCCTTTTTAAAAATTTTTTATTTATTTGACAAAGAGAGAGACAGCGAGAGAGGGAACACAAGCAGGGGGAGAGGGAGTGGGAGAAACAGGCTTCCCACAGAGCAGGGAACCCGATGCGGGGCTCGATCCCAGGACCCTGGGATCATGACCTGAGCCGAAGGCAGACGCTTAACGACTGAGCCACCCAGGCGCCCCACAAATTAATTCCTTAAATAGCCTTTCCATCTCACTTGTATTTTATAGATCTAGATAGTGAGTTATATAATGCTGAGTACAGCCCCATTAATTGAGGGAGACATAGAGGAGGGATTTGTAATCTCAATTTATTTGCAGAATATAAATATCCTTTTCCACTCCACCTCCTACCATATAATTTATATCTTCCCTGAAGAGCCATTTGACCTCACATACATTCCAAAATTAAAATGAATGCTATATGTACTTTTCCAGAGTAAATATAAATATATATATTAATATATATAGCATTACAGAATATATATATATATAGCATTACAGAACAACTATAGCATGAGATATAGTCCGTGTGTGTATATATATGCATACATAGATAAAATGATAGATTTATAGATATCTATATATATAGATATGTAGTTTTGAAACAGCATGTTGTCACTAGTTTAGGTCATTTGAACAGCCACACATTGATCAAATGACTGATATAAATAGAGGCAGATTTACTATGAAGTTAATGAAGTTTTAGCTTAAGGCCCTTCACTTGTATAGGACTCAGAAGAGACCTGATATTAGAAAATCATTGTCAGGGGCGCCTGGGTGGCTCAGATGGTTAAGCATCTGCCTTCGGCTCAGGTCATGATCCCGGAGTCCTGGGATCGAGTCCCGCATCGGGCTCCCCGCTCTGCGGGAAGCCTACTTCTCCCTCTGCCTCTCTCTCTCTCTCTCATGAATAAATAAATAAAATCTTTAAAAAAAAAAAAGAAAATCATTGTCATATGAAGGGATAATCAAATGATATGCAGCCAGAAATGTTGGGGAAAAAAAGCATTGTAGACATATGTCAAACAATTTGTTAACACACATATGCTATTGTCTTGGATTTTTCGAAGTTCGTGATGTCAGCTTTTATAAATTCGTGCTTTGTTGTGATTATTTTTTCTCTATAAATTAATATTTTATTTAAACCAAATTTGTATTAATAGTTTTGTATCCTTTTGTTAAAGAGAGCCCCTGTGTATAAACTTCAGACTCCTCAATACCATGATTCATCTCTTATTTATCCATGTCAAAAGACCTCCCTTTTATTTTTCACAGTAAGTTAAAAATATCCTTAAAAGTGGAATAGAAGCTATAGGTTTGGGTCTTTACTGAGTGCATTAATTTAGGCCTACAAAATAATTTCAATTTTTAATTCTGAAAAAATTGTAATCATTTCTTTTTTTTAAGATTTTATTTATTTGAGAGAGAGAGAGACAGAGATAGCAACAGAGAGCACAAATAGGGATGAGAGGAAGAAGCAGGCTCCCCGCTGAACAGGGACCCTGGCACAGGGCTCTATCCCAGGACCTGAACCTAAGGCATACACTTAACCGACTGAGCCACCCAGGCACCCCTGTAATCATTTCTGTAGCCTTCTAGAATATTATTCTTGATCACATACACAACTCTGGGGAAAATTAAAACAAAACATTTATACATATGAGAAAGAGATTTTAGTCTTTTAATTAAGGGACAAAAAGCAGGCAATCTGTACAATATGGAGCTCAGTAAACTAGGAGTGCTCCTTATAATCTTGGAAATTATAGAATTTGTTTCAGGTTTCTGGTCATAAGATTTTTCTTCTCACATAATCATCTTTCATGTTTAAAGGATATATGAAATTCCTGAGAAATCAAATGAAATGGAATTTTGTATTGAGCATAAAATAGGAAACTGTCAAGTCAATATTTCTTTAAAGTTCTATGATGAAAATCCTTCCCAGGATTAGATTTTTTTTCCACTTTGAACTGCTAAGTATATTTCACACAAAAGGAATATTAGTCAAACTTTTAATTAATCAAACAATTTTATCTACTCCAATTGAAATTCTGTGCTATTATTTACAATCTGCTCTGAGAAGAAAAAATGAATCATAATTTAAATTCACTTAAAGTGAATGAGATTATTTTATGAAATAAAGAATAATTAGATTTTAGCAGATAATAATAACCCATGAATCTCTGAATTGTTTTTATGTTTGTTGTAATACTGTGCATAGTAGTTTTCAAGTAAAAAATGTTGATACCATATACAGTAACAGTCACCTTACAGGCAGTACAATGGCAGGATATAAAATCAGTGCACAGAAATCAGTGGCATTCCTATACTCCAACAACAAGACAGAAGAAAGAGAAATTAAGGAGTCGATCCCATTTACAATTGCACCAAAAACCATAAGATACCTAGGAATAAATCTAACCAAAGAGGCAAAGGATCTGTACTCAGAAAACTATAAAATACTCATGGAAGAAATTGAGGAAGACACGAAGAAATGGAAAAACATTCCATGCTCATGAATTGGAAGAACAAATATTGTGAAGATGTCGATGCTACCTAGAGCAATCTACACATTGAATGCAATCCCCATCAAAATACCATCCACTTTTTTTCAAAGAAATGGAACAAATAATCCTAAGATATGTATGGAACCAGAAAAGACCCCGAATAGCCAGAGGAATGTTGGAAAAGAAAAGCAAAGCTGGCGGCATCACAATTCCGGACTTCAAGCTCTATTCCAAAGCTGTCATCATCAAGACAGTATGGTACTGGCACAAAAACAGACACATAGATCAATGGTACAGAATAGAGAGCCCAGAAACGGACCCTCA
>NC_138385.1:45197686-45220916 GCF_054177405.1 Leptonychotes weddellii
AAGAAGATAGCAGGAGGGGAAGAATGAAGCAGGGGAAATCGGAGAGGGAGACGAACCATGAAAGATGATGGATTCTGAAAAACAAACTGAGGGTTCTAGAGGGGAGGGGGTGGGAGGATGGGTTAGCCTGGTGATGGGTATTAAAGAGGGCATGTTCTGCATGGAGCACTGGGTGTTATACACAAACAATGACTCATGGAACACTACATCAAAAACTAATGATGTAATGTATGGTGATTAACATAAAATAATAATAAAAAATAAAATAAAGGTTCAGGTCAACTCTGAAGTTCTGTGATTCCAAAAAAATGTTGATACCTGTGTAAGAGAAAGAGCAACTTGAAATTGATTTGTTAAAATGGAGCATTTGTTAGTTAAAATATGTTTAAATCTTGAGTTTTCCCCCTGGGAAGGTTCTTTCAAGTAAATTATGTGTTTAGAAGTGTGGCTAAAGATGTTAGTTAATAATGATGAACAAGCATGCTGCCCACATATGAATATGATCCTGTTTGCTTCTTTTTAAAAAAGAAATGCAACAGTGATGGGTTTCCTTTATGATAAAAACATAAATACTCGTTAGAAGTTTGGTTAATGACGAAGGGCACAGTGCAGGTGGAAACAAAATATGCTTTCTGTACAAAATTAATGGCCTATATGTGACTCAAATCCATGGCCTTGGACTCATTAGGTGTTTTCTAATTTGACAATGCTCTAACTAATATATTAATGAATCTCAAAATAATGACAAATTCTGTGTAAAAGAATAGGGTTCTTCTTCAACTTCACTTGTTAGAACAGATGCAGACTATTAAACAAGGATGCCAAAAATGTACTTTCTGGAATCACAATGACAATAGGGATAAAAAATTGTCTTTCTCTCTTTTTGTCCTGGTATTTGTTCACACATGTAGAGAATGCCATAATTAGCATTTGGTAGTCTACTGGCCAAGTGTTGATAACACTAAATATAAAAGATGATAGAGAGAACTCAAAAAATAAAGAAGATAGAGATCAGAAATGCTGGGTGTTACTAAAATACTATGTATGCATGTTCACACACAAAAAAATGGAAACCTAAGAAGTCTAATAAGTTTTTTATTCTGAAACATTTAGTGCTAAGTCAGAGGCCATGCACCACCAGATCTAGTATTGGGGAATCAACACATCTAAACTGGGCAATTAATTTGGGTCATTGATCATTTCAGTGATGTTAAGGCCCAGTGCAAGAGGACTAAGCAGATCCATCAGTTTGCTAATTAAGCTGCCTTAAGGATTCATTCAGACAACCATATGACCCTTGCCAAATACTTAATAGCTAACTGATACCTTTACTGAGGATGATATTTTCTAAACCTTGTTCCTTGGATTTGTAATTAATTTTAGCTTTAAAGGTTCCGAGAGGTATTGCAGCAAAGAAATAGGTTCAGCATGTTCTAACCCAGAATTTCCCCAAATTAATTGCCTATGGAGTCTTTTTTCTTTTCTTGTAGTGACATATATTATTGTTCAGTTGTGCCCACTTTGAGAAATGGTGACTTACAAGGTACTTATAATTTACTGAGAAAACTTATGAAAGAATAGATGAAATTACTTGTATATTGAAGAAATATCACATGAGAGAAACTGAGGCCCAAGTTTAGAATTACTTCTTTATGTCTCTAAATTTTACATTTTTATATTTTAATGTATAAAATTATACAATATATTTAAAATGATTAAAATCAAATTAATAGATTTAAGTAGCAACTCCTTAAGTTCTAGACATTTGGACTAGAGTGGCTTTACTATGCATCAAAACATGAATACAAGAGAAGCAATATCAGTTACTCGGCCAAAATACAATTTCTGCTAAATTACATTCTGCTTAATTAAAAGTCCACTTATAGCATCCATTATATGTAGTTTTCCTTCACTTCCTGCCTCAAATCTCTGTTATGTTGTCTTATGTTATTTTGTTGCTAAGTAGCTCCCTTCCGATGACTGATACATTGGTTTGAAAAGGGACTTTTTTTTTTTTAAAGATTTTTTTTTTATTTATTTATTTGAGAGAGAGAGAATGAGAGACAGAGAGCACGAGAGGGAGGAGGGTCAGAGGGAGAAGCAGACTCCCTGCCAAGCAGGGAGCCCGATGCGGGACTCGATCCCGGGACTCCAGGATTATGACCTGAGCTGAAAGCAGTCGCTTAACCAACTGAGCCACCCAGGCGCCCTGAAAAGGGACTTTAGATGATACTCATAGCATAAATGAAACTCACTTTGCTTGATCATAATTCCTTTGTTAATTGTCTTTGTTTTGCTAAGAAATTAATAACTGTTTACAGACGTGAAAGAGAACTCTCATGTATTCCAATGTATGTAATTCATCAAACCAACTCAATGATCTCTCATAGACCAATTTCATATTATAGATTATTGACATGCTAGGCTATTATGGTGTAACATATCAATTTTGGCTGTTGCCAGTCAACCATGGACACTAAAGCCACATATTTAAATCACTGTTTCCCTTGGTTAAGATTAAAAATAATGTTCAACATAATATATATTGAAAGTAAAACACTTACTTTTAGTATTTTATTAAACTCTCCACAGGAAATAATATGCTTAATAGATCAATGACATTTGCAATTTCATTCTGTTTACCAAAGTCATTTGTGAAAAACAGTGAAGGGATTTATAGTACTCACTTTGTCAATTCTATTCGTATTCTTGTTTAAACCATCAGAAAAATTCTTTTCTAAAATTAACCTGACTCATATATACATATAGTATCCAAATTAGTTTTAAAATTATGTTTCTAATTGCATAGTAGAGTATTCCCTCATACCTGTAAATGGTTGCTCCTGTGGTAAGCTTTATCATAAGTTTAAGATAAAAGCAGGTCTTCTTTCAAGTGGAATTCTGCATTCATGAGGTATATGTGCTGGGTGCACTGGAGGTGTTTATTCATTAATTACATACCTTGTTGGAATAGTGGCAATCCTTATTTTAACTTATTAATAACTATTTTTGATGCCCTATTTAGAAGAGCACCATAATACCATATAACTCCATGGTCAGAAGCTTATTTTTTATCATTTGGAAAGAAATAAAATACTATGTCCTGAAACACATCAGTTTCATGGGATCTGGTCTAATAACATCTGTAGAGAATTGACTTTTCTTGGTGAGTGTTTATTATGGAATCAGTACTGCTATACAAATTTCAATCATGTTTAAAGCTGGTAATAACTACCTTGTATAATGAGAACACTAAAAGTAGTTATTTTATAATGATGTTTTAAATGAAAAATTAATCTTTAATCTCTAACCAATGAAGTAGAAATAGTAAATACATTTTATGACAAGAAGCTTCATTTCATAATTGGGAAGACATTGTGGTCTTTTAAAGAATGAAAATCAAAGGACAAACAACACAAAAAAAGTTGCTATAAAAGTGTTGAACATATTTCCTATTCTTTTCTTAAATAATACAAATTTTCCATATAAAAACCAGTGAATAGATATTTTCAATTGTCGTAATTTTAAACATATATTTGGAACTGGAAGACATATTAAAGATCATCTGCTCCAGATGTTTTCACATTGTATTCCTCAGAGTCCTAGGGTTTCATGGAAATGCCTTAGAAGCTAAGTTATGGGGTGCAATGAAAAGGAAGCAGGTTGGGTAAGTCTCTGGGTCATCCTCAGGATTGCTGTTTTTTTTTTTTTTTCCTGGTTTATATGTGAGGTTCCATTTAACATTTTGCATGAAGTCAGAGTTCTTTTGCAAAAAAAATGAAAAATACCTTTAAAAAATCATTGATGTAGGCCATCCTCCTTATTTTAATGTTGAAAAAGTTAAGACCCAGTAGATTTAAATAACTTATTTGTGAGCATACGCATTTACTGAGTGGCAGAATGAATTGTTCATCAAAGTAATTTGCCAAGATATGTTCATTATTGCTTATATTTATATATGATTTTGAACTTTTCAAAGCAGTTTCATATCTGTTATTTGATTTGATCCTCAGAAAATAACACTTATCTTCAGTTATTATTGGCAAAAAGGTAGTTGCTAAATTATAATATAGATAATGGTCAATTGAGGAGTATATAATTGTGCTGCTAAGGTCATTACTTGAGATATACTAAATCACATTTAATTTTGTAATAACTATATTATTACAAAATTAATGATAAAATAAATAACTTTTAATAAAGTTATTAAGTGGTTATAGAAAGTCTTAGCTCAATTTTAGAGATGAAGAGATGAAGTTGAAAGAGATAAATCCACCAGGGTTATACCATATTATTGGTAGAGTCTGGATGAAAACTAAGTTCTCTTGGCTCTCAAGGGCTTGCTGTGGATCATAATAATTTGTTCTAATAACAGCTTGTGTAGAAAGTGTCAGTTTACACATATGTTGCACATGTACTTTTCAAAATGCTTATCAGAAGTCTGTGATGCTATCACTGTAGACTCTCAGAACTCACTGAGATCTTAAGAAACATCAAGGCCTGCATTTTCCTTTTATTGATGAAGAAACTGAAATTCAGGCTAAATAAAAGGACTTATAGTTAGAGGCAGGACTCAAATTAAAATCCACATATTCTAAATTCAAGTCAATGTTTTTCCTAACAAACAGCAATGCATTTTAATTTGTAAGTATATGCTAACTAGTGGAAATACACATTCTTGCCAGAGTTCCAGCATCTTTGTTTTTTGTTTTTGTTTTTGTTTTTTTGTTTTTGTTTTTTATTCTTAGCACCTTTGTTTTTAATCATCTAGCTCTTCTGTCTTAGAATGCCAAAAAACCTTGCTGAGGTAGACTTACAAACTGTTTAAGATGGCCATAAGTCCTTTTGTGATTTGCAATGACCCTAGGGAATAAAGTCATGTTCACACATGAGGAGAGATTATGGACATCTAACATTTACATGGAAATATAAGGATTTTTGGTGGGTTACTGTGAGAGTTTGCAAGTGAAGAAGTTCATATCCACTTTTCTGTCCAGTAGAGAGATTCAATCTCTATTTCCTGAATGGAGTCTCAGTCCACTAAAAGTTTAACACCCCTTGAAAGGTAAATAGAATTCTTTTTACTTTCCAGACAATTGAGACTCAAAGACTGCACTTACTGTTTTTCCAAATCTCTACTAGGTCTATTAAAAAGCAGTTGTTCATAGTTACTTTTCTGTATGCACTTCATTTCTACTATTGTCACCTCAGATGCCTTCTCAATGGTGGAACTTCTTTCCCAAATAACACTTGCAAAATTAAATGTGATTTAGTATATCTCAGGTAATGACCTTAGCAGCACAATTATATACTCCTCAATTGACCATTATCTATATTATAATTTAGCAACTACCTTTTTGCCAATAATAACTGAAGATAAAAAAGTATGGGTTACTGTCGGGGTTTATAGCTTTTTTTCTTATTGGAGTGTCTGGGTGGCTCAGTGAGTTAAGCATCTGACTCTTGATTTCAGCTCAGGTCTTGATCTCAGGGACATGAGTTCAAGCCCTGTGTTGGGCTACACACTGGGTATGGAGCCTACTTAAAAATATATATATTGAAGGAGATCCATTTGAATGACTCAGTTCATTGGGGAAAATACATGCCCCCAGTGGCAGAAATAAATTAGGCATAGAAATGTATTCCAGATCAACAAATATGTATAAGTTATTATCAAATACACAAAAGTTTCAAATATAGGAAAAGAAAGATCAGAGTTTAGGAGAAGGTGAGAAGGAGATATATTAGGAAGGTAAAAGATCTTGAATGAATAGGATTGGGCAAGATAGGAAAGGTTCTAAGGACAGAAAGAAGTCAAAAGGTAAGGACAAGGAAACCTGACCCCTAGAAGCTATAGCTCAGGACTGCTATGTATGGTATTGCAATTGTTCACAACACAAGGGATTTACATGTGGGACAAGTGGTGGTTTAAATCCAAGCTGTGCATCCTGGAAGTTTTTTCTCTTAGAGGAAGGGGTTCTATGGCAGGCAGAATTTTAAAGATCCCTCCATCCCTGAACCCCACTCAAGATTTCCATGCCCCAGTTATTCAAACATTTATCTAGACTCTATTATGAAAGGATTTTTCAATTGTAATTAATGTCCCATGTCAGTTGACCATAAAATACAGATATTATCTAAGTGGGCCTGACTTAATCATGTGAGCCCTTCAAAAGCAAAGGGTCTTCTCCTGCAGGTCAGAGAAGGGAAAGTGAAAAAAACTGAAGAACATGAGAGCTTCAACATGCCTTTGCTGACTTTGAATATGGAAGGGATCATGTGAGAAGGGATGTGGATATCCATTTGAAGCTAAGAGCAGCTCTCAGCCGTTAGCCAGCAAGGGAGCAGGAACCTCAGTCTTAACAACCATGAGGAACTGGATTCTGCCAGCAACCTGAATGAGCTTGGAAGCAGATTCTTCTCTAAAACCTACACTAAAGGAACACAGATCTGCCAACACTTTGATTTCAGCCTTGTGGGACCCTGAGCAGAGAACCTAGTAAAGTCTACCTGAACTTCTGATCTATAGAACTATGAGATAGAAATGGGTTTTGTTTTAAGCCTCTACGTTTGTGGCAATTTGTTGTGGTAACAATAGAAAACCTATACAGGTGCCTTTAAAAAATCATAGGAAGATGGTCTATGAGCTAATGTCAGCTCCCCCTATAATTTTATATGCCCAAGTTCTTCAGAAAAACAGAAGAAAGTCTTAGGGGTGACCAATCATATGTTTTCCCTTTTGATTCTCAGTCCAAGTACCATTGTTTTCAGGGGCATTTGTGACAACTGTCAGTGCAAATACTGACCTGAAAAACTCAATCAAAGGTAGAAGGTTGTTTGTTCTTGTGCTTATTTTTCAATTATACTTCCCTCTTCACTTTTAATCTCTTCCACAGAACATTTTTTAAAAGATTTTATTTTTAAGTAATCTCTATACCCAACATGAGGCTTGAACTCACAACCCTGAGATCAGGGGTTGCACACTCTCCTGACTGAGCCAGCCAGGCACCCCTCTCTTTCACAGAAAATTTTTAAGAATGACTTTGTGGCTAACCTGTAATGAAGCTAATTTTTCCATAACTAGAATTTTAAGTAAGACTTTTAATTGTGAATGCCATTAAGTGCTTCTTAGAACTAGCATCTTGCTTATCAGAAAGAGGTGATAATTCATTAGGGTTTTGATTCGGCAGTGCAGTATGCTTAGGGTGTTCAGAGAGAGGAAGATTTGATACCTAACCTTATAAACTAAAAGTCCAAGCTATTTGTGACTTTAAAACAAAACTACACATGCTTGAATTTAAAGAAAATCTACATATAATATTTTTTTCTAAGACTGTGAAAATTTTATAGCTCTTTTTGCTAATGGATTTTTAGGGGATTGATTTACTACCCTTTGGTTTATTTTTTGGTTATGTTTACCATTTCTTCTTTCAAAAATTACATTTCAGTCACAACTGAATTGAAATACCAAAGTAATTATTTGTCATTATTTTTTTTAAAACTGAAATGCTGATCCTGAAAATGTCAGATAGTGAATAGAAACCAATCTACATTTTCTAAGTGCTGCCTTTACTTTCTTCTGCATCATTTAAGAAAGAAGCTGAGATGTTAATAAAGATACTGGAATTATTGTCATCAAATTTATCATATATTTAGGCCAAAGAAGATTTGTAATACTGTGTTACCACAGTATTTATGTCAGACAGTTATTCCCAAGAGTAGAGCTGGCAGGATTTTTATGAATGCTTACTTTGAATGGGTTTTACAATATGATGGCGATCTCAACCCCAGAGATAGGCAGATAACTCTACAGACAAGTGGAGAATAAAATTTGAAAATCCAAAAGCAGTAAGGGAAGTTTTATAACTAATACAGAGTCCAGCCATGGGATATTAGGGAGTAAGACTTTTTCTTAGGAAGGCAACTAGCAAGAGTAACATAAGCTTTAGCTCTTGATTTACTGGAGTATTCAAGAATACAAGACAAAATATAGAGCCATTTATCAAAATTATATTAGCCTCAATTTTCAAAATGAAGTAAAAACTCACTAATCAAGGCATCAAGTAAGCATTGTTAAATATGCGATTTATTTAATAACTAAGGCATAAATAAACCAGCAAGTAGAAGGCAAATAGCTAAATCTGAGGAGGAAAAAGGAAATATAAAGGTTTAAGACAAATGTTCTGTGGAAGAGATTAAAAGTGAAGAGGGAAGTATAATTGAAAAAAAAAACCAGCACAAGAACAAACAACCTTCTACCTTTGATTGAGTTTTTTAGGTCAGTATTTGCATTGACAGTTGTCACAATTGCCCCTGAAGACAATGGTACTTGGACTGAGAATCAAAAGGGAAAACATATGATTGGTCACCCCTAAGACTTTCCTCTGTTTTTCTGAAGGTTTAAGAAAAAGGATATATAAAGGTTTAAGACTACTTTGGGGTCAATGGGTCTAGACAAAGGTTTCTCAACCTTGGCAATATTGATATTTTGGACTGGATAATTTTGTTGTTGTTGTGGGGGACTGTCCTGGGCAAAGTAGGATATTTAGCAGCATCCCTGACTTTTACTCCATTAGATGCCAGTAGCAATCACCCCTCCTGCCCCATTTATGATAACCAAACACATCTCCACACATTGCAAAATGTCCCCTGAAGGGTAAAATTTCCCCAGGTTGAGAATCATTTGTTTAGAGTATAAGAAAGGCTCAGTCTGCTGTAGAGATAAGCCTAACCATATCACTGAGGAGTTTGAAGTGGAGAGCAAGAGACAGTTTCTGACCACTAATGAAAGAGAGTCCACTGAAAATGACTTTAAAATGGTCTGGTATCTGCCCTTGAATTAATATTAGCACAAATATTAGTGACCAGAATGATTGTGTCTTACCACAATATATTTGTTAGGTAAGACATTATTCTTTACAAGGTCAAGGGTAGAGGTACAGTTACTAATTAATTTGATTATTTGGAATGGTATATCAACTTCAGACTATAAATGCACAAGTTATAATGTAAAATAAAGTAGGCTAATATTTATTGTGTGTAATGTAAGGTAAGTTACTATAGGAGAAAAATGTATAATATTTTATAATCATCCACAAGAAGCTTACAATTTTATAGGGACAATTAAGATGTGACCCCATTAATTTTAAATACTAATTTGAGATTCAGAAGATAAAACAATTGATTGATTAATTACAAAATTAGGCCAGTACAAGTCATAAATTCACAGGAGTTGGGATTCAGAGAAAGTAGAGGGCAAATTTTAGAGGGTTTTGGAACCAGATTGTAAAGATTTATTGAAGAATGTTGAGTATAAGAATGATTGTATGAAACTACTCTTCAAGAGATTAGTTTAGTAATGATTAGTATAATGAATTAGGAGTGGGGTGGGAGAGGGTATTGAAATAAAGACTCAGAGGAGAAAAAAGATGGCAGAGGAGTAGGGGACCCTATTCCAACTGGATCCCTGAATTGAGCTGGATATCTACCAGACCACTCTGAACACCCATGAAATCAGCCTGAGATGTAAGAAGATATATCTGGATCTCTACAAACAGAATATCGAAGGTGGTTGGTTTCAAGATATGAAGCAAGGAGCCGTGATTCTGTGGACAGATATCAGAGGATAAATGGAAGGGGGAGGGAGCCATCACAATCCTGCACCATTGGTGTGCAAAAACCTCCAGTGCTAGGGACCAGGCACAGACTTGCAGACCAGTAGAGATGGGAAAGGACTTTAGGGCAACCCCTGGACTGAAACCTGGAGTAGTGGGGCCATGTGTATGAACCAGGGGCAGCTGGCAGTTTTAGAAGCACAAGAGGGAGAGATGAGCCCCCACCTGAAGGTGAGGACTGGGAGTGCTGCTGAGGGGCGCACAACCCAGGACGCCACAGTTTATAGCAGAACAGACAGAAACAGAGATGGTGTGGCCTGGAGAGCTCACTGAAGAACAGACTGAGATCTCTATGTCATGAGGCAGAGGGTAGGAAATGGTCTCTTCTGCTTTGACTCTCAGAAGAGACACGGAAAGGCACCAGGGAAAGACACTGGTGAACAAAAGCCCCCCAAAAACGGTTTTCACTGAGCCCAT
Organism: Leptonychotes weddellii; assembly: GCF_054177405.1. Lineage (NCBI taxonomy): Eukaryota > Metazoa > Chordata > Mammalia > Carnivora > Phocidae > Leptonychotes > Leptonychotes weddellii. The sequence continues at coordinate 45,207,778 of NC_138385.1, forward strand.
TCCCCCACCACAGGGGGCAGGGCAACTCTGCCCAAACAGGGTTGCCTGAGTAACAGTGCAGCAGGCCCCTCCCCCAGAAGACAGGCTGGGAGAACAAGAGACCAACAACCCTAAGGTCCCTACAAAACAGGTGAATCTTGCTTGGGTTGTGGTCAATAATTTGGACTCTGTACATTCCCTCAACCACCCCCAACAGAATGACTAGGAGGAGGAACCCCCAAAATAGGAATGACTCAGAGACTGTGACTTCTGGAACAGATTTACAAGTGGATACAGACATAACTAAGATGTCAGAAATGGACTTCAGGGTAACAGTTATAAAGACAATAGCTAGAATGGAGAAATCGATTAATGGCAACACTGAGTTTGTAAGGGCAGAAATGAAAGTTGAACTAGCAGAATTTAAAAATGCTATCAATGAGATCCAATCTAATCTAGATACTCTGACAGCTAGGATAAACGAGGCAGACGAATGAATTAGTGATCTAGAAGACAAATTGATAGAGAAGAAGGAAAACAGGAGGCCTAGGAAAAACAGTTTATAATCCACGAAAACAGAATTAGAGAAATAAGTAATGCCATGAAACATTCCAGTGTCAGAATTATTGGGATCCCTGACAGGGTGGAGAGAGAGAGGACTAAAAGATATATTTGAGCAAATCATAGATGAGAACTTCTCTAATCTGGGGAATGAAACAAACATTCATGTCCCAGAGGCAGAGAGGACTCCTACCAAGATCAAGGAGAACAGACCAATGCCTGGCATGTAATAGTAAAACTTGCAAGTCTTAGAACCAAGGAAACATCTTAAGGGTGGTTAGGGGGAAGAGACTCCTTACGTACAGAGGCAGGAACATCAGAATAACATCAGACTTATCCACAGAGACCTGGCAAGCCAGAAAGGGCTGGCAAGACATATTCAGGGTACTAAACGAGAAGAACATGCAGCCAAGAATACTTTATCTGGCAAGGCTGTCGTTTAGAATGGATGGAGAGATGCAGAACTTCCAAGACTGGCAGAAACTGAAAGAATATATGACCACTAAGCCGGCTCTGCAAGAAATATTAAAGGGGGTTCTATAAAAGGAAAAAGACCCCAAGAGTGATATACAACAGAAATTTACAATCTATAGAAACAAGGTCTCCACAGGCAACATGATGACAATAAATTCATATCTTTCAATAATCACTCTCAACGTGAATGGCCTAAATGCTCCCATAAAACAGCATAGGGTTGCAGATTGGATAAAAAGACAGGAAGCATCCATATGCTGTCTACAAGAGACTCATTTGGAACCTAAAGATACATCCAGACCTGAAAGCGAAGGGATGGAGATCCATCTTCCATGCCAACGGACCTCTAAAGAAAGCTGGGGTAGCAATTCTTATATCAGACAAATTAGATTTTAAACTAAAACCTGTAGTTAGACACAGAAGGACACTATATCATTCTTAAAGGGTCTCTCCAGCAATTGTAAATATCTATGCCCCCAACATGGGAGCAGCCATCTACATAAGCCAACTGTTAACCAAAATAAAGAGTCATAATGATAATAATATGTTAACTGTAGGAGACCTCAATACTTCACTCTCAGCAATAGACAGATCATCTAAGCAGAAAATCAACAAAGAAACAAGAGCTTTGAATGACACACTGGACCAGATGGACCTCATAGATATATACAGAACATTCCACCCTAAAACAGCAGAATACTCATTCTTCTCGAATGCACAAATCAGGTCTCAACCAATACCAAAAGACTGAGATTATTCCCTGCATATGCTCAGACCATAATGCTTTAAAATTGGAGCTCGGGCACCTGGGTGGCTCAGTCGGTTAAGCGACTGCCTTTGGCTCAGGTCATGATCCCAGGGTCCTAGGATCGAGTCCCGCATTGGGCTCCCTGCTCTGTGGGGAGCCTGCTTCTCCCTCTCCCACTCCCCCTGCTTGTGTTCCCTCTCTCACTGTGTCTCTCTCTGTCAAATAAATAAATAAAATCTTAAAAAATAAAATAAAATAAAATAAAATAAAATCAGAGCTCAATCACAAGAAAAAATTTGGAAGAAATTCCAACATGGAAGCTAAAAACCACTCTACTCAAGAATATTTGGGTCAACCAGGAAATCAAAGAAGAACTTAAATAATTCATGGAAACCAATGAGAATGAAAACACATCAGTCCAAAACCTATGGGATACTGCAAAGGCGGTCCTAAGGGGGAAATACATAGCCATCCAAGCCTCACTCTAAAAAATAGAAAAATCCCGAATTCAGCAACTAACTCTACACCTTAAATAACTAGAGAAAAAGCAACAAATGATGCCTAAGCCATGCATTAGAAGAGAAATAATTAAGATTAGAGCAGAGATCAATGAATTGGAAACCAGAAACACAGTAGATCAGATCAACAAACCTAGAAGCTGGTTCTTTGAAAGAATTAATAAGATCAATAAACCACTGGCCAGACTTATCCAACAGAAAAGAGAAAGGACCCAAATTAATAAAATTATGAATGAAAGGGGAGAGATCACGACTAACACCAAGGAAATAGAAACAATTATTAGAAATTATTATCAACAACCTTATGCCAATAAGCTGAGCAACCTGGATGAAATGGATACCTTCCTGGAAACCTATAGAGTACCAAGACTGAAACAGGAAGAAATTGACAACCTGAATAGGCCAATAACCAGTAACGAGATTGAAGCAGTGATCAAAAACCCCCCAAAAAACAAGAGTCCAGGTCCTGATGGATTCCCTAGGGAATTCTACCAAACATTCAAAGAAGAAATAATACCTATTCTCCTGAAGCTGTTTCAGAAAATAGAAACAGAAGGAAACCTTCCAGACTCATTCTATGAGGCCAGCATTACCTTAACCCCAAACCAGGCAAAGACCCCATCAAAAAGGAGAATTTCAGACCGATGTCCCTGATGAGTATGGATTCCAAAATCCTCAGCAAAATCCTAGCTAATAGGATCCAACAATATATTAAAAGGATCATCCACCATGACCAAGTGGGAGTTATCTCCAGGATGCAAGGGTAGTTCAACATTCACAAATCAATCAATGTGATAGAACACATTAATAAGAGGAGAGAAAAGAACCATATGTTCCTCTCAATTGATGCAGAAAAAGCATTTGACAAAATACATCATCCTTTCCTGATAAAACTCTTCAGAGTATAAAGATAGAGGGAACATTCCTCAAGTTCATAAAATCCATCTATGAAAACCCACAGCAAATATCATCTTCAATGGGGAAAAGCTGAGAGCCTTTCCCTTAAGATCAGGAACACGACAAGGATGCCCACTCTTGCTACTATTGTTCAACATAGTACTAGAAGTCTCGCAACAGCAATCAGACAGCAAAAAGAAATAAAAGTATTCAAATTGTCAAAATCTTTTGACACATATTTCACTGTTTCACTCTGTTACTCTATATGGCAATGATCGGCCTGCTGCAAAGCACTGGGGAAATATTACTTTCATTTTAATAAAATATCCTTTTGTCACATTAAGACAGGAGTGCTTATAAACTGAGAATTTTGCACCTTTTATTAGGCTGTCCAGTAGAGAGGTCCCACCCTTATTGCATGGTGGAATTCTCCAATGAGAGATGACAACTTAAAATTATATAAACTCTTTGTGACATCTATGTCTCTGATCCAGGCATTATACATATAACCCCTCTGGTTAGAGAAGCTACCCCTCAGTAAAATAAATAAATAAATAAATAGAATTTAAGTGTGAGAATATTATACCAATCAGATTATAATAATATAATAGTTAAATTCCAGTAGCTTTCATATCAGCTCACAGATTTCTTTACTATATTGATTCCTCCCTTAAATGAAAGAAAATTAACTTGACCATAACAAAATGAGAATAAGTGATTGAGAATAAGTGATTATTTGTAACCTTCATAGGAAATGAGTCACCTTTTTAAAATTATTAAAATTATTTGTCATTTTTATTTAAAATCATTTAATTAACTTATACTCTATTATTAGTTTCAATGTCGGAGTTTAGTGATTCATCAGTTGCATATAACACCCAGTGCTCATTACATCACATGCCCTCCTTAATTCCCATCATCCAGTTACCCCATCCCCCCAACCATCTCCCCTCCAGCAGCCCTGTTTTTTTCCTATAGTTCAGAGTCTCTTATGGTTTGTTTCCCTCTCTTATTTCATCTTATTTTCTTTTTCCCTCCCTTTCCCTATGTTCATCTGTTTTGTTTCTTACATTCCACATATGAGTAAAATCATATGATATTTGTCTTTCTCTGACTGACTCATTTCACTTAGCATAATACCCTCAAGTTCCAGCTACATTTTTGCAAATGGTAAGATTTCATTTTTGATGGCTGAGTAGTATTCCACTGTGTGTGTGTGTGTGTGTGTGTGTGTGTGTGTGTGTGTGTACCACAACCTCTTTATCCCTTCATCTGTTGATGGACATCTGGTCTCTTTCCATATCTTGGCTATTGTGGACATTGCTGCTATAAACACTGGGGTGCAAGTGCCCCTTCGAATCACTATGTTTGTATCCTTTGGATAAAAACTGATTAGTGCAATTGCTGGGTTATAGGGTAGCTCTATTTTTAACTCTTTGAGGAACCTCCATTTCATTTTCCAGAGTGGCTGCACCAATTTGCATTCCCACCAACAGTGTAAGAGGGTTCCCCTTTCTCCACATCCTCTCCAACATCTGTTGTTTCCTGACTTGTTAATTTTAGCCATTCTGACTGGTGTGTGGTGGTATCTCATTGTGGTTTTCATTTGTATTTCCCTGATGCCAAGTGATGTGGAGCATTTTATCATGTGTCTGTTACCATTTGTATTTCTCCTTTGGAGAAATGTCTATTCGTGTCTTCTGCCCATTTCTTGACTGGATTATTTGGTTTCTGGGTGTTGAGTTTGATAAATTCTTTATAGATTTTGGATACTAGCCCTTTATCTGATAAGACATTTGCAAGCATCTTCTCCCATTTTGTAGGTTGTCCTTTAGTTTTGTTGACTGTTTCCTTTGTTGTGCAAAAACTTGTTATCTTGATGAAGTCCCAATAGTTCATTTTTGTTTTTGTTTCCCTTTCCTTTGAAGACGTGTTTAGCAAAAAGTTCCCATGACCAAGGTTAAAGAGGTTGCTGCCTGTGTTCTCCTCTAGGGTTTTGATGAATTCCTTTCTCACATTTAGGTCTTTTATCCATTTTGAGTTTATCTTTGTGAATGGTGTAAGAAAACAGTCCAGTTTCATTCTTCTGCATGTGGCTGTCCAAATTCCCAGCACCATTTTTTGAAGAGACTCTTTTTTCCATTGGATATTCTTTCATGATTTGTTGAAGATTAGTTGACCATAGAATTGAGAGTCCATTTATGGGTTCTCTATTCTGTTCCATTGATCTATGTTTTTGTTTTTGTGCCAGCACCATACTGTCTTGATGACAGCTTTGTAATACAGCTTGAAGTCTGGAACTGTGATGCCATCAGCTTTGGTTTTCTTTATCAACATTCCTTTGGCTATTTAGGATTTTTTTTTCCTTTTTGGCTCCATACAAATTTTAGGATTATTTGTTCCAGATCTATGAAAAATGTTGATGGTATTTTGAAAGGGATTGCATTGAATGTGTAGATTGCTTTGGGTAGCATAGACCTTTTAACAATATTTTTTCTTCCAATCCGTGAGTATTTGAATAGTTCTCATTTCTTTGTGTCTTCCTCAATTTATTTCATAAATGTTCTATAGTTTACAAATAGAGAGTACAGATCCTTTACCTCTTTGGTTAGGTGTAATCCTAGGTATCTTATGGTTTTTGGTGAACAGTCACCTTTATTCTCTCTCCCATTAGTAAAAGTGTGTGAATACATTTGTACTATCACTGGATATTCTGTGAGGGTTGTTACTGTTTATAATGAAGCTTTTGCAAACCCCATCACATCAATTTAGGATCATGTTATCTGTAGTTATGGTATGCTTATTTTCTGGTAGCGAAATTAGAGGATGCTGAAATAGGATGTATTTTCTCATTTAAAATTGCTTTTGATTGTGTACAAAGGCTTGAAATTAAAAGCATGATGTATGCTTAAATATCCTATTTCAACTCTCTCTCTAAATGCTTTTTGTTGAAGGAAAGAAGTGCACTAAAGTAGGGTACACTTAGAATTGTTACACTGAGAAGAATTCTTGTAACCTGCATTCTGTATGTCGGATATACTGCAGCTGTACTATGCAAAACCATCTCAGAGAGATTTATTCTATTTTGTTCTTTCAGGATTCTGTTGCTGAGGCAAAGGGAGGGATATCAAAAGGGAATTGAAGGGGCGCTTGGGTGACTCAGTCGTTAAGCATCTGCCTTCGGCTCAGGTCGTGATCCCAGGGTCCTGGGATCGAGCCCCACATCGGGCTCCCTGCACCGCAGGGAAGCCTGCTTCTCCCTCTCCTACTCCCCCTGCTTGTGTTCCCTCTCTCACTATGTCTCTCTCTGTCAAATAATAAATAAAAAAAAAATCTTTAAAAAAAAAAAGGGAATTGAAAATGATTTATTGTCAAACATAATCCTTGACTACTAAACTAGATAGTAGCTCTAGGAAAGCTGCCACAATTTTATAAAATGAACATAAAATAAGAGGTGAAACAGCTTTGGCATTCTCAAAGATTCCTTCATCAGTTACCACCTTTATCCTGGAGAAAGGAGCTCTTATTCCTCCAAAGCAGTGTACTCAATATTTTCCTATGTGACTAATAAAAGACATTTTATTGTTAAAATATTAGATCCTCACTGGAAAATTCTTTGCAGGACACTTCAATTTCAAAGAAACATTTGAGCAAATAGTGTATATGAGGAGCTGTTTATTTGTAGTTCTTGCCTTACAGGGTAATTTAGTTCCTATTAGAATTTACAAATTAGTGTTTTAAATGGAAAATAGTATTGGAAATAACAATATTTGAATATTTAGTAGATTCTGTGCCAATATACATTTAATATACTAATATTAATAATTAAATATTAATAAACTAATAAAATTGTTAATAACATAATTAAATAATAATATCTAATATACAACATTGCAAATGTTTTGGTACCCATCATATAGTAAATCAAATTGCTGCAGGAAAAAAAAAAGTTCAGGCATAGAAGGCAGGACTTCTGAGACTTGTTAAATGAAAATAATACTTATTTCCTCCCAGTTTTGCTGGGATAATATATATGAACATGCTTTGTGAATTGTAAAAGTCTCTGCAGATTTTAATCCTAATTCTGATGCCACATAAATTAAGGATTATTATTATTTTTAAAGATTTTATTTATTTATTTGAGAGAGAGAGGAAGAGCCAGAGAGAGAGCATGAGAGGAGAAGAGAGGCAGAGGGAGAAGCAGAATCCCCACTGAGCTGGGAACACAATGTGGGACTCTATCCCAAGACCCCAGGATCATAACCTGAGCCTCAGGCAGCCGCTTAACCGACTGAGTCACCCAGGCATCCCTATTATTCGTTCTAATTCTAGTAAGTGTTCTTTGTTACAGGGAGGGAAAATAATAACTTTTCTTTTCCCCCAATTGCCTGGATTTTCTGGTGAAATTAGGTTTGTATCTATGCCATTTGATCACTGATAGAGAAAAACAATATTTTCTATCTCTAATAGAATATCTATTTTGTGAATAGGAAAGGGAATAAAATTGGACTTAGTCTCAGCCATCTCAGGCATTTTTCAAGAGATAGCTCCATTTTTACTTATAACTAGAACTCTATTTATGTTGTTATGCATTTTTAAACAAATATAAAGGATCAGAACAAAAATTTTGTTCTCTTACTTTAGTCCTCCTATTTGGCTTTCTGGATCATTCTTCCCTAAGGAAAATTTCAAAGAAATATGTAATCGCTGTGGTCATATTCATCTTTTGGGGTAATGTGCAAGAATCTTAAGGTATGAACAAGAAAAATAGCATTGGACAATTTTCAAATTAATGTATCTTTCACAAATATAGTGAAAAGAAGGGGCACATGCACCCCAATGTTCATAGCAGCAATGTCTGCAATATCCAAACTGTGAAAAGAGCTGAGATGCCCTTCAACAGATGAATGGATAAAGAAGATGTAGTACATATATACAATGGAATATTATTCAGCCATCAGTAAGGATGAATACCCACTATTTGCATTTACATGGATGGTACTGGAAGGGATTATGCTAAGTGAAGTAAGTCAAGCAGAGAAAGACAATTATCATATGGTTTCACTCATATGTGGAACATAAGCAATAGCACGGAGGACCATAGGGGAAGGAAGGGAAATCTGAAGGGGGAGAAATCAGAGAGGGAGATGAACCATGAGAGACTATGGACCCCAGGAAACACACTGAGGGTTTTAGAGGGGAGGGGAGTGGGGGGGATGGGTTAGCTGGGTAATGGGTATTAAGGAGGGCACATGTTGTGATGTGCACTGGGTGTTATACATAACTAATGAATCATTGAACACTACATCAAGAACTAATGATGTGCTGTATGCCAGCTAACTGAACATAAAAAAAAGCCACAAAGTAAAATAAATTAATTAATTAATTACTGTATCTTTCAAGGATATAATATTGTCTTAACCAACTATGATTTAGACCTATCTGTTTAATTGATATTCATGCTAAAATATCTATATAAAATACAGATGTATAAATACAAAAATATCTTTACCTGTATTATGTGACTTCAAAGCAGTAGTAGACAACCATAAATATAGACTTTTAGGGAATGATGGGTCTGTGGTATGTTGTGTAGTTGAATGAATGATACGTTTGAGTACTGTAAAAAGAAGAGATAATTTCAGCACTTCATATCAGTGTGAAGTGCACTGCTGTGGGAGCCACGCAAAAGCTGTGCAGGAAGTGGAAGAGCAGGAGAATCAAATAGGAAAAAAAGCCTACTGCAAATAATCATGTCTGGATTTTTTAGCTACACTGAAATAAAAATTAAATATATATTTTATCTAAGACATTTAAAACAATTTGATATCATTACCATTGTCTCACTAACCCTTGCCCATGAGTTTATTTTTAATTTAAAATGCAAATAATAGGGGTGCCTTGGTGGCTTAGTTGGTTAAACATCTGCCTTTGGCTCAGGTCATGATCCCAGGGTCCTGGGATCGAGTCCCATGTCAGGGTCCCTGCTCAGCAGGGAGTCTGCTCATCCCTCTGCCTCTGTCCCTCTCCCTTGCTCATGCTCTGCTTCTCTCTCTGTCTCTCAAATAAATAAATAAATACAATATTTAAAAAAATAAAATACAAATAATAAGTTTATATACAGTGACTGAAATCAGATCTTATACAGGCTTTCCAAATAAATGATTCAGTTAAGGTCATGATATCTTTTTTTTTTTAAGATTTTGTTTATTTATTTTAGAGAAAGAGAGAGTGCACGCGAGTGGGGGGAAACGGGGAGGAGGAGGGAGAAAGAGAATCTCAAGCAGACTCTTAGCTGACAGTGGAGCTCAATGCACGGCTCAATCTCATGGCCCTGAGATCATGACCTGAGCTGAAACCAAGAGTCAAACACTTAATCTACTGAACCACCCAGGTGCCCCAGATCATGATATCTTTTAATATATTTTGTATTGACCATAACAATAGAGGAGGTTCATATTTATGTAGCTGTCACTGATTACACAATGTATTTCTATTTTTCTCATATGTAAATTAGATCTTAAAATACCTTCTTCATGTGGTAAAATTGAGGTAAGATAGTATAAATAAAGTGCTTGGTGTTCACTAAATTGTAGCTGCCATCATGGTGATCATCATTTTATCATCATCTCTTTCAGAGGTCAAAGAATATGCTTTCATTCTATTTTATTCCTGGTCTTTTCTTAAGTCAGAATATATATATAAATATATAAATTATATATTTATATATGTTTATAAATATATATATTTATATATGCTATATAAATGTTATATATGTCTATAAATATATGTATTTATATATGTTATATAAATGTTTATATATAAATGTTATCTATGTTTATAAACATATATAAATATATACATATCTCCAAGTATCCTCTGAATTCCTTCTTGACATATCCTTCTTTTAACCTTTTCCTTCTCTGTTTCTATTTCTCCAATAGAAGCTGACAAATTTAGGGTAGTTTAAATGCAGCTAAACCTCAATCTAGGGATACTGGGTGAGTAACGTTCTTTGTTTTATTTTCTGGAGTAATTCACAATCAACAATGACCTAAGTCCTATTGCTAGGCCTTAAAGTGACAGCATAGATAAAATAGTTTAGGTTATTTTTTTCCAAAGTGACTTGCCTCACATATACTTATTTTTAAATTTTTCCTGAAGCCTATATGATGCTTTTTTGTCAACTCAAATAGTCATAGCTTCTCATGATTTAAAATACCCATATAAATTGGCTTTTTTTTCTTGTTCCACTTGACTCTTTGCCCTTTAAATTATGTGAGGAGTAAAGAACAAAGCCAAACAGCAATGCATTCTTTACACAGGCTTCCTGAAGATGTGTCCTAAAATAACTAAGGGAAGGAATATATTCGAGCAGGCAGAATGTAAGACCACACTGTGCTATCATTTGAGGAGTTCTAGAACTCCTCCCTGTCTTCACCCACTCTCTGTCACACTTAAAAAAATGGCTTCATCATCAACTTTCTGTATGGTGAATGTGCTAAGCAAATTTTATTTATTTATTTATTTTTTAAAGATTTTATTTATTTGACAGAGAGAGACTCACAGTGAGAGAGGGAACACAAGCGGGGGAGTGGGAGAGGGAGAAGCAGGCTTCCCGTGGAGCAGAGAGCCCGATGTGGGTCTCGATCCCAGGACCCTGAGATCATGACCTGAGCCGAAGGCAGACGCTTAACGACTGAGCCACCCAGGCGCCCCTGTGCTAAGCAAATTTTAGAATGCCTTAGGTCCTAATGGCTTTCCTGGGTTCACGAGCACTTTAATAATCATGGAAGACCCAGCTTACGTTCCATTTTCTCTAAGAATGCCTTCTTGATTCCTCCAGGTGATTAAACATCACCTCATTGTCCCTCCACTCCTTGCCCACACTTTAATTGTAGCATCAGATTAATGGGCTTATCTTCACGGTAGTTAACACAGTGCCTAGAAGAGAAATGTTCAATATATATGTGTGAACAATTTTTTTAAATGAATGAGCCAAATAATTAGAGGAAAGATTTTATCTTAAGCCTAGAATATCTCAGCAGGAATATTTAATAAGATCTGTGTGTGTGTGTTGGTTTGTTAAGAATGGAAGGTTGTAAGGAATGAAGGAAATGGAAATATGTTTCTCATCCAAGTGAGAGGGGAGTTTCCTGTTGGAGAGAAGTGGAGAAAGGACAGGTAGATAATTCTTACTTTCACTTATAGCCTGCCTGGACTAAACCAAACCTCTGTATACCTAACCATGTCCTTTTCTCCATTACACAATATCTTCCGATTTTCTTTCATTCTCTTCCAACACTTTCTTTTCATACTCTTGTCTTTATGTAGCAAATTTACCTACTTTGTAGAGAATCCAATGGAAACTAGAAATTACTATTTATCTGGGGAAAGCATAGAAACAAACTAACAAACATATTAAGAAAAAAAGTGACAAAATTTAAAGTCGCAATATTCTGATTTGTAAATATCCATTTCTTTGACAAGTTATTTTTAAATTTTTCATAAAGTATAATATGAAATAGTAAAAAATTTTAGTGTAAATGCTACATAAACAAAATTAAAATAGTCATAGTACTGCTCTTGGATGAATGTTTTTCTGCTTCATGTTTTTCTGCTTATCCACCCATTGTGGGGATTTTGATGGAATGTTACTTTTCTATTTATTTCTCTCTCTCTCTCTCCCTCTTTCTTTCTTAGCAATTTTTCAGAAGAACAGAAGTGTTTTTGTGGGTTAATATCATTTTGAGTGACAAATATGTATTACTTTGTTGCTATCTGCCCACTACTGTTTTGTTCATAGAACAATCCTATGAGATTTTATTTCATTTTTTATGTGCTATACTTTATTAGAAATAAAATAAATAGAGCACTTTTCCATTTAGGGGATATTTTAAGAAATGGTGTTCAGTTATAGAGCTAGAACTCTATAGTAAAACAAGACTGATAGATGCAAATAGATGTAATGTTGATTGCATATAGAAATAAGTAAAAACACTTTTAGAATTGTGAGTGGGAAACACTGAAGCATAATTAACATAACTTCTAATATTTCAGAGAAAATGTCAATTCTTGATACTAAATCCCTCATGTATGTTTTAAGAATTTTTATAATAATGTTGCCCCGAGAGAGTCAATGCTAACTGTCCTCATCTTAACTAAATTTCTAGTTCCATCAACCTTTTCAAAACAATTTTCAGTCATTAGTGGCATTTTTCAAAATTAACATTTGGAAGGTGGTATATACTTAGTAGAGAGTGTGTGCTTCCTCCCTTAGCTGTATTTTTGACACATTTTGCATGCTTCTAGCATCAGTCTACCTCATCCCACCAGGAACAAAAAGCCCATTTTATTATCTCTTGATTTAAACCATGTGGCCCATCCTTATGAGTGAATGGCTACCTATGTGTCATGATGTAAAAACTACTGGCATGCTCCTTAGTTTCTTAATATTTCCCCCAGGCATGCTGCCAGTAGTTTTTACAAGCTTCTTTATCATTCCTGTTGTAATTTTGTGGGGGGATTTTGTTTGTTAGTTTTTTTTTTTAATTCCTTACTTTTTTTATTATGTTAATCACCATACATTACATCATTAGTTTTTGATGTTGTGTTCCATGATTCATTGTTTGCATATAACACCCAGTGCTCCATGCAGTACGTGCCCTCCTTAATACCCATCACCGGGCTAACCCATCCCCCCAAACCCCTCACCTCTAAAACCCTGTTTGTTTCTCAGAGTCCATAGTCTCTCATGGTTCATCTCCCCCTCCGATATACCCCCCTTCATTTCTCCCTTCCTTCTCCTAATGTCCTCCATGCTATTCCTTATGTTCCACAAATAAGTGAAACCATATGATAATTGACTTTCTCTACTAGACTTATTTCACTTAGCATAATCTCCTTCAGTCCCATCCATGTTGATGTAAAAGTTGGGTATTCATCCTTTCTGGTGGCTGAGT
>NC_138385.1:45221416-45273815 GCF_054177405.1 Leptonychotes weddellii
ACTGATGTGTTTTCATTCTCATTGTTTTCCATGAATTGTTTAAGTTCTTCTTTGATTTCCTGGTTGACCCAAACATTCTTGAGCAGAGTGGTCTTTAGCTTCCAAGTGTTTGAATTTCTGCCAAATTTTTTCTTGTCATTGAGTTCCAGTTTTAAAGCATTATGGTCTGAGAATATGCAGGGAATAATCTCAATCTTTTGGTATCAGTTGAGACCTGATTTGTGACCCAGTATGTGGTCTATTCTGGAGAAAGTTCCATGTGCGCTCGAGAAGAATGAGTATTCTGTTGTTTTAGGGTGGAATGTTCTGTATATATCTATGAGGTCCATCTGGTCCAGTGTATCATTCAAAGCTCTTGTTTCTTTGTTGATTTTCTGCTTAGATGATCTGTCTATTGCTGAGAGTGGAGTAGTGAGGTTTCCTACAATTAATGTATTGTTATCAATATGACTCTTTTATTTTGGTTAACAGTTGGCTTATGTAGTTGGCTGCTCCCATGTTGGGGGCGTAGAGATTTACAATTGTTAGATCTTGTTGGATAGACCCTTTAAGAATGATATAGTGTCCTTCTGTGTCTCTAACTACAGACTTTAGTTTAAAATCTAATTTGTCTGATATAAGAATTGCTACCCCAGCTTTCTTTTGAGGTCCATTGGCAGGGAAGATGGATCTCCATCCCTTCCCTTTCCGTCTGGATGTATCTTTAGGTTCAAAATGAGTCTCTTGTAGATATCATATAGATGCTTCCTATCTTTTTATCCAATCTACAGCCCTGTGCCATTTTATGGCAGCATTTAGGTCATTCACATTTAGAGTGATTATTGAAAGATATGAATTTATTGTCATCATGTTGCCTGTGAAGACATTGTTGTTATAGATTGTCCCTGTAAATTTCTTTTCTATGTCAGTCTTGGGGTCTTTCTCCTTTTATAGAACCCCCCTAAATATTTCTTGCAGGGCCAGCTTAGTGTTCACATATTCTTTCAGTTTCTGCCAGTCTTAGAAGGTCTGCATCTCTCCATCCATTCTAAATGACAGCCTTGCTGGATAAAGTATTCTTGGCTGCATGTTTTCTCATTTAGTTCCCTGAATATGTCTTGCCAGGCCTTTCTGGCTTGCCCAGGTCTCTGTGGATAGGTCTGTCATTATTCTGATGTTCCTCCCTCTGTACATGAGGAATTTCTTCCCCCTAACTGCCCTCAAGATGGTTTCCTTGGTTCTAAGATTTGCGAGTTTTACTATTACACGCCAGGGTGTTGGTCTGTTTTCCTTGATCTTGGGAGGGATCCTCTCTGCCTCTAGGACACGAATGTTTGTTTCATTCCCCAGATTAGGGAAGTTCTCAGCTACGATTTGCTCAAATATATCTTCTAGTCCTCTCTCTCTCTCTCTGCCCCCTCAGCGATCCCAGTAATTCTGAGATTGGAACGTTTCATGGTGTCACTTATTTCTCTTATTCTATTTTCATGGATTTTGAGTTTTTTCCCCTGGTCTCCTCTTTTTCCTTCTTTTCTATCAATGGGTCTTCTAGATCACTAATTCGTTTTTATGCCTCACTTACCCTAGCTGTTATATTATCTAGATTAGAGTGGATCTCATTGAGAGCATTTTTAAGTTTTGCCAGTTCAGCTTTCATTTCTGCTCTTAGAGACTGTATGTTGCCATTAATCGATTTCTCCATTCTAGCTATTGTCTTCACAATTGCTACCCTGAATTCCATTTCCGACACCTTGGTTATATCTGTATCCATTTGTAAATCTGTGGCATAAATCATAATCTCTGAGTCTTTCCTATTTTGGGGTTTCCTCCTCCTAGTCATTCTGTTGATGGGTGATTGAGGGAATGTATAGAGTCCAAATTATTGACCACAACCCAAGAAAGATGCACTTGTTTTCTAGGGACCTTATGGTTGCTCGCCTCTTGTTTTCCCAGCCTGTCTTCTGGGGAGGGGCCTGCCGCTCAGGCAACCCTGTTTGGACAGAGTTACCCTGCCCCTGTGGTGGGGGATGGGCTCAGTAAAAAACAGTTTTTTGGGGCTTTTGTTCTCTGGTGGCTTTCCCTGGAGGTTTTCCGCATCTCTTCCGAGCGTCAAAGCAGAAGGGATCGTTTCCAACCCTCTGCCTCAGAGCAGAGAGAACTCAGTCTTTTCTTCAATGAGCGCTCCAGGCCATACTATCTCCATTTCTGTCTGTTCTGCTATAACATGCAACGTCCTGGGTTTTGCACCCCTCAGCAGTGCTACCAGTCCTCACCTCCAGACCAGGCATGTCTCTGCCCTTTGTGCCTCTAAAACTGCCAACCACCCCCAGTTCACATGGGTGGCCCTGCCACTCCAGGTTCCAGTCAGGGGTGCTGCCCTAAAGTACATTCCCCGCCACTACCAGTCTACGAGTCTGTGCCCAGTCCCCATTGCAGGAGGCTATTGCTCACTGGCGGTGTAGGATCCCAATGACTGGGCTCCCTACCCCTTCCATTTATCCTTTGATATCTGCCTGCAGAATCATGGCTCCCTGCTTCATACCTTGAAACCAACCACCTGTGATATACTGTTTGTAGAAATCCAGATCTATCTTCTTATATTTCAGGCTGATTTCATGGGTGTTCAGAGTGGTCTGGTAGATATCCTGCTCAATTCCAGGGACTGGTTGGAATAGGGTCCCCTACTCCTCCACTGTCTTTTCCCCCAAAAAATAATTGGTCATATAGTTTTATGACTGTTAACTGACTCAGGTGTAATAGGATTTCTTGCTCAGCTACAGTGCATACTTGCAAAAAACAAGGAATAGAGAAGGATCCCATATATGTGTATTTTTTTCTTTCTGTGGGTGTTAAATTTTGTGATGGTCTTTCTAAAAATATTTCCTCGAGACTTTTAGAAAAGTAGAGACAAATAACTTGAATCTTTTTGTGGAAAGACACTGTTTAATTCTAAAATAATTATATAGAATCTTAGAACTGAAATTTATCTTTGTTTCTAGAAAGTAGGATTTTTTTATTACCTCAGAATATAATTTCTTTTAAAGACAACAAAGGAAGAAAGACTGCATATCCTTTTACATATGTGTTGGTGCTTTTTTTTCCAAAATATTTTATCTTTTATCACATTTGTGTTGCTGTCAAGAGTCCTTTCTGTGGATAATTAATTCCTTGTAGTTACTGGAAAAACATAAGAATATTTTCAAGATGTTTAAGATCAGTGCAAGTCTTTATATTCTTATAGACTCCTTCCCTGATTATGTAGTAAGCCATCACAGTCTTATCTTATAATATCAACTACATCTTTACAAACATTCTCAATTGTCTCGTAATATCCTGAGGCAACATTAAAGACCATGGAGAAAAGCTTCCTAAATAAGTAAACATTAAAATAATAGCATTGACTCCCATATAGAATTAGATGGTTAATTTATTAATACCTTCTACTCATTTATCTCCTGTACTTGTTATTTACTCTGATCATTTAATATGTATTTTGATTTAAAATAAGTAAATAATAATAATAAATAATATTTTTTTCAAATAATAAGGCAAACATTCTTACCTTATCTGTACAGCCATTGGTTCTTTTCCTTTGCCTAGTACAAATTATTAACCCCACAGACTAGCCATCAACACTTTAAACTGTTGGGAACCCAAGGAAAGGAGAAGCTACTAGTGCCATTTTTACTGATGAGACTATTGAAAGAAAAAGATTTGACTATATGCCTGTAGTCACAGAACTGCTAATGGCAAAGCAAAAACAAAAACTTAATCTCTCAACTTCTATCCCATTCTTTGATGTTATCTCCTAATTTTATTTAATATCAGGAAGTATGACTCAAACTTTAGAATATTTATTTTGTCATTTAAACCTCCAACTTTTTTTTATTTTCTTGAATAGAGATCAGGATAAATGATAATAAAAGGACTAAGTACAATAAAGATAATACTGAATGTCATTTCTGACTCAGGTATTTAATGGGGCAAAAACATACAAAGCAAATAAATAATAAAGTGCATAAATGCATGGGAATTTAAAACATTAAATTGAGAAAAACCTTAATGATAAAGTTTTAATAGCATTTGAAGAACTATTGTCTATTCCTTCTTATTTTCTGAAATAGTTTGTTCTGATTTCAGTATATAAATATTATTTTAAATAAAAAAGTAGTAAGATGATTAATATATAATTAACAACTCTTGTCCTAATTACCAATACATGTGATTCTCATTTGTACTTATGAGATGTGCTGTAAAAAGCTTAGAATGTATAAGATTGTTGAATCTTAATATCTTAAAATGTACAGATATTATCATTATTTTATATAATTGAATGTGTTTCTTTTTTGGCAGGTTTAATAGTGGATTGATAATAGGAATGTGGCAGCATGAACAATCTAAAATCCTTGGGTTTTTAGAAATCTTATAAGTGAATAATCTTTTTCCAGGAAGTGGCTCATAAGCCCAGCTACAATAATTATTACATTTATGTGCATGACTGAAATTATATGGCAGTTAGCCTAAATTCAGAAAGTTTTTTTTTTTCTTAAAAAAACAGGCAAATGCCCACATTGACCCATTAACCGAGGTGTGGGAGGCCCATGATGTTGGTAAAGCATTGCAGAAATTTGTGTAAAAGACATATGTGACCACTGGGAGCCACTGGAGGAATAGTTGAGTGTGGATTTTCTAAGCAATTTATTCAAGACCTTATTCTTATTCACACAAGACTGCTCAAAAGGACAACTTTCATTCTCTGGAATCAAAAGGTGAGTAGCATGTGAATGGCATTTAGTGCTTAGGCATTCTGTTCCCTTGAAATCTCCTATATCTTAGTATTTGATTAATATGGGGAATGACCATAAAAAAGCTTATTCACCAACAGTGAATATTTTTTTATTTAAATTCAATTAGCCAACATATATTACATCATTAGTTTCAGATGCAGTGCTCAATAATTTATCAGTTGCGTATAACACCCAGTGCTCATCATATCACGTGCCCTCCTTAATGCCCATCACCCAATTACCCCATCCCCCCACACACCTCCTCTCCAGCAGCCCTCAGTTTGTTTCCTATAGCTAAGAGTTTCTCATGTTTTTATCTCCCTCTGTGATGACTTCCCATTCTGTTTTTCCTCCCTTCCCTTATGGTCCTCTGCCCTGTTTCTTATGTTCCACATATGAGTGAAACCATATGAAAATAGTCTTTCTCTAATTGACTTATTTTGCCGAAAATAATACCATTCAGTTCCATATACATCAATGTAAATGATAAATATTCATCCTTTCTGATGGCTGAGTAATACTCCATTGTGTGTGTATACCACATTTTCTTTATCCATTCATTTGTCGATGGACATCTCGGTTCTTACCACAGTTTGGCTATTGTGGACATTACTGCTATGAACATTGGGGTGCAGGTGCCCCTTCCTATCATTATGTTTGTATCTTTGGGGTAAATACCTAGTAGTGTAATTGCTGGCTCATAGGATAGCTCTATTTTTAACTTCTTGAGGAATCTCCATACCATTTTCCTGAGTGGCTGTACCAGCTTGCAATCCCACCAACTGTGTCAGAAGCTTCCCCTTTCTCCACATCCTCTCCAAAATCTGTTTTGTGTCTTGTTAATTTTAGCCATTCTGACCTGGTGTGAGGTGGTATCTCATTGTGGTTTTGATTTGCACTTCCCTGATGACAAGTGACGTGGAGCATTTCTATGTCTTCTTGGGAGAAATGTCTGTTCACATCTTCTGCACAATTCTTGACTGGATTCTTTGTTTTATGGGTGTTGAGTTTGATAAGTTCTTTATAGATCTTGAATACTAACCCTTTATCTGATATGTCATTTGCAAATATCTCCTCCCATTCAGTAGGGTGCCTTTTAGTTTTGTTGACTGTTTCCTTTGCTGTGCAGAAAGTTTTTGTCTTGATGAAGTCCCAATAGTTCATTTTTGCTTTTGTTTCCCATGCCTTTGGAGATGTGTCTAGGAAGAAGTTGCTGTGGCTGATGTTGAAGAGGTTCCTGCTTATGTTCTCCTCCATGATTTTGATGGATTCCTGTCTCACATTTAGGGTTTTCATCCATTTTGAGTTCATCTTGTGTATGGTGTAAGAAAGTGGTCCGCTTTCATTCTTCTGCATGTGGCTGTCCAATTTTCCCAGCACCATTTTTTGAAAAGACTGTCCTTTTTCTATGGAGTATTCTTTCCTGCTTTGTCCAAGATTAGTTGACCATAGAATTGAGAGTCCATTTATGGGTTCTCTATTCTGTTCCATTGATCCATGTTTCTGTTTCTATGCCAGTACCATACTGTCTTGATGATGACAGCTTTGTAATATAGCTTGAAGTCTGGAATTTTGATGCCACCAGCTTTTGTTTTCTTTTTCAACATTCCTCTGGCTATTTGGGGTCTTTTCTGGTTCCATACAAATTTCAGGATTATTTGTTCCAGCTCTGTGAAAAATGTTGATTGTATTTTAATAGGGATTGCATTGAATGTGGTGATTGTTCTTGGTAGCATAGATATTTTAACAATGTTTATTCTTCTAACCCAGGAGCATGAAATGTTTTTAAAGAGTGGAGGAAACTGAGTCATTCCCAGTTTAAATTAACTCATTCATTTTACAAATTATTTTTTCTTCACCTTTAAGTTTTTGATAAAGTCACCAGTGGTTTACATTTTAAAGACACTAAAGGTCAAACTACAAAATAATAAATTATTTAATGGAATGAAATATGCTTTTGGATGGCTTAACTGTATCATTTATGTATTATAATAGGCTACAATGTTCCCTGCATCCTTTTGTTAGCTAATCATAACCACGTTCCCAAGATCTGAATCTTACTCCTTTCCTAAATAAGTAGTATGAAAGTAGTACTCTGCCTTGAGCTCATGTTCATTTTTGTTGTTTCCTGCTTACTTGTATCATATTAATAATCAGAATTTTATTTTACAATAACTTAGTCTGCACCTACTCTCCTTTGGTCACTCTTCTATGATTTGAAGTTCTCAAGATGAATCAGGTATCATCATTTCTTTCAAAACTCTCAAAGTCTAATAGGGGAAAAACACATAGGAAATTGAAATACAGTGTGATAAAACTGATATGCAAAAGGCTTAGAGAGCAAAAAAGATAATATTTGTATATATGCTTGAGTGAAAGCAGTACCTGGGTAACCTCTATATAAAAGGAAATGCTTAAGTCCTGAAAAAAAGGAGAATGAGTAGTCATGAGAATAAAAGGAAAATCATTCTTGTTAAGGAGAATAGTGTACAAGAGGGCAGAGATATAAAAAAGATTATGGTGTTAGGCAACAGTTAATAGTTCAGTACAAGATTCATGAGAAAAGTGGTGTAAAAGGATACTAAAAAATTAGTCAAGGTCTTGTCTGTCTCTCTAAATGACTTTGTATACCACTCTAAGTACTTTATAATTTATCTTATAGGCAATAATTTGAATAATTTTAACAGAGAACTGACGTAGGCTTCTGAATTTAAAAAAAAAGGCTTTTGTTAGCAATGAGCATGGTAGATGTATGGGGGAGGTGAGGGTTGGAGGGTTGTGTGAGAAGGCAGTAAAACTGGTTTAGGAGGCTGTTGACATTGTTCAGTAGATATATATCAATGCATAGGCAGAGGGATGAAAAAGAAGACAAAACTGAAAGTTATTTTTTTATAATTAACCCATTTTTTATTTGCAGGATAGGGTCTGGCCTACGGTGATTTAAAATTATCTTTGATGTTTTTAAGATTTTATTTATTTATTAGAGAGAGAGAACAGGAGCAGGGGCAGAGGGAGAGGGAGAAGCAGACTCCCTGCTGAGCAGGGAGCCCAATGCGGGGATCCATCCCTGGACCCTGGGCTCATGACCTGAGCTGAAGGCAGACCCTTAACCAACTGAGCCACCCAGGTGCTTGAATGGGAATTATAGAGGCTACATTCCCATTTCACAGTTCTCTCTTACTGCTAACCAATGCCAGTATATCAGTATGGTTGCAAATATTAACTATTTTTTCCATTACTGTCACTAGGACAATGCACTAATATTAGGCAAATGAGTTTGCATGTCCCTATTTGACTCCATTAAGATGTTAAATATTTTAAACTTGTTTACAACTATAAACACGAAATATTCCTCTGATACCTTTCTTTTCTAGCAATTCATGCACATCACCTTCTTAAACACTTGGCTTAAGATCCACTTCTGTGATAAATTTATCTCTTCTTATGGATGCCTTTTACCTTGCATTTCTCAGTATTGTAGTATCAAAGTTATACTAATTTTGTGGTTATCGATTTGTTCCTTTTTTTTTCTTACTACCCTTAAGACCACAGAATCTAATAATTTACTCAGCACTAACCATCATTTAGGAGATCCCCACATAATGAAATGTATAATTTTCTAGACTAAGCTAGACTTGTTCGTAATTACTCTCAATTTTTTTTTCCTATTCAACCGGATTTTAACTCTCCAAAGTTTAAAGACTAAGTCATCTGTTTCTTTGGAATCTACTACTGGTTATCATACATAGTTCTAAATTTTAATTACTTATTTTGATTAAAAAATAGAGTTTAAGATTAATTTATTTTTGACTTCCTTGGATTGATGAAGAGGCAATGTCTTGTTTGTACACCTTCATAGTATGGAAAGAACTCCCAGACTTCGGCTTTATGGAGACTTGAAGTACATGGTTACTTTTTGCTTGCAAACTGGACAATTCTTTACTCAGCTTATCTCTTTTAATACTTCCTTAAAGAAGAAGATTTTAAAAAGACATACTATAACTCTGATTCAAACTCTTTAGAACAAGAGGCTCAGTGGCATATGGTTTGCTTTCCAAGTTATAGCTGGCAACAGATTTAGCAAGTGTTTTCCCACTGAATAACAGGATTCTTCATCTCTTCAGTCTTCAAATCAGTTACATAACTGCTCACTGTCTGACACTTAAACTAATGTATTTTAGGATTTTGTTGTGGCAACTCCCAACTTCAAATAACTAAGTTTTGTTATATAAGGTTAAAATAGCTATGGTAACAGATAAATCCTCAACTATATGTGGCTTAAGAGCTACATAAAGTGAAAAACAGAGGTTTTAGATGAGCTGACAGCTTTCATCCAAGTGCTGATTCAGGAATACGGGCTCTTACCATCTTGTGGCTTCTCTACCTTCAACACACAACATCTGAAGTCACTGCAGAAAACAGCATGGGTGGTCACAGTGGAAGGTTTTTGTATGATAGCTTTGGAATTAGTGCCCAACACCTCTACCCCCGAACTATTACATAGAAATCAGACATAAGATAACATTTAGCAAAGCCAGGAAGGCTGAGAAGTTTAGTTGAGATGTGTGAAAGAAAAAGGTAATGAGTTTGGTCAGCATATATTAGAATCTGTTACATTGGGAGAACTGCTTTTTTATGACTTAAAAATATCAAATTTGGGAGGACCTAAGATGGCCGTGTAGTAGGAGGCCCCTAGGCTTGTCTTGTCCTTTGAACACAGTGAGATAACTATCAAATCATTCTGAATATCCAGGAAATCAACCTGAGTACTGACAGAACAAACAGCACAACTAGAAGGAGAGAAGAGGCCACATCAAGGAAGGTAAGAAGTACAGAGACATGCTTTAGAGGGGAGGGAACCCTGGTTGCAGAGAAAGACAAAAGATAGTGAAGTGAACAAGGGGAACACTTCCCCAAAGCCACTGGTTAAGAAAATGAGAGGGGCTGCAATTCATGAGTTTTTGCAACCAGTGGGGGCTCAAAGCATGGAGTTTTAGAGATTAGCAGGCTTGGCTGGGATAGAGCCCTGAGGGTGCTGCTCTACTCCTAGAAAGAAAACAAGCAAGCAACCCCAGGACAGACACCATGATCTGAGGATTGCCTAAGGCACACGGGAAGAGACTGCTCTTCTTGGAGTACATCTGTGAAAAGTGGCATTTGCAGAGACACCTCTCAGGGGACAAAATAACCAGTGGACACCATTTCCCTTCCCTGCCCTTAAGCATAGGCACTGAGAACCTTGCTAAGGGAGGCTAACCAGGACACTGGCTGCCTAGTCTGCTTTGCTCTGAATCCCATGCCTCTGTGCTCTGACAAAACTGCCCTTCCTGGTCAAACATGCGTTTGTCCCAGCACAGCAACACCCCCCCCCAGAAAAGCGCAGACCACAGCCACAGTACAATCTTAAAGTTTGGAGTTTTAAAAGTCAGTAGGCTTGGCTGGGATAAGGCACAAAATGCACTGTGCTGCTCCAGGCAGGCAAGTAACCCAGAGACAGACAGCTTGAAAACAGTGATCTGGAAACTTCCTGGGACACAAAAGAGGAAATTATTTATTCTTCTGGGAGTGCTTCCCTGAGAGCAAGAATGAAGAACCTTCTCCTGGGACAAAGGAGTTGGCTGGCACCATTTCCCTCCCCAACCACTCAGCAAAATCCAACTTCAGTAAACAGCACAGCAACATTGCCGGCTGCTTAATCTGCTTACATCAGTTCCCACCCCCCTGTGCTCTGCTATTACTACTTTACTTGGGTAAGTGTGCCTAAGGACAAGCATAGCAGACTCCTTCCCCAAAAGACCAGCAGAAAGGTCCACATGCACCACAACCGCCGACCAGAGTTCAGCAAGGCATCAATTCTAGTGGCAGTAGCATCAGGTCTCATTTAAAAAGCAGAAAAAGAGCACACGTAGTTAAAATTCACCACACTTTGGCCAAGGTCCCAACACTGCCCACTACAGGCAAGGAAAGCCTCTGCAGACAACTGACCTGAGGGATAGAGCAGCCAAAACACAGCAGCAGAGTGCACACAGCACACACCAGAAACACTCCCTGAAGCCCCAGTCTCTGGACACTCTACGACTTCTTCTTCATAAAGCCATTACTCTCAGGAGCTTTGGCTTTTCTAACACAGAGAAGGAGGCAAAGATGTAGACAAATGCCAAGAGAGAGGAATCCCTCCCCCCACACACACAAAAGAAGGAGATAAAGTCACAAAAGAGAGAAAGAAAAAATGATGGATCTTGAGAGTAGACTTAGGGAAATCAGTGATTCCATCAGACATAATAACATTTGTATCACAGGAGTCCCAGAAGAAGAGAAAGAGAAAAGGGTGCAGAAGGTTCAATTGAGGAAATAATAGTTGAAAACTTCCCTAATCTGGGGAAGGAAACAGACATCTGCTAGGAGGCATAGAGTAGTCCCATCAAAATCAGGCCAATATAAAGACATACTGTAGTTAAATTTGGAAAATATAGTGATAAAGAAAAAAATCCTAACTACAGTAAGACAAAAGAAGTCCCTAACTTACAAGGGAAGACCCATAAATTTAACAGCAGTTCTCTCCACATAAAGTGGGCAGCCCAGAAGAGAGTGACATGATATATTCAATGTGCCACATGGGAAAAATCTGCAGCAAGATTACTGTAACCATCAAGGCTATTATTCAGAACAGAAAGAGAGATAGAGTTTCCCAGACAAACAAAAACTAAAGCAGTTCATGACCACTAAACCAGCCCTGCAAGAAATATTAAAGGGGACCTTTTGAGTGGGAAGGAGTGACCAAAAGCTACAAAGACTAGAAAGGAACAGAAAGCCTCCAAAAACAATGACAAAACAAATAATAAAATGGCACTAACTACATATCTATCAATTACTATGAATATAAATGGACTAAAGGCTCCAACCAAAGATATAGGGTGTCAGAATGGATAAAAGACAAGACCCATCTATATGCTACCTACAAAAAATCATTTTAGAGCTGAAGACACCTCCAAATTGAAAGTGAAGGGATGAAAAACCATCCATCATGCTAATGGACATCAAAAGAAAGCCAGAGTAGCCATAATTATATCAGACAAACTAGATCTTAAGTCAAAGATTGTAACAAGAGATGAAGAAGGACACTATATCATAATAAAGAGGACTATAGAACAAGAAGATCTAACAATCGTAAATATGTATGCTCCCAACAAGGGAACAGACAAATATATAAAAAATTAATAACAAACATAAAAGAATTCATTTATAATAATACAATAGTAACAGAGGACTTTAACACCCCACTTATATCAATGGACAGATCATCTAAGCAGAAAATCAACAAGGAAACAATAGCTTTGAATGAGACAATATACCAAGTGGACTTAACAGATATGTTCAGAACATTTCATCCTAAAGCAACAGAATACACATTCTTCTCAAGTGCACGTGGGACATTCTCCAAAATAGATCACATACTAGGTCACAAATCAAGTCTTAAAAAGTATAAAGAGATTTAGATCATACCAGGCATATTTTTAGACCACAACGCAAAATGCCACAACAGTTTTAACAGAGTTAAAACAAACAATCCCCAAAATTATATGAAAGCACAAAAGACCCCAAATAGACAAATCAATCTTGAAAAAGAAAAGCAAAGCTGGAGGCATCACAATTCTGGACTTCAAGCTATATTACAAAGCCGTAGTGTTTGGGCGCCTGGGTGGCTCAGTTGGCTAAGTGTCTGCCTTCAGCTCAGGTCATGATCCCAGGGTCCTGGGCTGGTGTCCCACATCAGGCTCCCTGCTCAGTGGGAAGTCTACTTCTTCCTCCACCTCTCCCCCCACCTCGATCTCTCTCACAAATAAATAAATAAAATCTTAAAAAAAAGCTGTAGTGATCAAGACAGTATGGGTTATGGTACTGGCAGAAAAACAGACACACAGAACAATGGAACAGAATAGAAAACCCAGAAATGGACACACAACTATATGGTTAACTACTCTTTGACAGAGCAAGAAAGAATATGCAATAGAAAAAAGTCTGTCAACAAATGGTGTTGGGAACCCTGGACAGCAACATGCAAAAGAATGAAACTGGACCACTTTCTTACTCCATACAAAAAATAAATTCAAAATGTATAAAAGACCTAAATGTGAGACAGGGAACCATCAAAATCCTAAAGGAAAATACAAGCAATAACCTCTTTGACATCAACTGTAGCAACATCTTACTAGATATGTCTCTGGAGGTAAGGGAAACTAAAACAAAAATAAAATATTGGAACTTGATCAGAATAAAAAGCTTCTGCATAGCAAAGGAAACAATCAACAAAACTAAAAGGCAATCTTTGGAATGGGAAAAGATATTTGTAAATGACATATATGATAAAGAGTAGTATCAAAAATATATAAAGAACTTATAAAAATTAACACCCCCCAAAATAAATAATCCAGATAAAATGTGGGCAGAAGACATGAATAGACATTTTTCCAAAGAAGACATACAGATGGCTAACAGACACATGAAAGGATGTTCAACATGACACTTCATCAAGGAAATACAATTCAAAACTACAATGACATAGCACTTCCTACCAGTCAGAATGGCTAAAATGAACAACACAAGAAATAACAGGTATTAGCAAGGATGCGGAGACAGGGGAAGCATTTTACATTGTTGGTGGGAATGCAAACTGGTGCAACCACTCTGGAAAACAGTATGGAGGTTCTTCAAAAAGTTAAAAATAGAACTGCTGTGTAATCCAGCCATACACTACTAGATTTTTACCAAAGGATACAAAAATAGTGATTTGAAGGGATACATGCACCCCAAAGTTTATAGCACCATTATCAACAATAGTCAAATTATGGAAAGAGCCTAGTGTCATTCAACTGTTGAATGGATAAAGAAGTGATATATATACAATGGAATGTTACTCAGCCATAAAAGGAATGAAAACTTGCCATTTACAAGGACTTAGTTGGAGCTAGAGAACATTATGCTAAATGAAATAATTTAGTTAGAGAAAGACAAATACCATATGATTTCACTCATATATGGAATTTAAATAAACAAAGCAGATGAACATAAGGGAAAAGAAAAAGGAGAGGTAAACCAGTAAACACACTCTTAAATAGAGAACAAACTGGAGGGGAGATGGGCTGGGGGATCTGTTAAATAATTGATGGGTATTAAGGAGAGCACTTGTGATGAGCACTTGTTGTATGTAAGTGATGAATGACTAAATTCTACACCTGAAACTAATATTACACTTTATGTTAACTAACTGGAATTTAAACAAAAACTTGGGAAAAATTGAGAAGTATTTGTAAGGAATGCATGGAAGCATATCTATATAGCCCTGTGCTTAACTCTTTGAACTTACACTGTGTATAAAACTTCTTTCAAGTACTAAATTCTTTCATTAAGATAAGATTTTGTAAATGTAGTGGTAGAAGCAAATGGACATAGCTGTATGTTTAAGTCACTGAAAATAAACCATGTATATTTCAGACTTTTCTTGTTTCTTGAGAAAGGCCTGTATTGCAATGTATTTACTTCTTAGGACCACCTTTACTGCATCCCAAAAGTTCTGAACTGTCCTATTTTCATTTTCATTTGCTTCCATGTATATTTTTAGTTCTTCTTAATTTCCTGGTTGACCTATTCATTCTTTAGTAGGATGTCTTTAACATCCATGTATTTGTGGTCCTTCCAAATTTTTTCTTGTAGTTAACTTCAAGTATTAAAGCATTGTGGTATGAAAATATGCATGATATAACCTTTCACCAAAAGGAGCTGGAAAAAAAACAGCAAATAAAGACTATATTCAGCAGAAGAAGAGAAATAATAAAGATTAGAGCAGAAATCAATGATATAGAAATAAAAAAAAAACACAGAACAGGTCAATGAAACTAGGAGCTGGTTCTTTAAAGAATTAATAAGATTGATAAACCCCTAGCCAGACTTATCTAAAAGAAAAGAGTAATGACCAAATAAATAAAATCATGAAAGGTCATGACCAACACCAAAGAAATACAATTACAAGAGAATATTATGAGCAAGTATATGCCAATGAATTAGACAATCTGGAAGAAATGGATGCATTCTTAGAAACATATAAACTATCGAACCTGAAACAGGAAGAAATAGAAAACCTGAACAGACCTATAATCAGGAAAGAAATTGAATCAGTAATCAAAAGTCTCCCAACAAACAAGACTCCATGTCTTATCAAATAAAGGGATAGTATCCTAAATCTCTAAAAACTTATCAAACTCAACACCCCCCCAAAAAAAATCCAGTCAAGAAATGGGCAGAAGACATGAACAGACATTTCTCCGAGAAGACATACAAGTGGCCAACAGACACATGAAAAAAATACCCCACATCACTCATCATCAGGGAAATACAAATCAACACCACAATGAGATACCACCTCAAACCAGTCAGAATGGCTAAAATTAACAACTCAAGAAACAATAGATATTGGCGAGAGTGTGGAGAAAGGGGAATTCTCTTAGACTGGGATTCCCGCCCTGAGGGAAAGATAACTATACGTACTAGTTGGACTGTGACCCCAGCAGTGGGCTGCTGGTAGACAGCTGGTCTGATTGCAGGCCCCACCTACCAAAAAAATAAAAAGCTTCAGAGGGGACAACACAGGGAAAGTGTCTTGCAGTTTGATGCTACTCTATCTCTGGCAAATACCTGGTCTGACTCAGTTCAAGCCCAAGGTTGCCCCAGACTGGTCATTAACACTAGAGGGACTAAAAACTGCCTACAGCAGGTGAAGAGATCCACTGCAGATGATAAGACTTAAGGAAAAATCACCTCAGCTGCAAGAGCAGAGCGAATGCAACACACATAAGTGACACCCGTAAAGTGCCAGGTTCTGGTAAACAGGGGACACTGCACTGCAGGTCATTACATGATCTCTTCATCTAAAGATGAATGGATAAAGAAGATGTGGTATATGTATACAATGGAATATTATTCAGGCATAAAATAGAATGACATTTGCAACAGCATGTGTGAACCTAAAGTGTATAATGCTAAGATAAATATGTCAGTCAGGTAAGACAAATATCATATGATCCCACTCATATGTGGAATTTAAACAAAACAAACAAGCAAAGGAAAAAGAAAAAGAGGGAGAAAGCAAGAAACAGACTCTTAAGTATGGAGAACAAACTGATGGTTACCAGAGGAGTGTGGGTGGGGGAATGCACAGAATACATGATGGGGATTAAAGAGTACACTCATCATGATGAAATATAATAAAATAAAACAAAATGATAAAAAAGAAATAAAATAACATAATAGCACAAAAGAAATAATCAACAAAATGAAAAGAAAACCTATGGAATGGGAAAAGAAATTGCAAACCATGTATCTGACAATGGGTTAATATCCAAAATATATAAAGAACTCATACAACTCAAAAGCAGAATAAATAAATAATCCAATTGAAAATGGGAAAGACCCTGAATAGACATTTTAACAATGAAGATGTACTCATTGCCAACAGGTGCTTGAAAAAATGCTCAAGGTCACTCACTAATCACTAAGGAAATGCCAATCAAAACTGCAATGAGCTAAAACCTCACACCTATCAGAATGGCTTTCATCCAAAGACAAGAGATAACAAATGCTGGCAAGGATGTGGAGAAAAGGAAACCCTTGGCACTACTGCTAGGATTGTAAATAGTTATAGCCACTGTCTATAGATATCACTGAAGAGATATCTGCATCTGCATGTTTATAGCAGCATTATTTACTATAGCCAAAACATAGAAAAACCTAAGTGTTTATCAACAGATGAATGTACAAAGTTGTGATATATATATTCATTTTATATTTATATATACATAATTATATTTATAAATTATATTTAAAAATATATATTCAGTATGTTAATTATCCTTGAATTTAAAAATAAAATACATTCACTTGAATCACAACCCTAAAAAAGAAAGAAAATTCTTCAGTTTACTATTTAAAAATAATCTGAAGGTCAATTTATTTTATATTGGATTTTTTTAATATGATATAACTGTCAGGGCCATCTAAATTTGGGAGAGTTGTGATATACTTCGATATTTCCACTATTCCCTGTTGTAGAAATCAATTTAGATGACAAAGATCTTGTGGAAACAGTGCACAGAACTTCATTATTCTTTTTATTGACATAAATTTGTATATAGCATTACATAAGTTTCAGGTGTACAACATTATAATTTAATATTTGCATACATTGCAAAGTGATCACCACCATAAGTCTAGTTACCATCCCTCATCAAGCAGTTGAACTTATTCACCCATTTTGCTGACTCCCCAACCCCCTTCCCTTCTGTAACCACCAATCTGCTCTCTATATCTTTGAACTTGTTTTTATTTTGTTTTGTTCATTTGTTTTGTTTTTTTAGATTCCACATATAAGTGAGATCATACTATATTTGTTTTTCTTGTTTGAATTACTTCACCAAGTTTAATACACTCAAGGTTAATTCATGTTTTTGCAAATAGCAAGATTTCTTTCTTTTTTTAATGATTGATTTATTGATTGATTTGAGAGAGATCATGAGCAGGAGGGGCGGAGGGATAGGGAGAGAGAATCTCAAGCAGATTCCATGCTGAACACAGAGCCTGATGCAGGGCTCCATCTGAGGACCATAAGATCATGATCTGAGCCAAAACCCAGGGTCCAACACTTAACCAACTGTGCCACCCAGGCACCCCAATTTCCTTCTATTTTTATGGCTGAGTAGTATTCCATTGTGTGTGTGTGTGTGCACGTGTGTGTATGTGTGTGTCTTGTGTGTCATATCTTCTTTATCCATTCATCCATTGAGAGACACTTAGGTTGTTTCTATATCTTGGTTATTGTAAACAATGCTGCAATGAACATAGGAATGTATATATCTTTTTGAATTAGTATTTTTATATAAATTTTTTGGATAAATAGTAATGGAAGAGCTTGCTCATATGGTAATTCTATTTTTAATTTTTAGATGTATCTCCATACCATTTTCCATAGTGGCTGCACCACTTTACATTCCCACCAACAATGTCTGAGGATTTCCTTTTCTTCACATCTTTTCCAACACTTCCTATTTTTTGTCTTTTTGATAGTAACCCTTCTAATAGGTGTGATGTGATAACTCTTTGTGGTTTTGATTTGCATTTCTCTGGTAACTAGTGATATTGAGCATGGTTTTGTATGACTGTTGGTCATCTGTATGTCTGCTTTAAAAACAAAACAAAACATATCTAGATCTTCTGCCCATTTTTAAAATTTGGTTGTTTTTTTCTGTTTTTTTTTTTTCATTTAATATTTATTTACCATTCAATTTACAGCTCTGTAAGGGGAGAAATATATCAGAAAAAAATATAATTTTCTCTTTCTGAAAATTCTGAATGATTCTACTTTGCCACAAAGGATAGCAAAAGACACAAAAACATATGTGTACAAACACACACAAAAGTACTATCTTTGAAGTTAAAAAATACTAAATTTAAGTATTTAGAAATGATAGGGTCTAGGGTGAAAGGGTGAGGACACGTGAAAAGTAATTTATGCCAACTGCTTCTTTCCTTGAATTAGTACTTATCTTGGGTTTGATACCCAACTGCACTCATATTGGAAACTTAGTGAAAACTACCTAGTAATTCCACTTTGAAGTTACAACCCATGTATGAGTAAGATGTTCTGAATATAAGCCTATGAAAAACTTAGGAACTCTTGATGTCTTTCCTTTTACATAAATTCTATCTCTATCCTGATATATTTTGGGTGATCAAGAAAACTAAAGGCTAAGAACAGAAAGCTAACTTCTTTAAATGAGACAAATGGAAAAGTTTTCCAACTACCACTATGAGAAATTTTTTCTTTCAAGAAACAAATTTTTCTTTCAAATACCAAATCAATTTCCTCAACTGTACAACTATAACTTGATGGTTTTTACTCTTACTACTTCACTTTAGTGACCTATAAATTTGTCTAAACAATAATAATTATCTTTCCTGGTTTTTTTTTTCAGGATAAAAATCATTAAATGATGTGTTGAAGATACCACTATAAATACTTCACATTTGGGTTATGGCTTCTACATTGAAAATCTATAGGAATTTTTCCAATTAACTTTCAAATCTTTCCACAACCTCTCTGTAAACAAAACAAAACAAACAAACAAACAAAAAACCCAACAACAACAAAATCTTTAAGATAGCTTAAATAAATGCTTTACATATCAAAAATGGATTCACAAGTCCCTATTACCATAGTCATCAATTTTAAGAAGTGTCCTAAATATGCTCTGTATTAGTTTTCTTGATTATACCAATAATATAGAAACATTTTTAATATAACAGAACATTTAATTACATCCGTTTCCCATGAACACACTAGTCATTCAATGATGATTATATTGGCCACTTCCATTGGTTGGCAGGAGGCTCTTCCACTAAAGGCTCCCATGGTTTCCACTGTAACATTTTTCTGGCCAGACTTAGTTCATTTTCAGCCTGAAGAATCACCTCTTCTAGTTGGCCACCCTGAAGTTGGTCTTCTAATTTCTTAACATCTGGTTCTGCTTTAACCATACAACCAGCTTCTCATCTGTAATCTGTTCTGTATACATCCTATATGCTGCATTTTTAGGAATTTGCTCAAGAACATTAAGAATCTTTGTGTGTAATATTCTTAGACTTTTATATGGACTCTCACATACAGCCAATCCTACAAGGCCGGTGGTCTTCTTCAGCAAACCTGCCATGACGGTGCCAACAGGATGGAGCTGCACAGCCCTCCTGTTTTTTTCTGTTTTTGAGTTGTATGATTTTTTATATATTTTGGATACATATCAGATATATGATTTGCAAATATCTTGTCCCATTAAGTAAGTTTCCTTTTCATTCTGTTGATGGTTTCCTTCACTGTGCAGAAACATTTTAGTTAGATATAGTTCCACTTGTTTGTTTATTTACTTATTTATTTATTTTGTTTCCCTTGTCTTTGAAGTCATGACTGTAGACACTGTCATTCACTTCTGGCTTTTGAGCCCTTTAAGGTGTGGAGTGGAGGGCAGGGGTAACATACAGTGTCTGTGGATGTTGGGGGCTCCTTCGATTCTACTTCCTGAGACTCCATGTGCACAGTTGCTGAGGTGGATCCTCAAACAAACTCCAATGGCTGCACGAAGCCTGCATACTTCTCTCCCAATCCACATGTGATTTGGTTTTTCCATTCCTTGGAACCCCAAATTATCTGGGACTAGGGTCACAACTGCTAGCCAGGGGTTGCTCAGCCACCACCCCAGAAATCTCCATTTGAGGTACCTCTTCTGAGCCACTGAAAATGAGTGGGAATCTAGGAGATTGCCAGTTCCTTGAGATATTTAGTCACTTCCACTGAAGGAGAAGGGAGGGTCATAATTAGCCACTTCTTAGCAGCACTGGGACTCCTAAACCAGCCACTTCTCCCAGAGATCCCAAACTAGCTACTCTCCTCCCCGGATCCTTAGACCAACCACCTTTCATGAGACCCACAAACCAGCCTCCTCTCCTAGTTGTTGTATTAATAATTTCTGTTTCTTCATGATTCAATCTTATTGTATGTTTCTACAAATTTATCCATTTCTTCTAGGTTGTTCAATTTGTAGGCATATAATTGTAGTATACTCTTTATTTGTATTTCTGTGGTATCAGTTGTAGCTTCTCTTTTCTGATTTTATTTATCTGAGATCTCACTATTGTGGTTTTTTGTTTTTTGTTTTTGGTGAGTCTAGCTAAAGGTTTGTGAGTTTTATCTTTTTGAAGAACCAGCTCTTAGTTTCATTGATCTTTTCTATTGTCTTTGTAGTCTCTATCTTTATTTTCACTCTGATCCTTATTATTTCCTTCCTTTAATTAACTTGGGCCTTCATTTGTTCTTCTTTTTCTATTTCCTTTAGGTGTACAGTTAGACTATTTAAGATTTTTCTTGTTTCTTTTTTTTTTTTAAAGATTTTATTTATTTATTTGAGAGAGAGAATGAGAAAGAGAGCACATGAGAGGGGGGAGGGTCTGAGGGAGAAGCAGACTCCCTGCCGAGCAGGGAGCCCGATGCGGGACTCGATCCCGGGACTCCAGGATCATGACCTGAGCCGAAGGCAGTCGCTTAACCAACTGAGCCACCCAGGCGCCCAGATTTTTCTTGTTTCTTGAGGTAGATTTGTATCACTAGAAACTTCTCTTTTTTTAAGGATTTTATTTATTTGAGAGAGAGAGACAGAGAGACAGCACAAGCAAGGAGGGAGGGGCAGAGGGAGAGGGACAAGCAGACTCCCTGCTGAGCAGGGAGCCCGATGCAGGGCTGGATCCCAGGACCAGGATCATGACCTGAGCAGAAGGCAGACCCTTAACCAACTGAGCCACCCAGGTGCCCTGAAACTTCTCTCTTAAAACTGTTTTTTGATGCATCCCATAGATTTTGAACTCTTGTGTTTTTATTTTCATTTGTCTCCAGATATGTTTTGACTTCTTTTTTTTAATTTTTTATTGTCCCATTGGTTGTTCAGTCGTATGTTGTTTAGTCTCCTCATATTTGTGATTTTTCCAGTTTTCTTCTTTTTTTTTTCCAGTTTTCTTCTTGAAATTGATTTCTAATTTCATACCTTTTGGTCAGAAAACTTGCTTGATGTGATTTCAATCTTATTAAATTTATTGATAATTTTTTGCTGCCCTTACATGATCTATCCTGGAGAATATTCCATATGCACTATAGAAGAATATGTATTCTGCTGTTTTGGATGGAATATTCTGTTTATATCTCTTAAGTCCATCTGGTCTACTGTATCATTTGAGGCAGATGCTTATTGATTTTCTGTCTGGATGGTCTATCCATTGATGTAAGTGGGGTACTATATAGTTACCTACTATTATTTTATTGCTGTCAATTTCTCCCTTTAATTCTGTTAATATTTGCTATACATATTTCAGTGATCCTATTATGGGTGCAGCAATATTTACATATGTATATCTTCTTATTGGATTGACCCCTTTATCATTATATAATTCCCTTCTTTGTCTTTCATTATAGTCATTTTTTTAGAGAGGGAGACAGAGAGGGGGAGGAGGCAGAGAGAGAATCTTAAGCAGGCTACATGCCCAGCACAGAGCCTCGTGGGTTTCAGGCTCACAACCTTAAGATCATGACCTGAGCCAAAATCAAGGGTAAGATGCTTAACCAACTGAGCCACCCAGGCACCTCATAGTCATTGTTTTAAAGTGTATTTTATCTGATATAAGTATGGCTACACCAGCTTTCTTCTCATTTCCATTTGCGTGGAGTATGTTTTTCCATCCTTTCATTTTCAGACTGTGTGTCCTTACATCTAAAATGAACTTCTTGTTGACAACATAAAGATAGGTCTTTTTTTTTTTTTTTTTTTTATTCAGCCACTCTATGTGTTTTAAGTAGAGAATTTAGTTCATTTGCATTTAAATTGATTATTTATAGGTATGTACTTATTGCACTGTACTTACTGTTTTCTGGCTGTTTTTGTAGTTCCTCTCTATTACTTTCTTCTTCTCTTGTTCCCTTCCCTTATGATTTGGTGATTTTCTTTAGTGTTATGTTTAGATTCTTTTCTCATTGTAATTTGTGCAAAGTTCTGCTCTGTGGTTACTATGATGTTCACATACATCATAGTATATATAATAGTCTACTTTAAGTTGATAACATCTTAAGCTTGAATGCATTCTAAACACTACATTTTACTGCCCCCCCATGTTCTTTTTTTGATGTTATATTTTACATCTTTTTATTTCATTTATCCCTTAACTAATTATGACAGTTTTGGTTAATTTTACCATTTTTGTCTTTTAACCTTCATATTAACTTTACAAGTAGTCAATCCAGTACCTTTCCTGTATATTTTCATTTATCAATGAGATTTTTACTTTCATATGTTTTCTAGTCACTAGTTACTGCCTTTCTTTTAAGCTTAAAGAAGTCCTTTTAACATCTTTGGTAAGGTTGGTTTAGTTGTGATAAACTCCTTTAGTTTTTCTTGTCTGGAAAACTCTATCTCTTCTTCAATCTTGATTGTAACCTTGCCAGGTGGTTGGAAGTTTTTTTTCTTTTTTTTTTTTCCTTTCAGCAAATTTAATATATCATGCCAGTCACTTCTGATTTGCAAAGTTTATACTGAAAATCTGCTGTTTGTTTTTTTGGGGTTCTCTTGTATGTAAATAGCCATCTTTCTTTTGTTGCTGTTAAGATTCTCTCTTTAACTTTTAACATTTTAATTATAATGTGTCTTGGTGTGGATCTTTTTTTTTTTTTTTTTTTTTTTTGGTGTGGATCTTTTGGGTTCATCTTATTTGGAATTCTCTTTGCTTCTGGGGGCTACATATCTGTTTCATTTCCCAGGTTAGGGAAGTTTCTATTCATTATTTCTTTAAGTTTTCTACCCCTTTATTCTTCTGTGACCCCTATAATGTGGATGTTATCTCACTTGATGAGGTCTCATAGGTCCCTTAAGATATCTTCACTTTTTTTCATTCTCCTTTTCATTTTGCTGCTCTGATTGCTTTCTACTGCCCTGTCTTCCAGGTCACTGATCCATTATTTTACTTTGTCTAGTCTGCTGTTGAACCCCTCTGGTGTATTTTTCAGTTGTTATTGTATTCTTCAGCTCTATAATTTTTGGTTGATGCTTTCTTATATTTTCTTTCTCTTTTTTAAAGTTCTCACTGAGTTCATCCATTTTTTTTTTCCTGAGTTTGGTGAGCATTGTTAATTACCACAACTTTGAACTCTTTATTAGGTAGATTACTTACCTATTTTATTAAGGTATTTTTCTGAAGTTTCATCTTGTTCTTTTATTTTATTTATCTTT
Organism: Leptonychotes weddellii; assembly: GCF_054177405.1. Lineage (NCBI taxonomy): Eukaryota > Metazoa > Chordata > Mammalia > Carnivora > Phocidae > Leptonychotes > Leptonychotes weddellii. The sequence goes on from NC_138385.1 coordinate 45,245,046, forward strand.
TATTTGAAATATATTCCTCTGTCTCCTCATTTTGCTTGACTATCTGTGTTCCTGTGTATTAGGCAAAACAGTTACCTCTCCCAGTCTTGAATGAATGGCCTTGTATAGGAGGTGAAACTTGCTCTAGCTTGTGGTTGTTTCCCAGACCTTTGTGATTGTCTAGTAGCCTGATTTGTTTTTGATAGGTCCCAGTTGTTGAGGGTGTGCCAAAACCTGCCAGCATTTCAAAGGGAGAGATATCAGTGCCTAGTTTCAGGCTAATTGTAAGACAGATTTTTTAAGCAGCAGTTTTTAAGATATGTAAATGTATGCATTCCAGGGGGTCTGCAATCATAAACCCTGCTGACTTCTCTACCAGGGGATTTGAAGGTGTCTCTAAGTGACAGTTGCAAAAATTGTGGCTTTAGATGTGTATATAAACTCTTTTCAGTGACTTGTGATGAGGCCAAGGGAAGGCTCTAATGTGGTGTCTCCCGGACCATGTCATGTTCACTGGGTGTGCCTCTGTATCCTCTGAGTATGTTACAAATCTGAAACTTGTCCTTCAGGACTAAGCTCCAGGACAAGAAAATAGGCCTTTTTCATAGAAAGACTAAGGGTGTGTTTCAATCTACTGTCTGTATGGTGCCGTGGGGGGTGGTAGCCTTCCAAAGACTGTTTCTTCAATTGATTCAGACCCATAGAACACAGAAATACATTCTCCTCTGGTCACTAGTCAGGACCTAAAAAGGCATCCCCTGTGTGGGCTTTGCAAACCCATAGGCTGGGGCAGGACATGCATCTGCATTATGCAGGGCCTGGGCACTCAGCCAATCTGGCTGAAGCAGTGTGGGGGGTAGGGTATTCAGTAACCTGTTTATGTTGTGTAGGGATGAGGTGCTTAGTTATCCTGACTGAGGTGGGGAAGTCCTCAGCCATGGCACATGGGGGTGGGGTGTTTGGCTGGCCTAGCTGTGGTGAAACAAGTTATAGTTATGGCATGCAGGAGATGGGCAATCAACCTACACAGTCACAGAGCTTCATTCTTATAAATTTCAGTGACTGTTCATCTTTCCATGTGATGATAACAACCACATTCCAACCATCCTGATGGAAATCTCTACAGATAGAGTTGTGGTCTACAGATTATTATGATTCTAAAACATACAACATTTCTAAAAACATTGTCAACAGTTGTCATTAGCTTACTTTAAATTTTCTCATTCTTTTTGTAAACCCCAGTTTAGGATCCAGTGTAATTCAAGATAATAGCATGTATATAATGAACCTCAGGTCTTCCTGCACAGGAAAAGGATTGCTTTCCCAGTTTTCCTCAAATAATAATTTGGTGCAGTTAAACTAAAGATTAAAAATAGGGAATAATATCCTAAGGGATGTAGCTGGCATATTTAAATCTTTAAGCAAATTATGAAAGGCATTATAAAATCTATTCACTGGGAAGGAAGAAGGGGTCCAGTTTTTATTAGAACATTTTGCTCTTTTAAAAACCAGTTTAGTGAATAAAGTTTTGGAATATGGTATCAGAATATTGCCAGAGGAAACTCTTCTATCTTGAAATCTAATGGTGTTTATCAAAAAACTATCAGTTGAGGACATTTAGACAGGAATATAAAGGAATATTTGATGTTTTAAAGATATATATATATATATCGCTAAACTCAGAATTTTAACTTATATAAAATACTGTGTTTACTAAGGTATATTGATATGTCTAAAAAATTGCCCATCTTACTTGATGAGGAGTTCTGTAGATTTTCCTTCTTCATTTACTTTATTTTTGTTTGAATTGTATTAAAAGTTGAAGTTGTACAACTGAAAAAATGGCACAAAATTATTACTATTGTCAAACGTTAAAGAAAAACAATACACATCAAAGTTAAAGGTCCAATGCAGTTTTTTTCCACCAGTAAAAACAAATCATCCACAGTGTATATAATTATTTCTCAGTCATTTTTTTAATGCCCAAACAAGTTAAGTTTACATTAGTTAGGAGCATGTTTGTTTGTTATATGTACAAATAAGATACAGGTAGATGTTTAAAATGTATATTAAATAGCTTAAGTAGAAAGAATACCAATATATCAGCAAATATATTATCAACATATAATATCAAATTTAATATTAATTTTTGTTTTAGGAATAAGGGAGCTAATTCTTTTATTACACATGTGTAACCCCTTACAAAAGTCATATAACACACATGGAAGAAATGAAAAATGCAGCAAAAAATACCTGCTACACATATGTATCTGTCATATTCCAAATCTTTTATCATCCCTGATTTTCAAAGAAATACCATTTGGTATCTCCGAGGTTTACAGCTATCAACACATATCTCTATGTCACATATATTTTAGATTTTGTTAGATATTAACAACTAGAGGACATGGTAACAACTGCCTACAAAAAGTATTGTACATTTCAACTGAAGCACTCATAAGTGTTGTAAGGGCACATGTTCATCTATTATATAAATAAAAAATATATATTTTTGAGTTAATCAATGCATTAAGGGATTTATACACTTTATGACTCATTGAGGGTGATGCACTGAAATAGTCTACACAGCTGACTTTATGAGGTTTAATTCTCAATTCGGAAGCTAACAGTAATAACTATATCATATAAACTAAATTAGCATAAATGCTCATGGTACCAACACTAATATCAATGTGACAGTGATGCATACAGGACTACTAAAAGTCAAGAAAGAGTGAGGTTGAAGAAAGTAAAGAGAAACCTATAGCACCTTAAGCAATATCCATACTTTCCAAAGGCAAATACTAATTTGCTGCTTAATCTATATATCAGGTCATGAATAGTAAAGAATCTACATAATACACCAGTTCTGTCTCAAAATATTTTACTTGTTGGGAGAAAATGTTCACAATTAATAAGATGGAAATGCTGGGTTATTATAGCCAGTAATGGTAGGGAGACTTTCATAACTTTGCCCTAGGACTACTATGACTGCCAGTAAAAAAAAAAAAAGCAATTGAGTTTCTCTGAATCACTATCATTTACTATAATACTTAACCAAAATTTTGCCTTAATTTGACTGTTGAACAGAACTATCTATAATAATCTGTAAAATCTTAGAAACCCATTCTATTATTCAAAGAAAAACAGTAGACTATTAAAGTTTCTGTTATTAGTCCCTTGGGAGGTTAACACAAAGATGACACAGATATTTCTGGATTATATTTGTTAAAAATTTTAAAAATATTTAGATAATGTAGAGGTCATATTATTTATTTTGGATAAATTGTAGAGAATCCCCTTTGTGTACTCTACAACATTGTGTCCAATAAATAGGCACAATTCATGAACTACTTTAGAACAATAAAAACTAGTGACCTCAGAGGTAATCTGATTCTCTGTGAATCAGATAGTGAATGACAAGAGTATGCATATGAGATTTTGTCAAGGCCAACTGATTAAGTCATGATAAGTAAATAAAGATAAGAAGAAAATGATTATATAGCATACATATGCTATATAGTTTACATAGAGATAAAGAGTTGAACAAGATAGTCTAGTGAAAAGGGTGAACAAGAGTCTTTAGTGGAAAATACAAGCTATACTAGAGCTAGCCCTGGGGGAAGATGGCAGAGTATGAGGACTCTAGGCTCACCTTATCCCACTGATACAACTAGATAATACAGCCATGTAAATAAGCCAGAAAATGACCTGAAGATTGCACAATTAAATGTAAAGAAGAGGCCACATTGAAGAGGGTAAGAAGGACAGAGATGTGGTCAGGAACTAAATGGACTAGTGGGGCTTTCCATGGGAAGGAGGGATGCTGTGGGCACAAAGGTGGGAGAGAAACAGACTATCACATCAGGGACCCCACATGGGACAGAAAAATTCCCATAACATTTGGCTTTGAAAATCAGAGGGGCCAAATTCATTGAGTTCTTACAACCAGCGTGACTTAAAACCTGGGATTAAAAAAAAAAAAAAGATCCTCAGGCTTAGCTCTAGAAGAGTTAGGAGGGTGAGAGGAAACTGAGTCCTTGCACTTAAAGAGACAGCACAACAAACAGCCTTGGAGGTACAGCATAGAAGCAGTAGTTTAAAAGGTGCCTGGGGCATATAGGAGGGAGATTTTGTACTAGTCTCAAAGCATGTCCTGGAGGGACAGAAATCACTGGGGAACTCCTCCAGAATCAGAGGAACTAGCAGGCAGCATTTTATTCCACTGCCCCCAGTATAAACACAGGACCACCTGTGGGACTCGCTACCTAACTTGTTAGTGCTGCTGCCCTTCCTCCCCCCCCACTCAGTGCTTCTGCCAATCCACCACAGCAGACAGCCTGCCTTAGTCTGGGTGCTGCTGGGCCCCTCCTACAGAGGACTGGGGGCATGCAAAGCTTGTTAGCACTGCTACCCCACTGCCCTGCCCTGCCCCCTGGTGCTGTGCTTCCACAGAGTTGGATGAGCCACTTCAGTCCTGGCACTGCAGAGCCCCTCCCACAGAGGACCAGAGCCATGAAAAACTTGCTAGCACCACTTCACCACTGCTCACCACACCCCATACTGTGCTTTCTTTGATCTGCCCTTTCCAGTACACTCTTGTCCAGAGCCCATATAGGGCATTACTGCAGGCTGGGCAATATGCAAGCAGCCCCTACAGTGGTCAGCACCACTCCAAAGTGACTGCTGCCATATAGAGGGGGAAAGATAACCACACACACCTGTCAGAGGCCACAGCAGTGGGCTGGAGGCAGACAAGTGGCCTGACTGAAGGCTCTGTCCACCAATTAAAGCTTCTCAGGGGACAACACAGGGACCACATCTTGTAGTTTGGTGCTGCAGTGTCTCTGGCAAACTCCTGGCTGACTCAATTCAAGCCCAAGTCATCCCCAGACTGACTCACTAACACTACGGGGACCAAACACTGCTCACAACAGGCAAAAAAAAAAAAAAAAAAAGCCATTGCAGATGACTTAACTAACTGAAGGAAAGAGTGGCTGAGCCACAGTAACAGGGCACAAACATCACACATAGGAGAAACTCATGAAGTGCCAGGTTCTGGTGAACAGGGGACACTGCATGGCAAGGTACTAGAAGTATAGTACCTCTTCTTCAAAAAGCCATTACTTTCAAGTGCAGGAGACATAGTTGTCTTTCCTAATGCACATAAACAGACACAGAGAGTTAGACAAAATGAAGAGATAGAAGAATATGTCCCAAATGAAATAACAGGAGAAAATAATACCAAGAGACTTAAGTGAATGGAGATAAGTAATATGCTTGATAGAGTATTTAAAGAAATGATCATAAAGATACTCACTGGGCATGAGAAAAGAGTGGAGGTCATTAGTGAGACCTTTAACAATGAGATAAAAAAGAATGAATCAGAGATGAAAAACACCATCAATGAAATTAAAATTACAAAAGATGGAATAAATAGTAGACTAAAAGAACAAGAAGAATGAATCAGGGACCTGGAGGACAGAGTAATGGAAAGTAATCAAGCTTAGCAAATGAGAGGAAAAAAAATACGCAAAATGAGAATAGATTTAAGGAATGCAGTGACTCCATCAAGCATAATAACATTTACATTATAGAGATCTTAAAAGAAGAAGGGGAAAAGGGGACAGAAAATTTATTGAAAGAAATAATAAATGAAAATTTCCTGAATGTAAGGAAGGAAACAGAAGCCCAGATCCAGAAGTCCCAGAAAGCCCCACAAAAAAGTCAACACAAGGAGGTCCACCCCAAGACACCTAGTAATTAAGATGGCAAAAAGTAGTGTCAAAGAGAGAATTTTAAAAGCAACAAGAGAAAAGAAAGCAGTTACATACAAAGGAAATCCCATAAAAAATAAAGGGAAACCCCATAAAGACATCAGCTGACTTTTTTTAGCAGAATTTTGCAGGCCAGAAGGTAGTGGCATACTATATTCAAAGCCCTGAAAGAAAAAATAAATCTGCTCTATCTAACAAAGCTATAATTCAGAATGGAAGGAGAGATAAAGAGTTTCCCAGAGAAACAAAAGTTAAAGGAATTAATGACCGCTAAATTAGCCCTACAAGAAATGTTAAAGGGGATTCTTTGAGTGGAAAGACCATAATCAAGAGTATGGAAAGTAGGCAGCACAAAAGCAGGAAAATAAGTATATCTGTAAGAATCAGTCAAGAGACTCACAAAATAAAAGGATGTAAAGTAGGACACCATATACCTAAAACTCCTAAAAGAGAGGAGTAAAGAATGGGTTCAAATGTAAGCAACCATCAACTTAACATAGACCACTATATACAGAAAATGTTGTATATAATACAAATGATAACCACAAATCAAAAACCAGTAATAGATTTGCAAAAAATAAGAAAGGAAAGCAAGTATATAACTAAAGATAACCAACTTATGAGAGAAGAGATTAAAAGAAGTAAGGATAAAAGAATGACAAATACAACCATAAAACAAGTAACACAGTGGCAATAAATACATAACTATCAATAACTACTTTGAATTTAAAGGGACTATCCACTCCAATAAAAAGACATAAGTGATAAAATGATTTAAAAAAACCCATCTACATATTGACTACAAGAGATTCATTTCAGACTTAAAGACACATGAAGATTGAAAGTGAAATGGAGAAGCATTTATCATGTGAATGGATGTGAAAAGCTTAGGTAGCAATACTTATAATGGGAAAAAATAGAATGTAAAACAAAGAATATAACAAGAGACAAAGAAGGGCACTATATAACCATTCAGGGAACAAACCAAGAATATACAACAATTGTAAATTATGCACCCAACATGGGAGCACACAAATACTTAAAGGAGTTATTAACAAACATAAAGGAAATAATCAATAGTAATACAATAATAGTAGGGGATGTTAACACCCCACACACATCAATGCACACATCATCTAAATCTAAATTCAACAAAGAAACCTTGGCTTTGAATGACACTGGGCCAGAGGGATTCAACAGATATATTCAGAACATTCTATCCTAAAACAGCAGAATATACATTATTTTCAAGTGTACATGGAACATTCACCAGAATAGATCACATATTAGGCCATAAAACAAGTCTCAACAAATTAAAAAAGACTGAAGTCATTCCATGCATCTTTTCTGATCACAATAATATGAAACTAGAAGTCAACCACAATAAAAAATCTGGAAAGAGCACAAATACATGGAGGTTAAATAACATGCTACTAAACAATGAATGGGTCAACCAAGAAATCAAACAGGAAATTGAAAAATACATAGAAACAAGGAAAATAAAACCACAATGATCTAAAATCTTCAGGATGCAGTAAAAACTGCTCTAAGAGCAAAGCTTAGAGCAATACAGACCTACCTCGAGAAGCAAGAAAAATCTCAAATAAACAACCTAATCTTACAGGTAAAGGAAATACAAAAGAAGAACAAACTAAAGCAAAATGAAAAGAAGGAAGGAAATAATAAAGAAAAATAAAACAGGGCACCTGGGTGCTTCAGTTGGTTAAGAGGCCAACTCTGAATTTTGGCCCATTTCATAATCTCAGGATCCTGGGATCAAACCCTCTGAGTTCAGTGGGGAGTCTGCTTGAGGATTCTCTCCCTCCATCTCCCTCTGGCCCTCTCCCACTCACTCTCTCATTCTTTTTCTGTAAAATAAATTTTGTTTTTAAAGAACAATAGAGCAGATCAATGAAATCAGTAACTGGTTCTCTGAAAAGATTAACAAATTTGATAAACCTCTAGCCACACTCATCAAAAAAGAGAGAGAGGACTCAAAAAAATCAGAACAGAAAGAAGGGAAATAAAAACCAATGCCACTGAAATACAAAGGATTATAAGAGAATATTATAAAAATTATATGCTGGGGCACGTGGGTGGCTCAGTCAGTTAGGTGGCTGCCTTCAACTCAGGTCACGATCCCAGGGTCCTGGGATCAAGCCCTGTGTCAGGCTCCCTGCTCAGTGGTGAGCCTGCTTCTCCCTTTCCCTCTGCCGCTCCCCCTGCTTGTGCTCTCTCTCTCTCTCTCTGTCTGTCAAATAAATAAATAATAATTTAAAAAAAGAATCATTAAAAAATATATGGCAACAAATTGGACAACCTAGTAGAAACAGATAAATTCCTATAAACATATAAACTACCAAAATTGAATCAGGAAGAAATAAAATATTTGGACAAATTGATTACCAGCAATAAAATTGAATCAGCAATCAAAAAGGGAGGGAACATATCTCAACTTAGTACAGGACTTATGTGAGAAGCCCACATTAGCATCATACTCAATGGTGAAAAACTGAGGGCTTTCCTCCTAAGATCAAGGCAAAGCAAGGATGTAAACTCCCACCACTTTTGTTCAACATAATACAGAAATTCCTGCCACAACAATTAGACAAAAAGAAAAGGAATAAAAGACATCCAAATAGGTAAGGAAGAAGTAAAGCAGATGACATGACACTATATAAAGAAAACTCTAAAGACCGCACCAAAACAACTACTAGAACTGATAAATTCAGTAAGGTCACAGGATACAAATCAATGTGCAGAAATCCATTGCATTTCTATACACAAATAATGAAGCAACAGAAAGAGAACTTAAGAAAGCAATCCCGGGCGCCTGGGTGGCTCAGTTGGTTGGGCGACTGCCTTCAGCTCAGGTCATGATCCTGGAGTCCTGGGATCAAGTCCCGCATTGGGCTCCCAGCTTGGTGGGGAGCCTGCTTCTCCCTCTGACCCTCTCCCCTCTCATGCTGTTTCTCTCTCTCTCAAGTAAATAAATAAAATATTTTTTTTAAAAAAAGAAAGCAATCCCATTCACAATTGCACCAAAAATAATAAAATACCTAGGAATAAACTTAACTAAGGAGGTGAAATGCCTGTACTCTGTAAACTATAAAACTCTGATGGAAGAAATTGAAGATGTCACAAAGAAATAGAAAGACATTCCATGCTCATGGATGGATAATAAGTATTGTTAAAATGTCTATACTACCCAAAGCAATCTACAGATATAATGCAATCCTTATCAAAATACCTACAGCATTTTCACAGAACTAGAACAAACCATCCTAAAATTTGTATGGAATCACAAAAAAAAAAAAAAATAGCCAAAGCAATCTTGAAAAAGGAAAAGGAAGCTGGAGGTATCACCATTCCAGATTTCAAGTTATATTACCTAAAGGTAGTAATCAAAACAGTATGGTACTGGCACAAAAATACACATGTAGATCAATGGAAGAAGAGAGAAATCCCAGCAACAAAACCACGATTATGTGGTCAATTAATTTTTGACAAAAGAGGCAAGAATATGCCATGGGAAAATGACAGTCTCTTCAACAAATGGTCTTGGGAAAACTGGTCAGCTACATGCAACAGAATGAAATTGGGCGACTTTCTTATAACATACACAAAAATAAACTCAAAATGGATTAAAGACCTAAATGTGAGAACTTAAACCATAAAAATTCTAGAAGAGAGGGCGCCTGGGTGGCTCAGTTGGTTGAGCGACTGCCTTCGGCTCAGGTCATGATCCTGGAGTCCCTGGATTGAGTCCCGCATCAGGCTCCCTGCTCAGCAGGGAGCCCGCTTCTCCCTCTGACCCTCCCCCCTCTCATGTGCTCTCTCTCTCTCTCATTCTCTCTGTCTCAAATAAATAAATAAAATCTTTAAAAAAAAATTCTAGAAGAGAGCACAGTCAGTAATGTCTCTGATGTCAACTGTAGCAACATTTTTCTAGATATATCTTCTAAGACAAGGGAATCAAAAACCAAAATAAACTATTGGAGCTACATCAAAATAAAAAGTTTTTTGCACAGTAAAGGAAACAATGAATAAAACTAAAAGACAAACAACTGAATGGGAAAATATATTTGCAAATGACATATCCAAAAAAGAGTTAGTATCCAAAATAGATAAGGAACTGATACAACTCAATACCCAAAAAACCAAAACCCAAATAAAAATGGGCAGATATAAACAGTCATTTTTCTAAAGAAGACATACAGATGGCCAACAGACACATGAAAAGATGCTCACCATCACTCATCATCAGAGAAATGCAAATCAAACTACAATGAGATATCACCTCATACCTGTCAGAATGGCTAAAATCAAAACCACAAGAAAAAACAATTGTTCGTGAGGATGTGGAAAAAAAGGAACTCTCATGCACTGTTGGTGGGAATGCAAACTGGGGCAGCTGCTGTGGAAGACAGTATGTTTCTTCTGCTAAAAAAATAAAAATAGAACTACCATAAGATCCAGTAATCACATTCCTGGATATTTACTCCCCAAAATACTAAAACACTAATTCAAAAGGATATATGCACCCCCATGGTTATTACAGAATTATTTGCAATAGCCAAGATACAGAAGCAGCCCAAGTGTCCATGGATGCTGATGAAGAAACTGAAGCAAGAGATGTGAATCATTTACCAAATGTCAAACAGTTAATAATGTTGGAAATAGGATTCAAATATAGTAGGTTTGCCTTGAGAGCTTACATTCTTAGTGTACATAGGAATAACAGAATGAAGGTAGATATGTGTAACTTACCCACATAAAGTAAAGAGGAAAAAGAGTGAGAATGCTTGTGGAACCAGAAATTAAAGTCTAGAGTTGAAATATGCAAATTTTCCATAGAAAGAATAGTAATACAACAATAGTAGGAGACTTTAACACCCCCACTTACAGCAATGGACAGATCATCTAACCAGAAAATAAAAAAGGAAACAATGGCTTTGAATGACACACTGGACCAGATGGACTGAACAGATATATTCAGAACGTTTCATCCTAAAGAAGCAGAATACACATTATTTTCGAGTGCACAATGCACATTTTCCAGAATAGATCAGTCAAAAATCAGCCCTCAACAAAAACAAAAAAGATTGAGATCATACCATCCATATTTTCTGACCATAACACTATGAGATTTGAAGTCAACTACTAGAAAATATTTGGAAAGACCACAAATACATGCAGGTTAAAGAGGATCCAACTAAAGAATGAAAAGATTAATCAGGAAATTAAAGAAGACATTTAAAAACTACATGGTAACAAATGAAAATGAAAGCACGGTGGACTAAAACTTTTGGGATGCAGCAAAAGCACTCATAAGAGGGAAGAATATAGGAATACAGGCCTATCTCAACAAGCAAGAAAAATCTCAAATACACAACCTAACCTTACACCTAAAGGAGCTAAATAAAGAACAACAAATGAAGCTTAAAACCAGCAGAAGGGAAATGATAAAGATTAGAGCAAAAATAAATGATAGAGAAACAAATAAAAGCAGTAGAAAAGATAAATGAAACTAGGAGCTGGTTCTTTGAACAAAATTAATAAAATTGATAAATACCTAGCCAGACTTATCAAAAAGAAAAGAGACAGCACCCAAATAAATAAAATCACAAATGAGAGAGGAGAGATCACAGCCAACACCACAGAAATACAATTATAAAAGAATATTATGAAAAATTATATGCCAACAAATTGGGCACTCTGGAAGAAATGGGACAAATTCCTAAAAACATATAAACTATCAAAAGAAAAACAGGAAGAAATTAAAAAAAAAAAAAGAACAGACCAATAACCAGCAATGAAATTGTATATATGAACCACATTTTCTTTATCCGTTCATCTGTTGAATGACATCTTGGCTCCATCAACAGTTTGGCTATGGTGGACATCGATGCTATGAACTTTGGGGTTCAGGTGCCCCTTCCTTTTGCTACATATGCATCTTTGGGGTAAATACCCAGAGGTGCAATTGCTGGGTCATAGGGTAGCTTTATATTTAATGTCTTGAGGAACCTCCATACTCTTTTCCAGAGTGGCTGTACCAGCTTGCATTCTCACCAACAGTGTAAGAGTGTTCCCCTTTCTCCTCATCCTGCCAACATTTATTGTCCCCTATCTTGTTAATTTTTGCAATTCTAACTGGTATAAGGTGACATCTCATTGTGGTTTTGATTTGCACTTCCCTGATGGCAAGTGATGTGGAGCATTTTTTCATGTGTCTGTTAGCCATTTGTATGTCTTCTTTGGAGAAGTGTCTATCATGTCTTCTGCCCATTCTTTGACAGGATTATTTGTTTTTTGGGTGTTGAGTTTGGTTCATATATATGATGGAATATTACTCAGCCATCAGAAAGGATGAATACCTACTATTTGCATTGACATGGATGGAACTGGAGAGTATTATGCTAAGTGAAATAAGTCAAGCAGAGAAAGACAATTATCATATGGTTTCACTAATATGTGGAATATAAGGAATAACCCAGAGGACCATAGGGGAAGGGAGGGAAAACTGATTGGGAAGAAATCAAGAGGTGAACAAACCGTGAGAGACTCTGGACTCCAGGAAACAAATTGACTTTTGCAAAAGGGAGGGGGGTGAGGGATGGGGTAACTGGGTGATGGGCATTAAGGAGGGCAAGTGATTGATGAGCACTGGGTGTTATACACAATTAATGAATCATTGAACACTACATCAAAAACTAATGTACTGTATGTTGGCTAATTGAACTTAATAAAATAAAAGATTGTTTTTACTATTGTGTGTTCATTGACTTTCCATATAAATTTTTGTAGATGCCCTTGAATCAGGCTGCAAAACTCTTTTATTCTGTTTACTGAGAGTTTTATCATGAATGGGTGTTTAATTTTGTCAAATGCTTCTTTTGCATTTATGAAAATAATTATATGATTTTTCTTATTTATCCTAGTAAGATGGCAAATTAAATTGAATGATTTTATAATGTTAATCCAACCTTAACATTCCCAGGATAAACCCTAAATATTCATGATATATCATCGTTTTCATGTATCTAGCATTCAGTTTGCTAAAACTGTATTAAAGATTTTTGTGTCAATGTTTATGATGAAAACAACAACAATGAAACAAACAAACAAAAGCAATGAAATTGAACCAGTAATTAAAAATCTCCCAAAAAAACAAAAATCCAGGGCCAGATGGCTTCCCAGAGGAATTCTACCAAACATTTAAAGAAGAATTAATAGTTGTTCTTCTGAAACTATTCCAAAAAATAGAAATGAAAGGAAAACTTCCAAACTCATTCTATGAGGCTAGCATTACCTTGATTCCAAGACCAAAGACCCCACTAAAAAGGAGTATTATGGGCCAATATCCCTGAAGAACGTGGAATGCGGCAATTCTCAATAAAATACTAGCAAATTGAATCAAAAAGTACATTAAAAGAATTATTTACCACAATCAGGTGGTATTCATTCCTGGGCTGCAAGGGTGGTTCAGTATTTGCAAATCAATCAACATGATAAACCACATTAATAAAAGAAAGGATAAGAACCATATGGTCCTCTGAATAGATGCAGAAGAAGCATTTGACAAAGTACATCATCCATTAATGATAAAAACCCCCAACAAAGTAAGATAGAGGGAGCATAACTCAACATCATAAAGGCCATACACAAGAGACCCACAGCTAATATAATCTTCAATGGAGAAAACCTAACAGCTTTTCCTCTACAGTCAGGAACAAGACAGGGATGTCCACTCTCACCGTTGTTATTTAACACAGCACTTGAAGTCCTAGGCTCAACAATCAGACAACAAAAAGAAATAAAAGACATGCAAATTGGCAAAGAAGAAGTCAAACTTGCCCTCTTCACAGAAAACATGATACTCTATGTAGAAAACCTAAAGACTTCACCAAAAAATTGCTATAACAGATACACAAATTCAGTAAAGTCATGGAATACAAAATCTACATATAGAAATCCGTTGCATTTCTATACACCAATAATGAAGCTGCAGAAAGAGAAATCAAGGAATTGATCCCATTTACAGTTATACCAAAAAACATAAGATACCTAGGAATAAGCCTAACCAAAGTCGTAAAAGATCTGTATTCTGAAACTATAGAACACTTATGAAATAAATTGAAGATGACCTAAAGAAATGGAAAAAAAATTACATGCTCATGGATTGGAAGAACAAATATTGTTAAAATGTCTATACTACCCAAAGCAATGTACACATGTAATGCAATCTCTATCAAAATACCATCAGCATTTTTCACAGAACTAGAACAAACAATCCTACAATTTGTATGCAACCACAAAAGGTCCCAAATAGCCAAAGCAATCTTGAAAAAGAAAAGCAAGTCTGGAGGCATCACAATCCCAGACTTCAAGCTATATTACAAAGGTGTAGTCATCAAGATAGTATGGTACTGGCACAAAAACAGACACATAGATCACTGGAACAGAATGGAAATCCCAGAAATGGACACACAACTCTATGGTCAATTAATCTTCAACAAAGCAGGAAAGAATATCCAATAGAAAAAGACAGTCCCTTCAACAAATGGTTTTGGGAAACCTGGACAGCAACATGTGGAAGAATGAAAGTGGATGACTTTCTTACACCATACACAAAAATAAATTCAAAATGGATGAAAGACCTAAATGTGAGACAGGAAACCATCAAAATCCTAGAAGGGAACACAGGCTGTAACCACTTTGACATTAGCTGAAGCAAGGGAAACAAAAGCAAAAATAAACAATTTGGACTTCATCATGATAAAAACTTCTGCATAGTGAAGGAAACAATCAACAAAACTAAAAGGCAGCCTATGGAATGGGAGAAGATATTTACAAATGACATCTGATAAAAGGTTAGTATTCAAAATATGTAAGGAACTTATATGACTCAAAACCCAAAAAAGAAATAATCCAGTTAAGAAATGGGCAGAAGACATGAATAGACATGTTTCCAAAGACATGCAGATGGCTTACAGACTCAGGAAATTATGCTCAACATGATTCATCAAGGAAATACAAATCAAAACAAGGATGAGATATCACCTCACACTGGTCAGAATGGCTAAAATTAACAGCACAGGAAGCAACAGATGTTGGCGAGGATGTGGAGAAAAAGGGACCCTCCTACACTGTTGGTGGGAATGCAAACTGGTGCAAACCCTCTGGAGAACAGTATGGAGTTTCCTCAAAAAGTTGAAAATAGAAGTGCCTTATGATCCAGCAATGTCACTACTAGTTATTTACCCAAAGGGTTAAAAAATACTGATTCAAAGGAGCCACATGTACCCCAATGTTTATACCAGCATTATCAACAATAGCCAAATTATGGAAAGAGCCCAAATGTCCATCAGCTGATGAATGGATAAAGAAGAAGTGGAGTGTGTGTGTGTTTGTGTAATGGAATATTACCATGTGTATATATATATATAATGGAATATTACTCAGCCATAAAAAAGAATGAAATCTTGCCATTTGCAATGATGTGGATGGAGATAGAGCATATTATGTTAAGCAAAACAAGTCAGTCAGAAGAAGACAAATACCATATGATTTCTCCCATATGTGGAATTTAAGAAATAAAACAGATGAACATAGGGGAAAGAAGAGAGGGTGGCACACCATAAAGGAGACTCTTAAGTATAGAGAACAGACTGAGGATTTCTGTGGGGAGGTGGATGCTTTGATGGGCTAAATGGGTGATGGGTATTAATGAGGGCACTTGATGTGAGGAGCACTGGGTGTTATAGGTAAGTGATGAACCACTAAATTCTACTTCCGAAACTAATATTACATGATACGTTAACTAACTGGAATTTAAATAATAACTTGAAACACACAAAAATAAAAATACAAGGTTAATTGAAATTTCCAAGTCCTGACTTAAAAAAACTGCAGTCTTTGTGAACTTGCATGCATACTGTGTTCTCCAACTTCTCCAAATCATATTTAATAGATGAACTTACTTTATTTAGTATAGAACTATACTTACGAAAATTAGGAGCTATAATACATAATGGGAAAAGACATACATTATATCATATCTAAATAACAGAATACAGTTTAGATTTCTTATATGCAAGGAATTTTGATATAGCAGAGTGTAACATGTGAGAACGTGTGAAATTGATGTGTGGTAAAAGGTGAGTTAAGAGGTTTATTGTGAATTTATATCCAGTTCTTAAAGATTGTTATGCAAACAGACATATTTTTAGAAAGACTTCCAAAAATTTTTGTAAGAATTTTCTTATTTTGCTAACATTATTTTATACAACTCCAATAAAATGTTTGAATATGTAAGTAAAATAATAGGTGATATATATTAGAATGCTTACACTGTGTACAGAGTTCTATTTTTAAAACTTTAAATATATTAACCCAATACTTCCAACAAATCTATGAAGTAAGATGCTATTTTCTTTTTTTTTTTTTAAGATTTTATTTATTTATTTATTAGAGAGCGAGCGAGAGAGAAACAGCATGAGAAGGGGGAAGGTCAGAGGGAGAAACAGGCTCCCCGCCGAGCCGGGAACCCGATGTGGGGCTCGATCCCAGGACTCCGGGATCATGACCTGAGCCGAAGGCAGTCGCTCAACCGACTGAGCCACCCAGGCGCCCCGATGCTATTTTCTCATCTTATATATGAAAAACCTGTGACATAAAAGGAATAAATAATTTGTTCAAAGCTGTGTAGCTAGTAAGTAATAGAACTGGGATTTATGCCAGGGAATCTGGCTTCAGAATCTGTGTTCTTAACCACTTTGTTTAATCATCTCCCATAATCCTAAGGCATTTCTTATAGCTACATAAAATTCTTTCAGAATAACAAAGCACTTTTAAAGTATTTGTTATAAATACTTTTAAAATATGTAATGTTTTAATTAATAAACTTTGTTTTTAGAGTAGTTATAGGTTCACAGCAAAACTGAGCAGAATGTATAGTGTATCCTTATACTCTCTCCCCCCAAAAAACCTTCCCACTGTCAACATCCCACACAAGAGTAGTACATTTGTTTAAATTGATGAGACTACATTGACACATCAGCAGCAGTCCAAAGTGTACATCTGGGTTCACTCTTGGCATTGTACAGGCTATGGATTCTGACAAATGTATAATGACAGCTATTCACTATAAGAGCATCATACAGAATAATTTTCCTAAAAATTCTGTGTTTTGCCTATTCATCCCTGTCTCTACTTTACTGATCTTTTTGCTGTCTCTATACTTTTGCCTTTTCTAGAATGTCATACAGTTGGAATCATACAAAATATAGCTTTTTTATTTACTAATTTCACTTATTTATTTCATTTACTAATATGTATTTAAGTTTCCTACTTGGCTTTGCATACCTTGAAAGCTAATTTCTTTGTAGCATTGAATAATATCCCATCATCTGAATATACCACAATTTATTTTGTCTACTCATCTACTGAAGGACTTGTTGGTTGCTTCCATGTTTTGGCACTTATGAATAAAACTGCTATAAACATCCAAGGCTTTTGTGTGGACATTGTTTTCACTTCATTTGAATAAATGTCAAAGAGTGCAATTGCTGGATCATTTGGTAAAAATGTGCTTAATTTTGTAAGGAACTGCCAAAATGTCTTCCAAAGTGGCTTAACTGCTCTTCATTCCTACCAGGAATGGATGAGAGGCCCGGTTCTTCTGTGGCCAGTAACGGTGTTGTTAGTGTTTTGGATTTTTGCAATTATAATAAGTATGTAGTGGCAACTCATTGTCATTTTAATTCCCTATTGACGTATGATGTTGGACATCTTTTCATATGCTCACTTGCCACCTGAATATCTTCTTTGGTGAGGTGACTGTTCAGTCTTTTGCCCACTTTTTAATCATGTTTATTTTCTTATTATTAAGTTTTAAGATTTCTTTGTATATTTTGGATACAAGTCCTCTATCAGATAAGTCCTTTGCAAATATTTGATTCTGGTCTGTGACTTTTCTTCTCATTCTCTTGGCATTTATTTTGCAGAGTAGAAATTTTTAATTTTAGTGAAGACCAGCTTATCAAATGTTTCTTTCATAGATAGAGTTTTTGGTATTTTGTCCAAAACATCATCATCATATCCAAGGTCATCTAGATATTCTCTTATGTTCTAGGAGTTTTACAATTTCATGTTTTACATTTAGGTCTATGATCCACTTTAATTTTTGTGAAGTGTGTAAAATTTGTGTCTAGATTTATTTTTTTTTTCTTTTTTCTTCAGAAAATCCAGTTGTTTTAGCACCATTTGTTGAAAAGACTAACTGTGATCCTTTGTATTGCCTTTGCTCCTTTGTCCAAGGTCAGTTGACTGTATTTATGTGGCTCTATTTATGGGCTGTCTATTCTGTTCTATTGATCTATTTGTCTATGCTTTCCAGTATCACACAGTCTTGATTACTATAGCTTTATAGTAAGTCTTGAAGTCATGTAGTGTCAGTCCTCAAACTTTGTTCTTATCCTTCAGTATTTATTTGGCTACTTTGGGTATTTCACTTATAAATTTTAGAATTAGTTTGTCAATACTACAAAATAACTTGCTGAGATTTTGTTTGGGATTGTACTTAATCTGTAAGTCAAATTCTGAAGAACTGACATCTTGATAATATTGAGTGTTCCTATACATGAACATGAAATGTTTCACCATTTGTTTAGTTTTGGATTTATTTTATCAGAATTTGTAGTTTTCTCCATATAGATCTGATATATATTTTGTTAGATTTACATCTAACAATTTTATATTTGTTGATACTTTGAAGAACCGGCTTTTGGGTTTGTTGATTTTCTCTATTGATTTTTGGTTTTAAATCTCATTTATTTCTGCTCTAATTTTTAAAATTTGTTTTATACTGTTTACTTTGGATTTATTATTTATTTATTTATTTATTTATTTATTTATTTATTTATTTATTTTGTTATGTTATGTTAGTCACCATACAATACATCATTTGTTTTTCATGTGGTGATCAATGATCCATTGTTTTCGTATAACACCCGGTGCTCCATGAAGTACGTGCCCTCCTTAATACATATCACCAGGCTAACCTATCCCCCCACCCCCCTCTCCTCTAAAACCCTGTTTGTTTCTCAGAGTCCATAGTCTCTCATGGTTCATTTCTCCCTCCCATTTCATGCTGTTCATTTTTCCCTTCCTTCTCCTAATGTCTTCCATGCTATTCCTTATGTTCCACAAATAAGTGAAACCATATGATAATTGACTTTCTCTGCTTGACTTATTTCACTTAGCATAATCAACTCCAGTCCCATCCATGTTGATGTAAAAGTTGGGTATTCATTCTTCCTGATGGCTGAGTCATATTCCATTGTATATATGGACCATATCTTCTTTATCCATTCATCTGTTGAAAGGCATCTTGGCTTTTTCCACAGTTTGGCTATGGCAGACATTGCTGCTATGAACATTGGGGTGCATATGGCCCTTCTTTTCACTACATCTGTGTCTTTGGGGTAAATACCAAGGAGTGCAATTGCTGGGTCATACGGTAGCTCTATTTTTAATTTTTTGAGGCACTTCCACACTGTTTTCCAAAGTGGCTATACAAACTTGCATTCCCACCAACAGTGTAAGAGGGGTCCCCTTTGTCCACAACCTCTCCAACATTTGTTGTTTCTTTCCCTGTCCATTTTTGCCATTCTAACTGGTGTAAGGTGGTATCTCAATGTGGTTTTGATTTGAATTTCCCTGATGGCTAATGATGATGAACATTTTTTAATGTGTCTATTAGCCATTTGTATGTCTTCTTCAGAGAAGTGTCTTTTCATATCTTCTGCCAATTTTTTGACTTGATTATTTGTTTTTTGGGTGTTGAGTTTGAGAAGTTCTTTATAGATCTTGGATACCAGCCTTTTCTCTGCAGTGTCATTTGCAAATATCTTCTCCCATTCTGTGGGTTGCCTCTTTGGTTTGTTGACTATTTCATTTGCTGTGCAGAAGCTTTTTATCTTGATGAAGTCCCAAAATTCATTTTTGATTTTGTTTCACTAGGTTTTGGAGATGTATCTTGAAAGAAGTTGCGATGTCAAAGAGGTTACTGCCTATGTTCTCCTCTAGGATTTTGATGGATTCCTGTCTCCCATTGAGGTCTTTCATCCATTTTGAGTTTATCTTTGTGTATGGTGTTAGAGAATGGTCGAGTTTCATTCTTCTGCATGTGGCTGTCCAATTTTCCCAGCACCATTTATTGGAGAGACTGTCTTTTTTCCATTGCATATTTTTCCTGCTTTGTCGAAGATTATTTGACCATAGAGTTGAGGGTCCATATCTGGGCTCTCTATTCTGTTCCATTGGTCTATATGTCTGTTTTTGTGCCAGTACCATGCTGTCTTGGTGATCACTGCTTTGTAATATAGCTTGAAATTGGGCAACGTGATGCCCTCAGCTTTGTTTTTCTTTTTCAACACTTCTTTGGCAATTCGCTGTCTTTTCTGATACTATACAAATTTTAGGATTGTTAGTTCCAGCACTTTGAAAAATGTCACTGGAATTTTGATTGGGATGACATTGAAGGTATAGATTGCTCTGGGTAGCATAGATTATTCCGAGGTATCTTATGGTTTTTGGTGCTATAGTAAATGGAATCGTTTCTCTAATTTCTCTTTCTACAGTGGCATTGTTAGTGTATAAGAAAGCAACTGATTTCTGTGCATTGATTTTGTCTCCTGCCACATTACTGAATTGCTGTATGAGTTCTAGGAATTTGGGGTGGAGTCTTTTGGGTTTTCCACATAAAGTATCATGTCATCTGTGAAAAGAGAGAGTTTGACTTCTTCTTTGCCAATTTGAATACCTTTTATTTCTTTTTGTTGTCTGATTGCTGTTGCTAGGACTTCTAGTACTATGTTGAACAATAGTGGCGAGAGTGGGCATCCTGGATGTGTTCCTCATCTTAAGGGAAAGACTCTTAGCTTTTCCCCATTCAGGATGATATTTGCTGTGGGTTTTTCATAGATGGTTTTTATGAACTTGAGGAGTGTTCCCTCTATCCCTATACTCTGAAGAGTTTTAATCAGGAAAGGATGCTGTATTTTGTCAAATGGTTTTTCTGCATCAATTGAGAGGACCATATGGTTCTTTCCTCTCCTCTTATTAGTGTGTTTTATCACATTGATTGGTTGGCCAATGTTGAACCACCCTTGCATCCTGGGGATAAATCCCACTTGGTCGTGGTGGATGATCCTTTTAATGTGTTGTTGGATCCTTTAGCTAGGATTTTGTTGAGGATTTTGGAATCCGTATTCATCAGGGCTATCAGTCTGAAATTCTCCTTTTTGATGGGGTCTTTGCCTGGTTTGGGGATTAAGGTAATGCTGGCTTCATAGAATGAGTCTGGAAGGTTTCCTTCTGTTTTTATTTTTTGAAACAGCTTCAGGAGAATAGTTATTATTTCTTGGTTTTCGGGAGGTTTTTGATCATTGCTTCAATCTGGTTACTGGTTATTGGCCTATTCAGGTTCTCAATTTCTTCCTTTTTCAGTCTTGGCAGATTATAGGTTTCCAGGAAGGCCTCCATTTCATCCAGGTTGCTCAGTTTAATTGGCATATTTTTGTTGATAATAATTTCTAATAATTGTTTCTATTTCCTAGGTGTTAATCATGATCTCTCCCTTTTCATTCATAATTTTAATTATTTGGTCCTTTCTCTTTTCTTTTGGATAAGTCTGAGCAGTGGTTTAACCATCTTATTAATTCTTTCAAAGCACCAGCTTCTAGTTTCGTTGATCTGATCTACTGTGTTTCTGGTTTCTAATTCATTGATCTCTGCTCTAATCTTAATTATTTCTCTTCTAATGCATGGCTTAGGTATTGTTTGTTACTTTTTCTCTAGTTCTTTAAGGAGTAGAGTTACTTGTGAATTCGGGATTTTTCTAGTTTTTGAGGGAGGCTTGGATGGCTATGAATTTCCCCCTTAGGACTGCCTTTTCAGTATCCATAGGTTTTGGACTGATGTGTTTTCGTTCTCATTGGTTTCCATGAATTGCTTAAGTTCTTCTTTGATTTCTTATTTGACCCAAACATTCTTGAGCAGAGTGGTCTTTAGCTTCCAACTGTTTGAATTTCTGCCAAATTTTTCTTGTCATTGAGTTCCAGTTTTAAAGGATTATGGTCTGAGAATATGCAGGGAATAATCTCAATCTTTTGGTATTGGTGGAGACCTGATTTGTGACCCAGTATGTGGTCCATTCTGGAGAAAGTTCCATGTGCGTTCGAGAAGAATGAGTATTCTGTTGGTTTAGGGTGGAATATTCTGTATGTATCTATGAGGTCGATCTGGTCCAGTCTGTCATTCAAAGCTCTTGTTTCCTTGTTGATTTTCTGCTTAGATGATCTGTCTATTGCTGAGAGTGGAGTAGTGAGGTCTCCTACAATTAACATATTGTCATCAATATGACTCTTTATTTTGGTTAACAGTTGGCTTACATAGATGGCTGCTCCCATTTTGGGGGCATAGATATTTACAATTGTTAGATTTTCTTGTTGGATAGACCCTTTAAGAAAGATATAGTGTCCTTCTGTGTCTCTAACTACAGTCTTTAGCTTAAAATCTAATTTGTCTGATATAAGAATTGCTACCCCAGCTTTCTTTTGAGGCCCACCGGCATGGAAGATGGATCTCCATCCCTTCACTTTCAGTCTGGATGTATCTTTAGGTTCAAAATGAGTCTCTTGTAGACAGCATATGGATGCTTCCTGTCTTTTTATCCAAACTGCAACCCTGTGCCGTTTTATGGGTGCGTTTAGGCCATTCATGTTGAGAGTGATTATTGAAAGATATGAATTAATTGTCATCATGTTGCCTGTGAAGACATTGTTTTTATAGATTGTCCCTGTAAATTTCTGCTGTATATCACTCTTGGGGTCTTTTTCCTTTTATAGAACCCCCCAATATTTCTTGCAGGGCCAGCTTAGTGTTCACATATTCTTTCAGTTTCTGCCGGTCTTGGAAGCTCTGCATCTCTCCATCCATTCTAAATGACAGCCTTGCCAGATAAAGTATTCTTGGCTGCATGTTCTTCTCGTTTAGTACCCTCAATATGTCTTGCCAGGCCTTTCTGGCTTGCCAGGTCTCTGTGGATAGGTCTGACATTATTCTGATGTTCCTCCCTCTGTATGTAAGGAATTTCTTCCTCCTAACTGCCCTTAAGATGGTTTCCTTGGTTCTGAGATTTGCAAGTTTTACTATCACGTGCTGGGGTGTTTGCCTGTTTTCCTTGATCTTGAGAGAGGTACTCTCTGCCTCTAGCATACGAATGTTTGTTTCATTCCCCAGATAAAGGAAGTTCTCAGCTACAATTTGCTCAAATATATCTTCTAGTCCTCTCTCTATCTCCACGCCCTCCGGGATTCCAATAATTCTGACATTGGAACGTTTCATGGTGTCACTTACTTCTCTGATTCTATTTTAATGGATTCTGAGTTGTTTTTCCCTGGCTTCCTCTTTTTCCTTTTTATCTATTAAATTTTCTTCCAGGTCACTAATTCGTTCTTCTGCCTCATTTACCCCAGCTGTTAGATTATCTAGATTAGATTGGATCTCATTGATAGCATTTTTAAGTTCTGCCAATTCAGCTTTCATTTCTGCCCTTAGAGACTCTATGTTGCCATTAATTGATTTCTCCATTCTAGCTATTGTCTTTACAATTGCTAGCCTGAATTCCATCTCCAACATCTTGGTTATATCTGCATCCATTTGTAAATCTGTGGCATAAGTCATAATCTCTGAGTCTTTTCTATTTTGGGGTCTCCTCCTCCTAGTCATTCTGTTGATGGGTGGTTGAGGGAATGTATAGAGTCCAAATTATTGACCAGAACCCAAGCAAGATACACCTGTTTTCTAGGGACCTTAGGGTTGCTGGCCTCTTTTTGTCCCAGCCTGTCTTCTGGGGGAGGGCCTGCCGCGCTGTTACTCAGGCAACCCTGTTTGGGCAGAGTTTCCCTGCCCCCCTGTGGCAGGTAATGGGCTCAGTGGACCCAGTTTTTTTGGGGCTTTTGTTCTCTGGTGGCTTTCCCTGGCGGCTTTCCATATCTCTTCCACAAGTCAGAGTAGAAGAAACTGTTTCCAATCCTCTGCCTCAGAGCAGAGAGATCACAGTCTGTTTTTCAGTGAGCTCTCCAGGCCACAGTCTCTCCATTTCTCTCTGTGCTGCTATAAACTGCAGCGTCCTGGGGTGTGAGCCCCTCCACAGCGCTCCCAGTCTTGCCTCCAGATCAGGGCACATCTCTGCCCTTTGTGCTTCTAAAACTGCTGGCTGCTCCCAGTTCACACGCATGACCCCGCTGCTCTGGTTTCCGTCTAAAGTGCCACTACCTACCAGTCTGTGAGTCTGTGCCCCATCCCCAGCGTGGGAGGCTATCACGCACTGGCAGTGTAGGATCCCCATGGCCAGGCTCCCTCCTACTGCCATTTATCCTCCAATATCTGCCCGCGGAATCACGGCTCCCGGCTTCCTACCTCGAAACCAACTGCCTGTGATATTCTGTTTGTAGAGATCCAGATCTATCTTCTTACATCTCAGGCTGATTTCGTGGGTCCTCAGAGTGGTCTGGTAGATATCCAGCTCAATTCCAGGGACCAGTTGGAATAGGGTCCCCTACTCCTCCACCGTCTTTTCCAAAATCTACTTTGGATTTAATTTGCTCTTCTGTTACTGGTTTTCTAAGGTTAAAGCTTAGGTTATTAATTTCAGTTATTTCTTCTTTTCTAAATATGCATTCAATGTTATAAAATACACTCTAAGCCTTACTTCTCCTTTACACATATTGATAAGTTGTCTTTTCATTTTAATTTAGTTCAAAATATTTGTTTTAATTTCTCTTGAGACTTCTTTAATCCTGTTATTTATAAATTCATTGTTTAATCTCCAAGTATTTTGTGGTTTTCCAGCTGTCTTTCTGTTGATTTCTAGTTCAATCTCATCATAGTCTGAGAGCAGACATTGCGTGTATTCTATTCTTTAAAATTTGTTAAAGTTTGTTTTATGGCCCAAATGTTTTCTATCTTGGTGAATGGTTCATGTGAGCTGGAGAATAATGTGTATTCTGCTTTTCTTGAATTAAGTAGTCAATAGTTGTCAACTATATCATTTGGTTGATGGTGCTATTGAGTTCAACTATGTCCTTACTGAAGTTCTTCCTGTTTGATATGTACATTTATGATAGAAGGGAGATCAAGTCTTTACCTACATCAGTGGATATATCAATTTTTCCTTGCAGTTCTATTAGTTTTTGTCATACATATTTTGATGCTGTGTTGTTAAGCACATACATATTAAGTATTGTCACGTAATTTTGGAATATTGACTCCTTTATCATTATGTATTACCCCTCTTTATTCCTGATAGCTTTCCTTTCTCTGACGTCTACTTTGTGTAATAGTAATACAGTTACTCCTGCTTTCTTTTAATTAGTGTTAGCATGAATTATCTCTCTCCATTCCTTTACTCTATTTTTTCTTTTTAAAATATTGTAGTTTTAAAAGTTGTAAAGTTACATTATTTCAAATGCACAACATAGTCATTTGACAAGTCTATATGTTATGCAATGCTCACCACAAATATACTACCCTCTGCCACCATACAATGCTATTACAATAACATTGACTATATTCCCTGTACTGTACCTTTTATTCCCATGACTTATTAATTCCATAACTGGAAGCCTGTATCTCTCATTCTCCTCCACTCATTTTGCCCATCCTCCCACTCTCCTCCCTTTGGGAACCAACAGTTTGTTTTCTGTATTTATGGATGGGCTTGTTTCTGCTTTTTGTTTGTTTGTTCATTTATTCATTTTTTTTTTACATTCCACATATAAGTGAAATCATATGGTATTTGTCATTCACTGTCTGCCTTATTAGTATAATGCACTCTAGGTTGATCCATGTTGTTGCAAATGGCAAAATCTCATTTTTATGGCTAAGTAAGATTCCACTGTATATATACCATGTCTTCTTTATCCATTCATCTATTGATGAAGACATGGGTTGCTTCCATATCTTGGCTATTGTAAATAAAGCTGCAAACATAGGGGTGCATATACCTTTTTGAATTAGTGTTCTTATTTTCTTTAGGTAAATACACAGCAGTAGAATTACTGGATCATATGAGATATATATATATATATAGAGAGAGAGAGAGAGAGAGAGAAAGAGGGGGAACCTCCATACTGTCTTGAACAGTGACTTTACTGATATACATTTCTACCAACAGTGCATGAGGGCTCCCTTTTATCCACATCCTCTCTGACACTTACTATTTCTTGTCTTTTTGATTCTAGACATTTTGACAACTGTAAAGTGATATATTATTGTGGTTTTGATTTACATTTCCCTGATGATTAGTGATGTTGATCATCCTATGTGCCTGTTAATCACCTCTTTATCTCTTTTAGGAAAAAAAAAGTCTATTCAGGTCTTCTGCCCATTTTTAAATCATAATAATAATTACTATTATTTTGGTGTTGAGTTATATAAGTTTTTATCTACTTTGAATATTAACCAATTATCAGATCTATCATTCGTGAATATCTTCTCCAATTCAGTAGATTGCCTTTTTGTTTTGTTGATGGTGTCCTTTTTTGTGGAATAGTTTATGTCTGCTTTTGTTTCACTGGATTAAGGAGACATAACCAGAAAAATGTTCCTAAGGCCGATGTCAAATGAAGTACTGCCTATGTTTTCTTCTAGAATATTTATGGTTTCAGGTCTCACATTTAGGTCTTTATCCTATTTTTGGTCTGTTTTTGGGTATGGTGTAAGAATGTGGTCCAGTTTCATTTATTTGCATACAGCTGTCTAGTTTTCCCAGAACCATTTACTGAAAAGACTCTCTTTCCCCCATTGTATATCCTTGCCTGCTTTGTTATAGATTAATTAACCATATAAGCATGGGTTTATTTCTGGGCTTTTTAGTGTGTTCCTTTGGTCTATTTTTGTGCCAATATAATACTGTTTTGATTTCTACAGCTTTGTAGTGTATCTTGAAATCTGACATTGTAATACCTCCACATTTGTTTTTTGTTTGTTTGTTTTTTAGTTTCAGAGGTAGAATTCAGTGATTCATCACTTGCATATAATACCCAGTGCCCATTATATCAAGTGTCTTCCTTAATGCCCATCACCCAATTATCCTTTCCACCCACCCACCTCCCCTCCAGCAACCCTCAGTTTGTTTCCTAGAGTTCAGCACCTCTTATGGTTTGTCTCCCTCTCAATTTTCTTCTTATTTTATTTTTCCTTCCATTCCCCTATGTTCATCTGTTTTGTTTCTTAAATTCCACATATGAGTGAAATAATATGGTATTTGAATTCTGTGACTGACTCACTGCACTTAACATAATGCCCTCTAGTTCCATCCATATCATTGCAAATGGGAATATTTCATTTGTTTTGATGGTTGAATAATATTCCATTATATAAATATATATATACCACAACTTCTTTATCCATTCACCTCTTGATGGACATCTGGGCTCTTTGCATATTTTGGCTATTGTGGACACTGCTGCTATAAATATTGGGGTGCATGTGCCCCTTCGAATCACTGTTTGTATCCTTTGGATAAATACCAAGTAGTGCAGTTGCTGGGCCATAGGGTAGCTCTATTTTTAAATTTTTGAAGAACCTCCATACTGCTTTCCAGAGTGGCTGCACCAGTTTGCATTCCCACCAACAGTGTAAGAGCATTCCACTTTCTCTGCATCCTTGCCAACATCTGTTGTTTCCTGAATGGTTAATTTTTAGCCATTCTGACTGGTGTGAGGTGGTATCTCATTGTGGTTTTGATTTGTATTTTCCTGATGCCAAGTGATGTGGAGCATTTTTTCAAGTGTCTGTTGGCCATTTGTATGTCTTCTTTGGAGAAATGTCTGTTCATGTCTTCTGCCCATTGCTTGACTGGATCATTTATTTTTTGGGTGTTGAGTTTGATAAACTCTATTTAGAGATTTTGGATACTAGCCTTTTATCTGATATGTCATTTGCAAATATCTTCTTCCATTCCATAAGCTGCCTTTCAGTTTTGTTGACTCTTCCCTTTGCTGTGCAGAAGCTTTTTATCTTGATGAAGTTACAATAGTTCATTTTGCCTTTTGTTTCTCTTGCCTTTAGCTTTGCACAGTGGCAGTATCATAACCAATGAGGTTTATCCGAGGCGCAATTATTGCTAATTGTTTCTCTTGCCTTTGGAGATGTGTCTAGCAAGAAGTTGCTGTGGCTGAGGTCAAAGTGGTTGCTGTCTGTATACTCCTCTAGGATTTTGATGGATTCCTATCTCATTTTGGTCTTTCATCCATTTTGAGTTTATTTTTGTGTATGGTGTAAGAAAGTGTGCCAGTTTCATTCTTCTGCATGTGGCTATCCAATTTTCCCAACACTATTTGTGAAAGAGATTTTCTTTTTTCCATTGGATATTTTTTCCTGATTTGTCAAAGATTAGTTGACCATAGAGTTGAGGGTCCATTTCTGGAGTCTCTATTCTGTTCCATTGGTCAATGCGTCTGTTTTTGTGCCAGTACCATACTGTCTTGATATTACAGCTCTGTAATAGAGCCTAAAGTCCAGAATTGTGATGTCTCCAGCTTTGATTTTCTTTTTCAACATTCCTTTGGCTATCCAGGTCTTTTCTGGTTCCATATAAATTTTAGAATTATTTGTTCCAGCTCTGTGAAAAATGCTGGTGGTATTTTGATAGGGATTGCACTGAATGTGTAGATTGCTTTGGGTAGCAAACGCATTTTAACAACATTTGTTTTTCCAATCCATGAGCATGGAATGTTTTTCCATTCCTTTGTGTGTTCTTCAATGTCTTTCATTAAGTGTTCTAGTTTTGAGTACAGATCTTTTTGCTCGTTGGTTAGTTTTATTCCTAGGTATCTTATGAGTTTTGGTGCGATTGTAAATGGGATTGATTCCTTGATTTGTCTTTGTATTGCTTCATTATATAGAAATGCAACAGACTTATATGTGTTTTTTTTTT
>NC_138385.1:45274315-45370839 GCF_054177405.1 Leptonychotes weddellii
CCATGAGAGACGATGGACTCTGAAAAACAAACAGGGTTCTAGAGGGGAGGGGGGTGGGAGGATGGGTTAGCCTGGTGGTGGGTATTGAGGAGGGCACATTCTGCATGGAGCACTGGGTGTTATGCACAAACAATGAATCATGGAACACTTCATCTAAAACTAATGATGTAATGTATGGGGATTAACATAAGAATAAAAAGAAAGAAAGAAGAAAGAAAGAAAGAAAGAAGAAAGAAAGAAAGAAAGAAAGAAAGAAAGAAAGAAAGAAAGAAAGAAAGAAAGAAAGAAAGAAATCTAGTTTCTATCCTAATAGTTTTTTTTAAAGATTTTATTTATTTATTTGACAGAGAGAGAAAGAATGATCAGGGGGAGGGGCAGAGGGAGAGGGAGGAGCAGACTCCCCCACTGAGCAGGGACCCTGAAGTGGGATTCATCCCAGGACCCTGAGATCATGACACAAGTGGAAGGCAGATGCCCAACCAACTGAACCAACCAAGCACCCCCTAATAGTATTTTTTAAAGATTTTATTTATTTGAGAGAGATAGAGAGAGCATGAGTGGGGGTGAGGGGCAGAGGGAGAGGGAGAGAGAGAATCTCAAAGAGTCTCCCTGTTGAGTTTGAGCCAGATGTGGGGCTCAATCTCAGACCCTGAGATCATGACCTGAGTCAAAATCAAGAGTCCTGTGCTTAACCGACTGAGCCACCCAGGCACTCTTATCCTAATAGTTTATTTGCAGATTTATTTGTATTTCCAATCTGCAAAATTATAATAGTTTTATTTATTTCTAGTCATTTTCCCTTTATATACACATACATATATACAATCATTTATGTATTTATTTATGTTTTACTGAACTACCTAAAACAAATGGTACACTGTCAGATAGAAATGGTTATAGCATAGTTCTTGACTTCTTCTTCTGAGAAGGTTGACTTAGAATTAAAAAAAAAATGGAGACATCTTTAAAGATAGTATTAATGTTAAATGGGAATGCAGTGAATTCCAAAATGTTATGGAGACAGTCTATGTGTGAAATCATCAAGTCTATCACTTATTTCATTATTGATGGACTCTTTACTAACCCTGAAGTGTTTTTACTACTAACTTTATTTTTACTGTTTTGAATTAGCCTTTTCTTAGTTATACTTGTGTATGCTAAATTTGCTTAATTTTATGTAGCACTGAACCTTTTCAAAAAGAACTGGACTTCTTTATATTGGTGCATTTTCATAGAATACACGAATGTGGTCTATGTAGATATTCTTGGATGTACACAGGTATATAGCCACATAGTAACAACAGGTTACCCTAGGCTTCCTTAGCCATAAAGAATGATTTAATAATATGGACGAAGCTAGGCATATATAGATATTAAGAAGAACAGGGCTTGGAAATCCCTTCAGGATATAATGGTAGTCACAGATGCTTTTCTGGTCTGATCATCAATCCAATACTAATACCGTAAGATAGGGGCAGGAAAAGAAAACCTTACTGTACAAAGATTTAATTTCTGGAAGTATGACACAAATTTGAGAAGGGCATATAGATTTTAAAAAATTGATTTGAGCACATATGCAAATTACTTAGATAGTTGCTCATCTCCCTATCAGAGTAATTTTATAGTGGAGCTTTCTATCCCATACTTAAATTGGGAAAGTGAAGATTATTTGATGTATCAAAGACAAAGATCTATAGACTCATGTTTATTGGTGTAGGCCTAATTTTAGGAAAAAAATATACATGCATTATTGGTCATTCTAACATTTTTGTGAATACCGTTCCTCAATTACTAAAGGATAATTATCCCTCCAACCTCTAAAGGACCCAAACCTTTTACTCATAGATAAGATAAAGTATATCATAGCTTTAAATGGTACAAGGAGTTAAAAGCACTGTGACTGATTTACCCTAGGCTACAACTTAACAAAAAATCTGAATTTAATTATACACTGTGTTTGTTGTCAAACACACTATCAAATAAGAGAGAATTAATGACCGATTGGGCAAGACTACATATGCTATCATGGTTAGTGGTAAAAAAAAAAAAATCCATTCTATTTAAAACTTTTTTTTTAATATAAAGAGAAACTTAGGTGATTTTTAAAATTAAAAGGAAAAAAATATTGCCAATAGTTTATATTTACTGAAGTGATTTTCCCTATCACTAATAGAAATTTGTGAATAGAATATAGTTTAGAAATAGATACAGGTGAAGAAAAAGATACATGAGGTGTCATTTTAATTTAACTACTAAACTTTCTTTAGATAGATAAAAATAAGTACCAGAGTATTCTGCTTACTTTGCAGCAAATATAACCATTTGTCTCAGTTCTTGTCATTCCTATAAATAGATTCATGACATGCTTGTTTTGTTTATCCATAGTTGCTCTGGAGGCCCCCGGGTGGCTCAGTCATTAAGCGTCTGCCTTCGGCTCAGGTCATGATCCCAGGGTCCTGGGATCGAGCCCCACATCGGGCTCCCTGGTCTGCGGGAAACCTGCTTCTCCCTCTCCCACTCCCCTTGCTTGTGTTCCCTCTCTCGCTGTGTCTCTCTCTGTCAAATAAATAAATACAAACTTAAAAAAAAAGTTGCTCTGTTGGTTAAAATAATTCATTTTACAAATGACTACAGATACCTATTGAGGATAACATCTACATTAACTTCATTCTCAAGTATCTTTATGCTATTTGTGTTTTTTTTTTTGGACAGATTATATAAAATATTATGTTTCCTTCCATATTGGGTGAAAACACAAATTATTTCTTTCAATAATGGTTTTTCCTTAACACTTTTATTCTGTTCAAAATATATTTCATTTGGTAAAACCTTTAAATTTTCATTTCTTTTCCCTTGCAGTTCTGAGTTGTTGTAAATGTTGAAGTCATATTGGCGATTATCTCTACTCCTATAACTGGTTCAAGTACTGTAATTACTTTGACCAGACAACTGCGATAATCCTCCCTTTCCCCAAACACACAAACATATAATCAAACACACCCACACACGCATACACGCACCCACATGCATGTGTGTACAAACAAGCTTATTTGGCCTAAATGATCCAATAGATATTTGGTGTAATTTGGAAGCCAACATAGAAGAAAGTTTAAAATCAAGGTAAAGCTATGAATTCTGGGTTGGCAGATGATAATTTCATTTGAGTCTCTCCCTTCTTTCTGAATATTATCCTCCATTTCTAACAATAGAAAACCAACAATCAGAAGAGAAACAGGATGTGTGTTTTCAATAACTCAGTTAACAAATAGGTACTGCACGCCTTCTATGATCTCAGCTCTGTGGTAGAGGTAGCTCCTTGAGAAAAGCAGATAGGTAAGAGAAGGCCATATTTGAAGAAAGTGAGTTTTTCTAGCATGAAATAGTTAAACTTGCCGACATAAAGCACAGAGTGGGGTGTTCTCATGGCCCTAGGAGAGTGATGAGGCATGGAAATTACTCCAGAGATCTTTAATGAGGGTTTGAAAATGAAATTTTCCAGCATAATGGAGTACTGTACATATGCAGGTTTTAGGATGGTAATCACTTGTTCAAAAGCTATGAACGACTTTAAGGATACATAAGCAAATTGCCAAAATAGTTTTTAAAAAGCTTTAGAAAGTTAAACCTTGATTAGCAATAGTTGAGAGTGCTTGTTTTAACTACAGTCTCACCAACAGTGACTTATTTTTTCAGTATTACTAATTTGAGAAGTGAAAATGGTATCTCAGTAAATTTGCATTTCTTAATAGTTACCTTGGCTATTGTCACATGTTTGCTATACAATTATTATTTGCCTCTTTTTCTTTCAAGTTGTCTGTATATTTCCCCCACAAACTTTTGCCCATGTGCTCTTATATTGATTTGTGCAATTTCTTTATACAAAATTAAAAATTGTAACCATTGATCTGGCATAATTGGTATGAATATTTACCTGTTTCTAGTTGCCTTTCAATTTTCATCTGGTTAAGAGAAATATAAGAATAAAATATTAATCTAGACAAACTTATTGAGCTTTAATTTTTTATTTATTCCATTTTAAGAATT
This sequence comes from Leptonychotes weddellii, assembly GCF_054177405.1. Taxonomy (NCBI): domain Eukaryota; kingdom Metazoa; phylum Chordata; class Mammalia; order Carnivora; family Phocidae; genus Leptonychotes; species Leptonychotes weddellii. Next base: position 45,278,360 of record NC_138385.1, read on the forward strand.
TTTAAAGTTTATCAATTTTATCCATTATAAAACCATATCTATTAATTAAATAAAATTTGTAATATCCAAAAAATATAAAAGTAAGAAAAATACATATTGTTTCTAATTTCAGACAGCCTCATATGCACTATAAATATTTTGTTGAATTTCTTTTCATTGCTTTTTTGTTCTCTGTGGAAAGGTTTTCATGTTGCTGTTGCTTGATTATTAGCAAAATTCATTCTGCCATATTCTATGATATAATCATCACTCTTTCATGTTACATTCTATTAAGTCATGCAGCTCATTTGTTAAACAGATTTTATTTACTATCATTACATATCAGTCACTCTTTTAGGCACTGGAATACAGTTTAGTGGTAGTGGGGTAAGGAACGACAATGGAAATAAACATAAAATATATCACGTTTTTACATGCTGTGAAGAAAAATCAAGTAGGTTAAGTCAGAGGAATAAAGAGTTCAGGAAGGGAGCAGGATTTGCAATTATATACAAAGGTGTGAGAAAAAGCCTTTCTTTTTTTAAAAAATATTTTATTTATTTATTTGACACAGAGAGACACAGCGTGAGAGGGAACACAAGCAGGGGGAGTGGGAGAGGGAGAAGCAGGCTTCCTGCAGAGCAGGGAGCCCAATGCAGGGCTCAATCCCAGGACCCTGGGATCATGACCTGAGCCGAAGGCAGACGCTTAACGACTGAGCCACGCAGGCACCCCAGAAAAAGCCTTTCTTATTTGGTATTATATTAGTTGAGACCAAGTAAATTGATAGAATGAGCCATGCAAATATCTGGATACAGAGAGCTCCAGGTGAAGGGACACAGCAGGAACAAAAGAACTGACATAGGAATGAGCTTGCTATCTGAGAATACTGAAGCAACAACATGGTGGTAGTGATGTGAGTGAGGGGAAGAAGAGTAAGATATTTAATCAGCAAGGTAAGGTCTTGGTAAGGAGTTTGAACTTCACAGTGTGAGCAGGACCACCAATGGACATTGAAAGCAGGGAAGTTACCTAATCCAACTTATATTTATAAGGAATCACTCAATCAGTTTTGTGAATGGAGTATAGTAAGAAAAGAGTGAGAGCATGAAGATCTGTTAGGAGACTGATGAAATAATCTAGGTAAGGGATGATGGTGGTTCAGACTAAGCTATTGGCAATAAAAAGTGATAATAAGTCATACAATTTTGAGTATACTTTCAAGACTTAGACATCATAATTTCCTGACAGACTGGATGTGGGATGTGAGAAAAAGAAAAGAGTTAATAATTACTCCAAGGTATTTGGCCCCCAACACCAAGAAAGGAGCTGCCATTTACTGAGATGAAGAAGATACAGGAAGAGTAGACTTAGAGGGTAAGGACATTAAGAGTTTAGTTATTATAAAATCTTTGTAATAATATTTTAAATAGTTTTCTTTATTAAAGACATTCTACATTTTAGTTTTAACTATTTAGAAAATATAAATAAGGAAAAAGAAAAAAACCACAAAAATCACCTATAATTTTATAACCAAAGAAAATTACTCAATGTCTCGATGTAACTGTAGTCTTTACACACACACACAAATATAAACATGTTATGTATATAACATTTTTCTTACTAAAATGAGATGCTTTTCATGAGCTGATCATTTCAGATACTCAACATCTAGCATTGGTTTAGATTTTTTTTTCCTAATGAGCCACTTGTACTATGTTCTAGCACATATATGGTTTGACTATTATCATTATTGTTTTACTTGACTTAATTTGTAACTTATTTTACTGAATTATATCAGTTAATAAGTTTTTTATATTATAATTATTACTTATTCTAAGTAGCTAACCTTGGGAAATACATTATAGGCCAATGTATCTATGCCAGTGATTCTAAATCAGGGGTTGAAAAACTATAACTTGCAGGCCAAATCTGGACAGCCACTTTTTTTCATATAGCCTGCAAGCTAAAAAAGGCTTTTGATAGATGAAGACATTTACAATTGATTTGATGATTGAAAAAAACAACTTTGAACCTTAATTAAGCTAAATGTAATCTCTCAAATTATTTTCATTAGAATTTTATTACCAAAGAATACTCTTTTATCATTGTCATCATTATATTTTGAATTGTGCCAATTTTAAAATGTGTGGAAATTTTTTTTTTTATATAAGTATCCGCATAATATCTTTGATGTTACTTCTTTTTGTTCCCCCAAAGGCTACAATAATTACTATCTGGCCTTAACAGAAAAAATGTTTGCTGACTCCTGTTCCAGATCTTCCTAAGTGCATAAAAATTACTCAGAGGCTATAAGAAAAATGTAGATTTTTGTTGTTCACCCTATCTTCACCACTCCTATGTCAATTTTGATTCAGTAAGCCAAGGATGAGTATTAGGAATCTCAATTTTAACAGACACCCTAGGTAATTCTGATACACTCTGAACTAAATAAAAAACAAACAAACAAACAAAAAAACAGAATGCCAATTTGCACTGTGCAAATTTTAGTACTGCCTTTGAGCTACATTTGGGCCTGTACTTCACCACTGGCATGCTGGTAAATACCAGTTCATTGTAAAGATCTCATTGGAATGAATTGCCACAGAGACCACACTTGTCTATGATTCTTTCCACCTGTCACCATTTGTGCAGTCATCATCCATTGGAACACAGCACTGTTGGGGAACCAAAACATTGTTTTTGGTCTAGGAGGTCTGTAACTCTTAATTTGAACCTCTATGATAGGGATAGATAGATGCATCATTATTCTTGGGTTCCATACATCAGTTCTTATCTCCTTTTTTATTCCCTCTTTATTATTTTATGTATATATGTATGTATGCACATATCCATCCATCCATCCAATCTCCCTTTAAAAGATTAAAAAAATAAAAAAAAATAAACACAGGATTTTAATTTTGCTAGAATTAGTACCACCTCCCACCCCAATTACCATGCAAACCTTGAATTTTTGATAGAAATGATATACTATTTATGTCATAGTCAATTTAGAAATCTACCAATGCACCTGGGAAAGACAAAATGTTGTGACATTTGAGTACAAACAACAAAACATAAGGAGCTTTAAAAAATCAAAACATTACAGTACATTCCAGAGTCATTGTTGTTAGAATTTATTGCTGAAATACCTTAATAAGAATTCTGTGAAGTCCTGGGATGCCTGGGTGGCTCAGTCAGATAAGTTTCTTCCTTCAGCTCAGGTCATAATCCTGGGGTCCTGGGATGGAAGCCTGCACCGGGCTCCTTGCTCAGCGGGGAGCCTGCTTCTCTTGGCCTGCTGCTCCCCCTGCTTGTGCTCTCTCTCTCTCTGATGAATAAATAAATAAAATCTTAAAAAAAATAATTCTGAGAAGTCCTGAAAGTTTTAGGTAGTACATGTGAAAATAAGAAAGGAAGAAATAATTTATCTTCAGAGACAACTTTAAGCATTAATTATGAGCTCTTCTTAATGAAGTTTATACAGGTTGCCCCTAGTTCATATTTCTAAGAACCAAACCTTTCCTCTTTTCTCTACTTTCTTGACATTTTCATTGCCTTTTTTGTTTATACTAATGGTGCATCAGAGAAATATGGGTTCCCTCTCTGAGTAGATGTGAAGGATTTCCATGACTTTTTTGCCCTTCTGTGTCCAATACTCACTTCTACATATTTTTTGTGCAAGTTCTCTTTCTGGAGACAATGTATTAATTAGTATTAATTTATTTCTTGTGTTTCAAAACATGTTTCTCCAATCCATCTGAAATTATTCTATTTTAATTCAATTTCTAATACTGACTAAAATTATTTAATATAGTGTTCTTAGTTATTCAATGAGCTTTGATTTTGTTTTTTAGGGACAAATTCCATATTGTTTCAAGTAGTTAATTACATTTTCAAGTTCACTCAGAAACCTGATAGATTGCCTTTGCACATTAAGCAAGATAAACAGTTCTACCAGACAATATTCTAAAAATATATGATCCCATGGGGTGCCTGGCTGGCTCATTTGGTAGAGCGTGCAACTCTTGATCTCAGGACTGTGAGTTCAAGCCCTACATTGGGAAAGAAGAAATCTGAAAAAATAAAAATAAAAATGTATGATCCCAGTGAATTAAAACACAATTTTTATAGCCCTAAATCCTTGGCCCCAGATTAGAGATACAATTTCAAACATTCAATTACTTATATGAGAAACTCAGCTTAAATGATTTCTATAGATGAAACTTGTTGTTGAGGAAAAGTTGTGACACTGTTTTTCAGTTTATATTTCATCTTATAAATAGAATATTTGAGGAGACATATTTATCTTTGAGCATTAAAATAGATTATATATATGCATCTCTCACAACCTAAAAAATTTTTTAAAAAGTGCAAATGACCCAGTGGTCTAAGAAAATCATTCTGTCTGAAGTAAAACTATTTTTCTTTTGGAGACTAAAGTGGGAGACATACTTAGTTCATCCATGCTTTTCAATCATCACAGTTTTTTTCATGTATATCAAAATATAATAGAAGTTTCAGAAAACTGTATCTTCCTATATATTTTTACTCTTTGACTGAGAGGGCTTACATTATTGTGGTATATCCCCATAAAACAACTAAGGGCTACATATAGTTCATTTTAATTGCCTAAGATGCCACTTCAGAAAAGTTGGTTAGTGTCTCTTAGATCATTTCTTGTTATGCTTGGGATGTTGCTTTCACATCTCAAAATTTTTACCACATTAGCAATATATAGTTCTAGTTGTATTACCTCTTTGGTACTCAGATGCTCTGGAGCATGTATACATTATGAAAACACAATTCCAAACAGAGCCCATAGTTTTGTTGTTGGCTTAATTAGCATCATTTTGCTATTTACATTTAAGAAGAATATCTTCAGCTAGATACACTCATCCATATATAAACAGTACATGTTCTGCCATCTACTGTGGCTTAACATGCAAGTCCTGAAATTTTATTTCAACAAATTGGCACAAAATTGCATACACACACATCTACTAGAAATGTTTGAGGTAATGTTTAGACAAACTATGTAAACTAAAAATGCCTTATTAAAACGTCTGTGTTCAGCAAAGGATGGAGTTGAGATAAGGTGATGAAGATAAGAGAGTAGAGAGAAGAAGATTAGCACTGATGATTTTTTTAAAGAAATTCACTTATAAATGAAAAGTTCCTGAGGGTTACTATTACTGTAGTAGTCAAATCAATGTTAAGCATAATCATACAGGGGCACCTTGGGTGGCACAGTTGGTTAAGCATCTGACTCATGATCTCAGGGTCATGAAATAGAGCCCCACGTCGGGGTCCATGCTCAATTCAGAGTCTGCTTGAGATTTTCTCCCTCTCCCTCTGCCTCTCTCACTTGTGCTCTGTCTCTCTCTCTCTAAAATAAATTAATGAATCTTCAATAAAAAAGAAGAACCATACAAACTAAATGAAAACTATTCATGATACTTCATCTTAAAGTAAATATCAAGTCAGGCAGACATTTACTGCCTTTACTCTTAAATGTTTGTAACATTCAAATTACTTTTTATTTATCTATGTCCCTTTTTATTTTTTTTCCATCTGATTACATTTGTATGTGTATTCTACAAAACAAAACAAACTCGGGGCGCCTGGGTGGCTCAGTCATTAAGCGTCTGCCTTGGGCTCAGGTCGTGATCCCAGGGTCCTGGGATCGAGCCCTGCATGGGGCTCCCTGCACCGCGGGGAAGCCTGCTTCTCCCTCTCCCCCTCCCCCTGCTTGTGTTCCCTCTCTCGCTATGTCTCTCTCTGTCAAATAAATAAATAAAAAATCTTTAAACAAAAAAAAAAACAACAACAAAACAAACTCTTAAATATAGAGAACAAACTGGTGGTTGCCAGAAGGGAGGGGATTAGGGGATGGGTGAAATAGGTGAAGGGGATTAAGAGATCCAAACTTTCAGTTATAAAATAAGTAAGTCCTGGAGATAAAAAGTACAGCATAGAAAATACAGTCAGTAACATTGCAGTAACTTTGTATGGTGTATCTATGTCCCTTTTTAAATTATCCTTTGTTTAATTCATAAATCCCATATATTTTAAAAAATTCTTTAATGAATAGAGAAAAACATATTCTTCCTCTTGACTTTCATAACTTTGTCACCATTCCTACCATATTGTAAAAAATCTTCCCTTCATCACAAAAAGTATGATATTTACTCCGTTATTTAAGGAAATTAACATATAATAAGTTTCTCTGCCATAAAATAAATTAGACATATATTTTGTGTTTCCTAAAGCACTGGAAAAGAAAAGCTTGCAAATTCTTCTCTATGTTCTACTCAGGTATGTAGTCTGTCCAAAATCCTCAGAAAGGTGATTTAAAACACAGGAAACAATAGATGTTGGCAAGAATGTGGAGAAAGGGGAACCCTCTTACACTGTTGGTGGGAATTCAAACTGGTGCAGGCACTCCAGAAAACAGTATGAAGTTTCTTCAGAAAGTTAAAAATAGAACTACCCTATGATCCAGCAATTGCACTACTAGGTATTTACCCAGGGATACAAAAATACTGATTCAATAGAACACATGCACCTACTGTTTATAGCAGCATTATCAACAATAGCCAAATTATGGAAAGAGCCCAAATGTCCATCAGGTGATGAATGGATAAAGACGTGTTATATATGTACAATGGAATATTACTCAGCCATAAAAAAGAATAAAATCTTGCCATTTGCAATGACGTGGAAGGAGTATTATGCTAAGTGAAATAAGTCAGTCAGAGAAAGACAACCATATGATTTCATTAATATGTGGGATTTAAGAAACAAAACAGATGAACATAAGAGGAAAAAAAAAAGAAAAAGCAAACCATACAACAGACTTTTAAATATAGAGAAAAAACTGAGGGTTGTTGGAGGGGAGGTGAGCAGGGGGATGGGTTAAATGGGTGTTGAGTATTAAGGAAGGCGCTTGTTGTGATGAGCACTGGGTGTTATATGTAAGTGATGAATCACTAAATTCCCCTGGAAATTAATATTGCACTATTTGTTAACTAACTGGAATTCAAATAAAAACTTGAAACAGGGATACCTGGGTGGCTCAGTCAGTTAAGCATCTGCCTTCTGCTCAGGTCATGATCCTGGAATCCCGGGACTGAGCCCCATATCAGGCTCCCCACTCAGCGGGGAGTTTACTTCTCCCTCTGCCCTTCACCCTGCTCATGCTCTCTCTCTCGTTCTCACAGTCCCTCATAAATAAATAAATTAATTAATTAATTAAAAAAAAAACCTTGAAACAACAAAAAAATAGTTGTTTACACCCAAAGAAAGTGAAAATGCTAATTCCAAAAGATAAATGCACCCTACGTTTATTGCAGCATTATTTACAATGGCCAAGATATGGAAGCAACCCAAGTGTCCATCCATAGATGAATGGATAAAGAAGATGTGGTATATATACACAATGGAATATTACTCAGCTGTAAAAAGAATGAGACCTTGCCATCTGCAACAACGTGAATGGACCTACAGAGTATTATACTAATTAAATCAAAGACAAATACCATATGATTTCACTTATATGTGGAATCTATAAAACAAATGAATAAACAAATAAACAAATAGACTGTTAAATACAGAGAACAAATGGGTGGTTGCCAGAGGGGAGATGGATAAAATAGATGAAGGGGATTAAAAGGTACAAACTTCCAGTTATAAAGTAAGTCCTGGAGATGAAGTGTACAGCATAGGGAATGTAGTCAATAATTTTGTAATAACATTGTTCAGTGACAGATGGTAACTACACTTACCATGGTGAGCACTGAGTAATGTATAGAATTGTTGAGTCAATATGTTGTGCACCTGAAACTAATATAATTAGTATGTCAATTTTGCTTAAAAAAAGGAGTTGTTTGCCATCCTGTGTAAATTTGCTTAAAATTACTTTTTAAATGTTCCTAAATATTGATTTAAAAAGTCATTGATTTCCCAAAAGTACAATTTACCCTTTTGGAAGTTTTAAACCAATCTCCAAACTTGTAAAATTATTTATTCTACGTTACAGAAGGCTTATTGTTTATGCAAGAGATGCCAACATCTGGTATTTCCCTTACTAGTTCTAAAACAAAGAAACTAATTTACTCTGATAACTGAGACAGTCATGACATATATTCTCATTCATCTCTTCTCTTGCATGTCTTTCTAAAGAACTTAATATTTTCTTAATTAAATAAAATACAAAGGCTCCAAACTTTTGTTGAGAAATTTAATGCAAACATTAATCATTTTTGGTTGCCAAACGGGAAATCTTTTAAAATTGACTTTGACTTTTGAGGGTGAAAGTACTTGGAGTTTTTTTTTTTTAAGTTTCATAGTAATTATATCCTCAGTATTTGTACATTGATTTAGGTCTTTCTCAGATTTCCAGTGGTAGCTAGATTATCTAACTACTGACCATGATCCTTTGGAGCCAAGTGAGATACATTAACTTTCTTGAGGCTCCAAGAAACCATTTGCTAGGTCATACTTATGGGAAGTAATGCCCTAAAACATGTAAGAAACAATTAATTTCACATGCATAAGTATTAGTCTTTCAGGGGTTATTGCAATCATTTGATTTAATGTAGGAGCAGGACCTTGTGGAATAGTCTTGGTCTTGAAGCAACATCCCATTAATTTATTTAAAAAATGTTTCTATACAAATAGACTTTCATTTGAGTTTGCCAATTCTTAGAAGCTTTGTCTAAGATAAACTCATCAATCAATTCTTGAACAATAATGAAAACGAAAGCATGAGAAGTATAAAGTATTGATAACACCTTAATGGTATAAGCACTAGTCTATGTCACCAGTAACACTACATTAGAAGCAGCAATCTATGTAACTAATCAGTTCTCAATTATTTCTTCATGGGATGAAATTTAATAAAAATGGCTTATTCTGTAATTCATTTCTCTTGTGAAATTCTGAGAAGAGAATTGAAAAGCAAACAAATGGAGGGATAATTCAACAACTAATCATGGAATGCTAACTAAACTCTGGGTATTACTGTAGGTGCTGGGAACACATGTATCATCTATATTCAGTCATTTATTGATACATTTCTGACTAGTCCCTTAAATTAGGCCATTTATAGGTAAGATGGTATTCACACCATTCCTAAATATTCCCTTAAAGACACAGTATTCTTAGTTATTTTTCCCCTGTGCTGAAAATATCTTACACATGTAACATTTTATTTTTTCCCCTTAACCATAGATACAACCAGAAAGGCACCAGTATGTATGACATTTTCTGTACAGAAAAGTCTCACCAAAATAACCTTTAATATGATGGTTTACAATCACAAAGCAACATTCTTTTTTTTTTTTTTAAGATTTATTTATTTTAGAGAGAGAGAAAGAGAGTGGGGGGGATGGGCAGAAGGAGAGGGAGAGAGAAACTTAAGCACTGAGCGCAGAGCCCAAGGCAGGGCTCTATCCCAGGATCCTGAGATCAGGACCTGAGCTGAAACCAAGAGTCGGACACTCAACTTACTGCACCACTCAGGCACCCCACAAAGCAATGTTCTTAATTTTCTTCTCCCTGGGTACATTTGAAGTTTGTACAGTGACTTTTTTGAAAAGCTAAAAAAACAAAAAACAGAAAACAAAACAAAAAACTTGTGTTGAACAGTCCATTCTTAAGTTTACCATGACAATTGATTGTATTGTTTTACTTGTATTGTTTACTAATTTTTACTAATTATCTTGTGCTAGGAAATGTTTTTAATGCCTTTTCACCAATTTAAGCTGTTCAGTTGTTTTGCTCCCCCTTCGAAGCCTTAATTATTAGTCTATTAAATGTAGTTAAAAATGAAAAGTACAAGATTGGAAAACTACCGAGGTGTTTGTGTTCAAATAGAGATTATCTTTCCTTTATCTTTTCCCCCTTTTTACCAACTAAATTTAGAGTTTTTGACTATTTTGCAGTGTCCTAATGTATGCTTTAACTGTCCTTGGACATATTTTAATTAGTCCTTTATTTATACTGTCTGACTTCTTGAAAATAGTAATTATTTACTATTATTTACTATTATTAAAATACTTGAATAATTTCCCAAAATGTATTAAATACTTATACTTGAAGATTTTTACCTACTAGAAATCTTTCGTGATTTATACTGAATCAAAGCATTCGTCAAGGTTTTAAGTTAACACTAACACTTCAAGATTATAAATTTAAATAAAAACTGGTAATGGGTAAAAAGGAGTAGAGAGTACGTATGGTAAATAATTACCAAAGTAACTATTTTAAATTTATTTGTTTGCATTGTTTTCATATATTTTAATGATCACAAGGGTATAAAGCAAGTGGGCTCAGAAAATATGAAAAATTATATCCCATTAGTTTTTAGTTTTACTTTTGTCAATTTAAGTAAAGAATGTATCTTGAATGTTTTTTTCAGAATTTTGATACATATATCAATATAATGTGCATTTTAATTTTTCTAGCAGACTTAAGCTTTTATATGCTATAAATATTTTTTCTCAAGCTCATATAACTCATACTGTTTTAAGCAAGGAAGTTAATCACAACATTGTTTATAGATGTAGAAAACATTGAAAAACATAAATCTTATTCAATAATGTGCTACTTAATCTATAGTACATCCATATAATGGAATACTGTGCAGTCACTAAAATGATGATACAGATCGATATTTATTGACATAAAAAGATTATGTTTTAGTTTACAATTTAACAAAACACAGTACATATAGTATGTTTTCTGTTTGTTTGTAAAATATTGTGTGTATACATAGGAGAAAGGGCATGGAAGTATATGTATGCATTGAAAACACTAATAGTGGTTATCTCTGTCCTGTGGAAATTTTACTTCTCTATAAATGTCTGCATTGTGTACATTTTTTAAATGAGCATGTATTATGTATATGATCAACAAAAACAGTGATTTCCATTTGAAAATACTTGATAATGAATATAAATGTAATTTCTGGATAAACAGTTACACAGAAACAGATTTTTCCCATTATTTTATGGGCACATAGCTAACAAAAGTGTTAATAAAATTATATATTTATATTGCATTATGTATGTAACCTAAGATTTCTATATAACATAATAAAAGCCAATTAAGAATAGAGACAAAACATTTTCTTACGTTGGATCTGTGATATGAGTGAATCCTATTTTTAAAAAGTAATTATTTAAGTTTTACACAAATTAAGTAATAATTTCTCTACTTCCAAAATGGATTTGAACACCCACATATTAAATGAAAGGCAATCTAAAGAAAACATAAAAGTAAGTATAATATGGATGGAAGGTAGATGGGTGGGGAAAAGAGGGGACTACAAGTAAAATATGGAAAATCCGTAATCAAGAAATTACAGGCTAAATAATGTAACTGCAATATAGAACAGAACATTTTGTCACAACTTCCAAGCAGCCAGACATAAAGAGAACCATACTGGATTAATAGCTCTCATATAATAGACGGAGGCATATGATTTAATCAAGAGAGGCAAGCTTTTCCTTACTTTTGATACATATGTGAATATTATCACAGGGATATATTAAAAAATTTACAAGAGATAATGACAAGTTTAATATTGAAGATATTCTTCAATGTAGTTTTTCAACATCACTGTATGGATTATTTACCCTTATATTGACACTTTATAGAGGCGGAGGTAAAATTTTAAAATTATCTATAGGTAAAGGCAATTCAGTGCACTTATTCATCTTTTTCATTATTTTAACATGACCCATCTATACTACTAAAGAATTTAAAAAAATGAGTGGCAAGAATGCTCCTTAGACATCCTCATATATTAAATCTCTCAGATTTTTAAGGTGAAACTCATTTTAATAATGCTTTAAGTGTTAGTTTCCTAAGGTACTGATTGAGAAAACACCAATATGTTTATTTCTCTGGGCATGAAGTTAAAGAAAACTCCCGACACTTAGTCAAAGCCACTGCCAACTCTGTGGTATGCCCACAATATATCAGAAAAGGGGAAAAAAAAGTATAAATAAAGAAACTCACATCTCTTTAAAATAACATTCACTTTAAATAATAAGGTAAAATTATGCACAAATGTTAAGTGGATCACATACATTTTCGCCTGCTCTACTGATTTCTCAAAAAGAAAGTCAGAAGTTTTATGTGTGATAGATTCAGAAATAATGTCCATCTTGAGAATATTTTCACAGAAGCAATTACATTAGTATTATAACTGGAATAAGGAAGGAACCTATGTTCAACCAATTACCTTACCTGGACTGGTTTAGGAAAAAAAACAGTATGTGGAGGGATGAATTTTATTCTACATATTTCTAAGGATATTTTATCAAAAAATAGTACAAAATGACAGTTTTACAATTAGAAATTATGTTCTTCACTAAAATGAACAAGGTTTTCTAGTTTTACTTTTTTTTTTTTCAAAAGAAAATATTCACTTAAAAAAAAATAACCTGGAATAAAATAACCTCTTATCACAAAGTAGCCCAAACTAAGTAGGCACCAGCTTAAGGCTGAAACAAATTGAGCATTCTTATTCTCACCACCTGCGCCTGGCCTGGCCCAGGGTAACATGCAGGGGCTTGGAGCCCACTGTGCGACCATTCATCTCATCCACTGCTTTGGTAGCATCTTCAAAAGAGGAGAAGCAGACAACACCAAACCCTTTGCCTTGCCCTACTTCCACCATCACTTTGGCCCGGCTAATTGATCCAAAGGAAGAAAATTCCTCCTTCAGTTTTTCATCATCGATGGTCTCATCCAGGTTCTTAATATAGATAGGCACCCCCGGAGGCCGACTTTTTTCTTTTAATCTCAGCCGTTCAAATCTTCGTCTTAACTCAGCCAATCGTTCAATTTTCTTCTGTGCTCGCCCTACATATAGAACTTTCCCATTGATGGATTTTCCATGCAGGTCTAATACAGCTTTTTGGGCAGCCTCGTGTGTCTCGTACCTCACAAATCCAAAGCCCTTAGATTTCCCACTGGCATCTCTTATTACCTTAACACTCTCAGTTGGCCCATATCCACTAAAGATTTCCTTCAGTTTTTCGTCATCCATGTCATCTCCAAAGTTTTTAACAAAAACATTGGTGAAAGTTGCTCTATCCCTGGTTCTGACTTCAGCTGCCCGCTCTTCTGGGAATTTGAATCTGCCAACATACACCTGGCGGTTATTAAGCCGCACTCCATTCATGTGCCAGATGGCTCTGTTGGCAGCAGCCAGGCTGTCAAAGTGCACATAGGCATAACCCTTAGAGCCATTGTCATCACATACGACTTTGCATGAGAGAATGTTCCCAAAAGCAGAAAATAAATAAAAAAGGGCCCTATTGTCTATGGATTTATCCAGGTTTTTGATGAATATATTTCCAACTCCAGACTTTCTTAAGCGATCATCTGGCTGAGACCACATGAGGCGGAAAGGTTTGCCATTAATCAAATCAAAATTCATGGTATTCAGGGCCCACTCAGCATCTGCAGGAAAGCGGAAGTTAACATAGCCATAGCCCAGGGGGCTGCGGGTGACAGGGTCACGGCAGATTCGGGTGAAGCGCAGAGGGCCAGCAGGCCTGAACTTTTTATAAAGCATGTCCTCCGTGACATCTGGGTCCAAGTCACCCACGTACAGGGCAGCCTTTAGGTACTTCTTTTTCTTGCCAGCAGGATTAGGCTCTCCACTCCCCATCTTTCTGAGTACAGGGAGGTGGCTCTCTTGGGAGAGAAAAGAAGGCTGATTTCTCTAAGCTATGGGCCAAGCAGCTGTTCACAAACAGAAGAAAGCCAAGGAGAAGGAAGCTAAAAGCAGACTCAGAATCACTGTTGAGGCTGAGAAAATGAAGTTCAGAAACAGCTGGTCAGCAGGTTCAGAACAAACACATCAGACAAAAATGCATCCCAATAACGAATCTGTTCTAAGGGGACTTATAATTTCCACCCATTAAGATTTAAAATCTGTTTCAAAAGCCAGTAGTAAGAAAGAAATTTCCTGTTCCCCATTTAATTGTAAGAAATCATCAGGCAGCTGGCTGTCACCCCACATCCAGCATTGCAGACAGAGGCCTCGAGACCTGTTTTCTGCATAAACATAGGCCTAGAGCTCCTGTTGGCTTAAAATTCTATTAACATGGGCAGGGGCGAAACGTGTATTCCTCCGCCGGCTGCCTGGCCGGTCTCAGGCGGGCTCTCAGCTAACTAAGGCCGCTAAACACACTCAGCGTCAGCAAAAGGGCAGACTAAACACTTGGTGCGCTGGGGCCGGAAGGCAGGCTGCAGACGGCGGATCAGATCGCACAGAAAGACAGACAGACAGACACACGCGCTGGAGACGGGAGACCGCCCAGATACCCCTGATGCCCACCGGGTACGGACCGAGTGACGCGCGGTAATTTCAGCAGTCTGAGACTCGCGGCAGGTCCGGAGGGACTGACTGGCAGACACGCACTGGGTCAGCTCAGGCGGGAGGCGGTTCCGGACAGATGCGGGGCGGAGTCAGAGGAGAAGGGCAGATGCGCAGCGGGCGGGCAGAGCAGGGACCATGGACGTGGATTGCTCTCCGCAGGACAGACCGACCCAAGGACGAAAACCATTTAGCTGTGGTAGGGCGGGCGGGGCGTGAGGAAACCCGGAACCCTGCTAAGTAACTTCCCGCTTCCTCTGTGCCAAGATTTAAAAAAAAAAAAAAAAAAAAAAGCTTTTTCAATATTTTTCTTTAAGATTTTATGTTTTTATTTATTATCTTAAAATACTAATTTTAGGCTGCTGATCCCAAAATCAAAGCAGGAGGTGATCACCTAGGCAGAAGGAACTCTCATACTTTTTTTAATAAAAAAATAATTCCCAATACTATTTCTGCTTAGGAAATAAGATAAAGGGTTGCATACTTTCCTGAGTTAATTGGAAAGTCAGAATTGACAGCTATACTGGATTCCCATTACAGTGCTAAATGGTCACAGGGTCAAATAAAACACAGGGCCATGTTGTGTTTGGCCTTTATCCTTACTCCATTAAACTCCAGCATAATGATCACATTATCCCCAGGTAGTAGGCAGAATTCTTTTCACTGCTCCAGTAATACTAAGATTTTAATGACTGGAGAACCATAAAATGGCTTTTTATGATACCTTGTGTCACAAAACGTTGAAAATGTGCTGTCTTCATAATCACATACTACAAAATCTTACTGAAAGAGATAAAAGCTGCAGAATCAATACAAAATGTATGATTAATGTTCACAGATGAAATAAATATGTAAAAATATAGTCACTTTATGCATTAATTACTGATTATTTTTTAAGTTTTTATTTAAATTCCAGTTGGTCAACACAGTGTAATATTAGGTTCAGGTGTACAATATAGTGAGTGATTCAACACTTCCATACAGCACCTGGTGCTCATCACAAGTGCACTCTTTAATCCCCATCACCAATTTAACCCACCCCCCACTCACCTCCCCTCTGGTAATCATCAGTTTGTTCTCTATGGTTAAGAATCTATTTCTTGGTTTGCCTCCCATTCTTTTCCTTTCCCCCTTTGCTCATTTGTTTTGTTTCTTAAATTCCACATATGAGTGAAATCATATGGTATTTGTCTTTTTCTGACTGACTTATTTCCCTTAGCATAATATTCTCTAGCACCATCCATGTCTTTGCAAATAGCAAGATTTCATTCTTTCTTATGGCGGAGTTATAGTCCATTGTATATATACAATCTTGTATACAATATATATAATATTCATATATATATATACCACCTCTTCTTTATCCATTCATCAGTTGATGGACACGGGTTATTTCCATAATTTGGCTATTGTAGATAATGCTGCTATAAACTTCGAGGTGCATGTATCCATTTGAATCACTATTTTTGTATTCTTTGGGTAGATACCTAGTAGTACAATTGCTGAATCATAGGGTAGTTCTATATTTAACTTTTTGAGGATCCTGCATACTGTTTTCCAGAGTTTCTGCACCAGTGTGCATTTCCACCAACAATGCAAGAGGGTTCCTCTTTCTGCACATTTTCACCAACACCTGTTGTTTCCTGTATTGTTGCTTTTAGCCATTCTGACAAGTGTGAGTTCATACCGCAGTGTAGTTTTGACTTGTATTTCCCTGATGATCAAGGATGTGAGCATTTTCTCATGTGTCTGTTGGCCATCTGTATGTCATCTTTGGAAAAGTTTCTATTCATGTTTCTGCCCATTTTTAAATTTGATTATTCATTTTTGGGGTTTTGAGTTGTACAAGTTCTTTATATATTTTAGATACTAACCCTTTATCAGATATGTCATTTGCAAATATCTTCTCACATTCCAAAGGTTGCCTTTTAGTTTTGTTGATTGTTTCCTTCACTGTACAGAATCTTTTTATCTTGATGAAGTCCCAATTGCTTATTTTTGCTTTATTTCCTTTGTCTCAGGAGACATATCTAAAATGAATTTGCTATGGCCTATGTCAAAGAGGTTACTGCCTGTGTTCTCCTTTAGGATTTTTATGATTTCAGGTTTCACATTTAGGTCTTTGATCCATTTTGAATTTATTTTTGTGTATGGTGTAAGAAAATGGTCCAATTTCATTTTTTGCACGTTGCTGTCCAGTTTTCCTGCTGTTATTTGTTGAAGAGACTGTCTTTTTTCTATTGGATATTCTTTCCTGCTTTGCTGAAGATTAATTGACCATATAGTTGTGGGTTCATTTCTGGGTTTTCTATTATGTTTCATTGATCTGTGTGTCTATTTTTTGTGCCAGTACCATATTGTTTTGATCACTATAGCTTTGTAATGTAACTTGAAGTCCAGAATTGTGATGTCTCCAGACTTGCTTTTCTTTTTCAAGATTGCTTTGGCTATTTGGGGTCTTTTGTGGTTCCATACAAATTTGGGGATTGCTTATACTAGCACTATGAAAAATGCTGATGGTATTTGATAGGGATTTCATTAAATGTGAACATTGCTTTGGATAGTATAGACATTTTAACAATATTTGTTCTTCCAATCCATGAGCATGAAATGTCTTTAATTATGAATTTCAACATGAGTTTTCAACTTTAAACCATGGCAAGAAACAATGTTATAAGCTTAGACTCAACTCAGGTTTCCCACTATATCTCTCTCCTTAAAGTTTGTGAGAAATTGTTTTGGAAAGGAGTGTTTCCCTCTCTTTGGAAAATCATCAATGTCTATAACACACAGCTCCTCATCTAGTCCCTTCCACAACCCCTCCCTTCTAAAAGAAAATCCAAACAAAACTTATATCAATACTATTATGCTGGAAAAGATCCTGGCAATAACAAAGAATGCAAGTGAAGGACATCACCCCAAAGGATGTTGTTTTAAGAAGAAATTATTATAATAACAGGCTAAATTCATGTGGTGCTTCATTTTTTACATCTTACATTTTCTATTAGACTGTGTAGCTGACTAAAGATAACAATTTACCCTCATTATTTACTCAAATATTTAGTAATTTTCTTTATTGAGCTCTTGTGCTTGCTTTATAGGATTCTTGCTTAGGTAGGACATGGAGACCATGTGAGAAAAGGCAAATACAAACAAAAAATATAATAGACTAATAAAAACTAGTATTACAGTATAACCACAGTGACCAACATGTAGAAACACTTGTGAACACCTGCTTAGCTTATTGTATTTTGAAAAAAAAAAAAAAAACACCTTTCCTCGTGACTTTAGTTAACAATGGGCTACAATTTTGGACTGTTTTTATTTTTCTTATTTAAAAATATTATTTTACTGCAAATATTATATTAAAATAACACAAATCCAAGCGAATTCCCACAATATTATCACTGAGTCAAATCAATATTTTATTTTTATGTAATCGTCTAAATGTTTTCCATATTCCAATTCATTTGTGCATATTTTCTCTAAGATTATAGATATGTTTGGGTTGTTAAAAATAATTATTTTCAAGAAAAACTCCTTTCTACACTTATTTCCTATTTTGGGGTCATTAAAGTATAGACATTCTAAACTATAGTGAACTTTTTATTGGGTCAAAAATCAGAAATCTAGAACTGCTTTGAAATGAGTGAATTTTAGTAGTGTTCCCTCTGCTAAGTGGAAGTTTATGGGGAAAAAAAAAGTTTTTACCTGTAATTTGTTTAATCCTTTTAAAATTTAAATTGAGAAGAATCTATAAAACGAAAATTAGATATAGAACATTTCTCTGTCATTATTATTATATATTAAAGGGAAGTTTATAGCCTATTATAAATATGATTCATATATGAAATCCATTAAAAATCCCCATCCAGATTCCTAAGGCAATTGGTTGAAGCACATCTGAGTCTTTCCAAATTTGAGAAATGTTTTGCATGAGAAAAGAATCCTGAACAACTGGCATTCTAAGTGTATCTCATCACATGTTGTTATTTACAGTTAATAGCAAAGTGTCAGCATGCGTGGAAGAAAAGGAAAGTTGGGAATTTATTTTTCAGCTTTGTCTTAACAGGCACTTCATTCTGTGTTTCCAGTTAAAAGTATCAGCAGTACATATTGCTGAGACTTCACGATGAAACTAAATTTGCTGCTTTCTTGAGTGCAATCTGGGATGACTGAAAAAAATATTATAAAGTTAAAACTTCATTACCTAGTATTTGACTAATATTTTTTTAGATACAGGAAAATTTCAAGAAAACAATTTGACGTTGAGAATGCGATACAAACAGGCATTTTTATAGTAGGTTTTGGAGCCAGTAGTGATTCTTCTTTTCTATTTCCAAAAATTTTATCCTGATAATCATGAAGGACATTGATAAGATTATCAAAGAATTATTAATTTGTGTTTATTAGAATATATTTACTAAAGTGAGAAAGTGGCCAAAACTAGAAAAGTTTCAAAAGAGTTTACAATGGAACAGACTTAATTACTCAGCCATCAAAAATAATGAAATATTGCCATTTACAATGATGTGGATGGAGCTAGAATGTATTATGCTAAGCAAAATAAGTCAGATAAAGACAAATACCATGTGATTTCACTCATATGTGGAACTTAAGAAACAAAGCAGATGAACATATGGGAGGGGAGGAAAGACAGAGTTTAACAAACCGTAAAAAACTCTTAGAGAACAAATTCAGGGTTGATGAAGGGAAGTAGGTGGGGGAATGGGCTAAATGGATGATGGGTATTGAGGGCACTTGTTATGATGAGCACTGGGTGTTGTATTTAAGTGATGAATCACTGAATTCTACTCCTGAAACTAGTATTGCACTGCATGTTAACTAACTAGAATTTAAATAAAAATTTGAAAAAAAAAAGAATGAGGCATATTTGTATGTGCTGAATAGAAAGTTTTTGAGAATACTTTATTTAATGAAGAATGCAAAGTACTGAAAAAAGAATTAATGCTAAATTGTTAATAATTCAGAATGTCTTATTCTTCAATATTTAACCAAAATTTCAGTATTTTTAAATTATAGAACTATTTTAGATATTCAAGGCAGTAACTATAATTCATACATTTATAACCCTAGGGGATTTGTGGAAAATTAAGACAAATGTATTAGTTTAATATATTTTCTTCTTTTCATTTGTAACATGAACTAAATCTCTGTTGAATAAAAAGTCATATCCTTTTGATTCTAGCCATTTTGAAACGTGTAAGGTAATATCTCATTGTGGTTTTGATTTGCTTTTTCCTAATGGTTAGTGAAGTTGAACATCTTTTCATGTGCCTGTTGGCCATGTGTATGTCTTCTTTGGAAAAAAAAAAATCTCTATTCAGGACTTCTGCCCATTTTTAATGGTATTATTTATATATATATATATTTTGGTGTTGAGTTGTGTTTTTTGTATATTTTGGATATTAACCCCTTAGCAGATGATATCATTTTCAAATATCTTCTTCTATTCAGTAGGTTACCCCTTTATTTTGTTAATGGTTTCCTTTGCAGTGCAAACGCTTTTTGTTTTGGTGTAGTCCCATTAGTTTATTTTTGCTTTTGTTTCCATTGCCTGAGGAGACATACATAGAAAAATATTGCTAAGGACAATGTCAAATAAATTACGGCTTATGTTTTCTTCAAGGAGTTTTATGGTTTATATGTCACATTTAGGTCTTTAATCCATTTTGAGTTTATTTTTGTGTTTGGTGTAAGAAAGAGGTCCAGTTTCATTCTTTTGCATATAGCTATCCAGTTTCACCAAAAACATTTATTAAAGAGACTATGTTTTCCCCACTGTATATTATTGCCTCTGTCAAAGATGATTTGACCATATAAGTATGGATTTATTTATGAGCCTTCTATTCTGTTCTATTGATCTATGTGTCTATTTTTGTACCAGTACCATACTGTTTAGATTATCATAGCTCTGTATTATATCTGGAAATATGGGATTGAAATACCAAGTGTTGACAAAAATATGGAGGAAAAGGAACCCTTGTGCACTGTTGATGGGAATGTAAATTGATGCTGCCCATGTGAAAACAGTACGGGGGTTCCTCAAAAAATTAAAAATGGAAATAGCGTATGATCCAGTAATTCCACTCCTGGGTATTTACCCAAAGAAAAGAAAAACACTAATTCCAAAAGATATATGCACCTTATGTTTTTTGTAGCATTATTTACAATAGCCAAGATATGGAAGGAACCCCCATGTCTATCAATAGATGAATGAATAAAGAAGTTGTGGTATGTATACACAAGGAGTATTTCTTAGTCATAAAAATGAGTGAGATCTTGCCATTTGCAATAATATGAATAGACTTAGAGGATATATTGATAAGTGAAATAAATCAGGCAGAGAGAGACAAATACCATATGATTTCACCTATATGTGCAATCTGTAAAACAAAACAAAACAAGCGAACAAACACTTTACAATACAGAGAACAAACTGAAAGTTGCCAAAAGGGAGGTGAGTGGATGTATGGGTGAAGTAGATAAGGGAGATTAAGAAGTACAAACTTCCAGTTATAAAATAAATAAGTCATGTAGGTGAAAAGCATACCATAAGGAATAGAGTCAATATTTTTATAATGTTGTTTGGTGACAGATGGTGCTACAGTTATTGTGGTGAGCACTAAGTAATATATAGAATTGCTGAATCAATATGTTATACACTTGAAACTAATATGACATTATAGTTAATTATACTTCAATAAAAATAATAAAAATTAAATTTAAAAGATAAAAAACTGTTGCAAAAATATCATGCATTCTACTGTGAAGAAATGAGTATTAATAAACAATACAATATTATGTAACAACTTTATATATATTAGGTTTTATTAAGTGTCTCTTTAGGGTGCTTTTTTTTAAGATTTTATTTATTTATTTGACAGAGACACAGCGAGAGAGGGAACACAAGCAGGGGGAGTGGGAGAGGGAGAGGCAGGCTTCTCGTGGAGCAGGGAGTCTGATGAGGGACTCAGTCCCAGGATCCTGGAATCACCACACGAGCTGAAGGCAGATGCTTAATGACTGAGCCACCCAGGTGCCCCCTTAGGGTGCTCTTTTAATTAGATCCTCTAAGTTTAAAATAAATGTAAAGAATACTACTTGTGAATTTATGCAATTGATATGTAGTCACAATCTAGCCTATCTAAAAGTTTATATAGCATATATGATGTTGAATCAAAGTATTTTCTGTTATGATGCACTAAAATAGGGTAGGAGTATCACCCACTTGGTGGATAGTCTCAAATTTCTTTCTCCTCACTAGGATCTGTTTACTGAACAGATGTCTCATACAGGAAAATACACACACATATACACACACACACACCACATACTCTGATTAAAACATTGAGTTACAGTCATTTTTAAATGTAAGCTTTGTGCTATATTCTTGTTTTTTAAATTATGGTTAAAACACACAAAGTTTACCATCTTAATGATTTTAAGTGTACAATTCAGTGACATTAACTATACTCACATTGTTGTGCAACCAACACCACTATCTCCAGAACTCTTTTCATCTTGCTTAACTAAAATTCTCTACCCATTAATCTATGTTTTAAATGACACTTAACATATGTTAAGCCATTTCTTTATAGGGCATTAAGGCTTTAAATTATTTTATTATCATGATACACAATGCTTTAATAAACATCCTTACTCACATACAATATATTCACATTGCAATATATTATTGCTCCTATTTCTATTAGCTAGATTTTCAGAAGTGGGGATTACACAATTAAATGGTATATGTATTATTATTTGGTTATATATACTAGTCAGATTTCTTTCAAACATGCTATAGTAATTTACTTATTTTACCAACAACATGAAAATTTGGATGAAATGGCCAATTCCTAGCAAAATAAGAATTACCAAATTTTGGGGCACCTGGGTGGCTCAGTTGTTAAGCTTCTGCCTTCCGCTCGGGTCATGATCCCAGGGTCCTGGGAAGCCTGCTTCTCCTGCTCCCGCTCCCCCTGCTTGTGATCCCTCTCTCGCTATCTCTCTCTCTCTGTCAAATAAATAAATAAAATCTTTAAAAAAAAAGAATTACCAAATTTGATTCAAAGGAAAAATAGAAGAACAATTGCTAATGTCCATATTAGAGAATTATTTTACATATGCTATTAAAAAATCAGGCACAGGTGATTTTATAATTGAGTACTATTCTATAGTCTTTAAGAAAATGCAAGTAGGGTCAGTGCTATTCAAACTATTTCCAACTAAATAGTAGGTCACTTTTATAAAATTAAGAGAGAATTCTCATAAACCCAGCTTCTCTTTTCAAACCAGAATAAAGTTATAGACTGATGGTCGGCCCATTTACTGATGGAACTTGGATAACTATTGACTTAGTTGTGTGTTATGTGTGAGTGTGACAGTAGGCAGATTGCTGGAGCAGGGTTAAGTTTTACATAATAAGGATTTAGAAGGGGATATGTGATGGGAAGATAATTAAAGACTTCTGGTTTAGAATGGCAAAACAAAATAAAACATTCCACATATTGACCATCATATCTTATACTTTTTTCCTTCCTTCTGGACTATCTGTTCAGAAGTGTAAAGCATGGGAAACAGTTCTCCACAGATAAGGAACATTGAACATTTAAATAAATAGAGGATTGAAGAAAATTCTCTGCTTGTCTTTTCTGACAGAAGTTCAGGTGTAACATAATACATTATTGTTTAATCTTTATCAAAGGGAGGATCATAGTTTTTTTCTCTTAAGACATCCCACATTCCCAAATCCCTGTCCTGTGTCTATCGGCACACTAAGTACTCAGAAAATTCCTGAGAAAGCTGTTGGGATTCCTCTTGTATATTTCTTGGTCATCCATATTAATCCTCACAGCAGGTGACAGGAATTGTATGCCCATTTTGTTCTGAGATAATATTATAATAATAATTATCTCCATGCTTTCATACATATAGCGGTAGTTATATTAAGTGGCCATTAGATTCACAAGTGAAAATCCTACATTTTCAATTTGGTCTTTGAATGAATTCCTTAGTACTTTTCCTTTACCATGTTTCTAACTATTTCTTTGTTTTTTTAAAGATTTTATTTGTTTATTGGAGAGAGAGAAAGATTGAGAGAGAGCTCAAGCATGGGGGAGAGGGAGCAGCAGAGGGGAGAGGGAGAAGCAAGCTCCCCACTGAGCAGGAAGCCCAACGTGGGGCTCAATCCCAGGACCCTGGGATCATGACCTGAGCTGAAGGCAGACACTTAACCGGCTGAGCCACCCAGACACTCCTCTTTGCCATGTTTCTAAATACACTCTTAAAAATAAAAGTCTTGCATTATATATATATTTTCCATAGAATATTTTTGGGGGTGGGTTGGCACAAGAGAAATATTAATACCTTTATAAAAAGTTATGATGATTTCTACAATTATTTTATTAAAATTATAATTTAATTCCTTACTTAAAAAAATAGTTCCTGTGCAATATCAGAGAGCCTAAATGGCAAGCTAGATTTTGACAACGTAAAACCTTGCAGAAACTTCAAATTTAAAGTAAACTAATTCATCTGATCTGGAAAGGAGATACAAATTCTAATTACTTAGATATTCTTCAATAAAGAGTCATCAGCAATGCTTACTTTTTGATTTATAGTATAATAAAAATAATTATTTATTGACTTGAACAATACCTAAGCTCTAGCACATTTCCAGTAGAAATGCAGTCCTCTTATAGATATTTAAATAAATACAGATTGGGGGATAAATCTACCACAAAATTTCAAAAGATATAAGGAGTACTGAGATTGTTACTATTAACTAAAATAGTTAGCTTGTGGCTAGTTATTTCCTCTTATTTTCTTCATAACATATTTAAGATTTACTACTAAAATTTGACTGCTGAAACATTCTTTTTGTTTGTTTAGTTCAAGTATAATTAACAGTAATATACTAGTGTCAGGTGTACAATGTAATGAGTTAGCAGTTTTACACATCTCAGTGCTCATCAAGACATCAAGATAAGTGTACTCTGAATCCCCTCTATTTTACCCGTTGCTCCAACAAATTCCCCTCTGGTAACCAACATTTTGTTCACTGTATTTGAAGAGCCTGTTTTCTTGTTTGTATCTCTTTTTTCTTTGTTCATTTGCTTCATAAATTCCACATATGAGTGAAATTATATGGTATTTTTCTTTCTCTGACCAACTTATTTCACTTAGCATTATACCCTCTAGGTCCATTCATATTGTTGCAAATGGCAAGACTCCATTCTTTTTATAACTGAGTGATATTCCAGAAAAAGATATTATTTATCTTTCTTTATCCATTCATCTATCAAAGGACACTTGGGTTACTTCCATATTTGGCTATTATAAATAATGCTGCAGTAAAAATAGGGTGCATATATATTTCAGAATTAGTGTTTTTCTTTTCTTTTGGTAAATACCCAGTAGTGGAATGGATGGATCCTGTGATACTTTTGTTTTTAATTATTTAAGGAACCTCCCACTATTTTCCACAGTGGATACATCAATTTGCATTCCCACCAACAGTGCATGAGAGTTCCTTTATCTCCACATCCTTACCACACTTGTTACTTTTTGTGTTTTTTATTTTAACCATTCTGACAGGTGTAAAATGATATCTCATTGTAGTTTTAATTTACATTTTCCTTATGATTAGTGATGTTGAGTGTCTTTTCATGTGTCTATTGGCCATCTGTATGTCTTCTTTGGAAAAATGTCTATTCGGGTCCTTTGTTCATTTTTATTTGGATTTTTTTTTTCCTGTTGAGTTGTATAAGTTCTTTAAATGTTTCAGATGCTAAACCCCTTATCAGATATATAATTTCCCAGTATCTTCCCCCATTCCATAAGTTGCATTTTTTTATGATGGTTTCATTTGCTGTGCAAAAGCTTTTGATTTTGGTGTAGTCCCAATAGTTTATTTTTGCATTTGTTTCCCTTACCAGAAAAAAAACATATCTAGAAAAATGTTTCTACATTTGATGTCACAGAAATCATTGCCTATGTTTTCTTCTATGAATTTTATGGTTTCATGTCTCATACTTAGGTATTTAATCCATTTTAGATTTATTTTTGTATATGGTATAACAAGGTGGTCCATTTTCATTCTTTTGCATGTCGTTGCCCAGTTTTCCGAACACTGTTGAAGAGAATCTCTTTTCCCCATTGTATATTCTTGCCTCCTTTGTTATAGATTAATTGCCCATAAAGCCATGGGTTTATTTCTCTCTTCTCCACTCTGTTCCATTGATCTATGTTTATTTTTGTGCCAGTACCATACTGTTTGGATTACTATGAATTTGTAATTTATCTTGAAATCTGGGATTGTGATACCTCCAGCTTTGCTCTTCCTTTTCAAGATTGCCTTGGGTATTCAGGGTCTTTTTTGGTTCCATACAAATTTTAGTATTATTCTAATTCTTTAAAACATGTAATTGGTATTTTGATAGGGATTGCATTAAATGTGTAGAGCACTTTGGGTAGTATGGGCATTTTAACAATATTGGTTCTTCAAATCCATGAGCATGGAGTATCTTTCCATTTGTTTGTGTCATCTTCAATTTCTTTCATCAATATTTTATAGTTTTTAAAGTACAGGTCTTTTACCTACTCGCTTAAGTTTAGTCTCAGGTATCTTATTATTTGGGGGAAATTGTAAATGAGATTGCTTTCTTAATTTCTCTTTCTGCTACTTCATTATTAGTGCATAGAAATGGAACTGATTTCTATATATTAATTTTGTATCCTCCAACTTTCCCAAATTTATTTATCATTTCTAGTAGTTTTTTGTGGATTCTTTAGGGTTTTCTATATAAGTGTCATGTCATCTGCAAATAGTGACAGTTTGACTTCTTTTTTTTTCTTTTTTTACCAATTTGTATATCTTTCATTTCTTTTTTTTCCTTGTCTGATTGCTGTTGCTAGGACTTCAGTACTATGTTTAATAAAAGTGCTGAGAGTGGACATACCTGTCTTGTTCCTGATCTTAGAGGAAGAACTCTCAATTTTTCACCATTGAGTATGTTTGTTGTGAATTTTTCATATAAGGCCTTTATTTTGTTAAGGTAAATTTCCCTAAATTTACTTTGTTTAGAGTATTTATAATGAATGGAATTTGCACTTTGTCTAATGTTTTTTCTGCATCTATTGAGATGATCATATGTTTTGTATCCTTTCTCTAGTTTATATGATTTATCATGTTTATTGATTTGCAAATATTTTCATCCCTGGAATAAATCTCACTTGATGGTGGTGAATGATTTTTTTTTGTATGTATTGTTGACTTGGTTTTTAAAAATTTTTTTGAAGATTTTTGAATGTATGCTCATCAGTGATATTGGCCTGTAGTTTTTTTTTTTGTTTTTTTTTTTTCCCCTGTTGTTATTGTTGTTGTGTCCTTATCTGGTTTTGGTATAAAGGTAATGCCCTTCTGGTAGAATAAATTTGGAAGCTTATCTTCCTCTTTTATTTATTTATTTACTTTTTTGGAACAGTTTAAGAAGAACAGTTATTAACTCTTCTTTAAATGTTTGGTATAATTCACCTGTGAAGACATGTGGTGCTGCAGTTTTATTTGTTGGGAGTTTTTTTTTATTACTGATTCAGTTTCATTCCTAGTAATTGGTCTTTTCAAATTTTCTATTTCTTCCTGATTCAATTTTTGAAGGTTATGTTTCTAGAAATTTATCCATTTCTTCTAGATTGTCTAATTTGTTGTCATACAATTTTTCATAATATTCTTTTATAATCCTTTGTATTTCTGTGGTGTTGGTTGTTTTTTTCTCCTCCTTAATTTCTGATTTCATTTATTTGAGTTACCCACCTCCCCCCCACCCCACTCTCTTTTTCATGAGTCTGGCTAACGTTTGATAAATTTTGTTGATCTTTTCAAAGAACCAGCTTCTGGTTTCATTGATCTGTTCTGGTTTTTTAGTCTCTATTTTATTTATTTCTGCTCTAATCTTTATTATTTTCTTCCTTCTACTGGATTTAGGCTTTGCTTTTTTTTTTAAATTTTAAATTCAATTAGCCAACATGTAGTACATCATTAGTTTTTGATGTAGTGTTCAATGACATTTGTTCTTTTTCTTTCTAACTTCTTTAGGTGTAAGGTTAGGCTGTTTGAGATTTTTCTTGTTTTTTGAGGTAGGTCTATATTGCCATAATCTTCCCTCTTAAAACAGCATTTGCTGTATCTCAAAGATTTTGAACCATTGTGTTTCACTTTCGTTTGTCTCCATGTATTTTTTAATTTACTTTTTGATTTCTTGGTTCACCAAATTGTTTAGTAGCATGTTATTTAGCCTCCGTGTATTTGTGTCCTTTCCAGATCTTTTATGGTGATTGATTTCTAGTTTCATACTTTTGTGGTTGGGAAAAGATGCATGATATGACTTTAGTCTTTTTTAAATTTATTGAGACTTCTTTTGTGAGCTAACACATGATCTATTTTGGAGAATGTTCCATATGTACTTGAAATTGATGTGTATTATATTTATTTTGGATGAAACATTCTTAATATATCTTATATATATTAATATATCTTTTAGGTCTAACTGGTCCAATGTATCATTCAAAGGCACTGTTTCCTTGTTAATTTCTCTCTGGATGATCTATCGATTAATGTAAGTGGGGTGTTAAAAGTTCCCTACTATTGGGGCGCCTGGATGGCTCAGTTGGTTAAGCAACTGCCTTCGGCTCAGGTCATGATCCTGGAGTCCCGGGATCGAGTCCCGCATCGGGCTCCCTGCTCGGCAGGGAGCCTGCTTCTCCCTCTGACCCTCCCCCCTCTCATGTGCTCTCTCTCTCTCTCTCATTCTCTCTCTCTCAAATAAATAAATAAATAAATCTTTAAAAAAAAAGTTCCCTATTATTGTTGTATCACTGTCATTTTCTTTTTCCCTTATGTCTGTTAATAGGTGCTTTATGTATTTAGGTGCTCCCATGTTTGGTGCATTAATACTTACAATTGTTATGTCCTCTTGTTGGATTTTTCCCTTTATCATTATGCAGTGGTTTTTTGTCTCTTACTACAGTCTTTAAAGGCCATTTTATCTAAGTATTGCTACTCCAGCTTTCTTTTTGCTTCCATTTGCATGGTAAATGTTTTTCCATCTCTTCACTTTCAATCTGCATGTATCATTAGGTCTGAAGTGAGTCTCTTGTAGGCAGCATATAGATGGGTCTTACATTTTTTTATCCATTCAGTCACCCTATGTATTTTGATTGGATCACTTAGATTATTTTCATTTGAAGTAATTGTTGATAGGCATGTACTTAATTGCCATTTTGTTACCTACTTTATGGTTGTTTCTTTAGTCCTTCTCTGTTCCTTTCTTCTCTTGCTCTCTTCCCTTGTAGTTTGATGGCTTTCTTTAGTGATATGTGTGGATTCCTTTCTCCATATTTTTTGTGTATCTATTACAGGTTTTTGACTTGTGGTTACCATTAGGTTCACATATAATATCTTATGCATATAGCAGTCTATATTGAGTTTATGGTCACTTAAGTTTGAACACATTCTAAAAGCAGTAGTTTTTACTTCCCCACCATATTTATGTATTTATTTATGTATATGATGTCATATTTTACATTCTTTTATTTTGTGACTCCCTTGACTGGTTTTTATAGATATAATTGATTTTACTGCATTTGTGCTTTGACCTCTGTGTTGGTTTTATAAGTGATTAATCTACTACTTATATTAGTATTGCTGAAACATTCTTGAAACTGATTTACTACTAAAACTGAAAAACAATAATTAATAATGAGGGGACATTTCGTTTGGTTAATTATTATCTATTGTGGCTTCAATAATATTGAAATGACCCTTAGAATGTTTAGATACATTATTCATCAAGTTAAGTGATCTCTTTGTTTCAATTTGAGTGCTAGACATTTTGTGTTTGCTTCAACTCTCCTCTTTCCCCAGCATGACATTAATTTTTCTTCGCAAAGCTGTTTTAAGACGTTATTAAATTTTTTATTTTATTATGTTATGTTAATTACCATACATTACATCATTAGTTTTTTTTTAATTAATTAATTTTTTTTAAAGATTTTTTTTTTTTTATTCATGAGAGACAGAGCAAGAGAGAAAGGCAGAGGGAGAAGCAGGCTCCCAAGGAGCAGGGAGTCCGATGTGGGACTCGATCCCAGGACCCTGAGATCATGACCTGAGCTGAAGGCAGACGCTTAACCATCTGAGCCACCCAGGCGCCCACATCATTAGTTTTTGATGTAGTGTTCCATGATTCATTGTTTGCGTATAACACCCAGTGCTCCATTCAGTACGTGCCCTCTTTAATACCCATCACCAGGCTAACCCATCCCCCCACCCTCCTCCCCTCTAGAACTCTCAGTTTGTTTCTCAGAGTCCATAGTCTCTCATAGTTTGTCTCCCCCTCCGATTTCCCCCCCTTCATTTTTCCCTTCCTGCTATCTTCTTTTTTTTTTTTAACATATAATGTATTATTTGTTTCAGAGGTACAGGTCTGTGATTCAGAGCACTAAATGAGAAAAATATGCAGCCAAGAATACTATATCCAGCTAGGCTGTCATTGAAAATAGAAGGAGAGAGAAAAAGCTTCCAGGACAAACAAAAACTAAAGGAATTTGCAAACACGAAACCAGCCCTACAAGAAATATTGAAAGGGGTCCTCTATGCAGTTATTAAATTTTTTGACATTTGATATACGATGGTATGAAGATACATTTTAAGGTCTATCTGTGGTTCATCCATTTACTTATATAAGTAAGGGCACTGGGGGATAGAATTTTGAACAAGAAATTATTGGTTCCTGCTATACATAATAGTTCTCACATTCTAAGAGGGGGCATATTTATAGACAAAAAATAAAGAAAAAAACTTAATTCTATTTGACAAGATCCATATAGGAAACAAACTAGGTGATGTAATAACAGTTAATAGTGGAGATAGAATGGCCTATCTTAAGATATATGGACCTTAATAAACATTTTCAAATGGTATATATTTTACAAACTTATAAAATATTTAAATGAAATTTATGTTGACTGATGTAATACAAAAATATTACACTGGGATCTATAGGTCCCAGAAAAGAAGTCATTTCCATGTCCCAGAATAGCAGCTGCATGACAAAGGATATGGTCATATTGAAAGTATGTTCAGAATTTCTTATGTTCAGAATTTCTTATGTTAGTATAGTTTACTACCCTGGGGAAATATAAGTCAAGCCCTAAAAATAGGGCTTCTCCACAAACCAAGTTCTTCAAAAGGTTGTAGAGAAAGTATTGTGGATTACTGCCAACAGGAAATATGAATAAAAATGCTTAAAGTAACTTTATCATGTCTACTTATTATATTCGTAGATGCTCTTTTTGAAAAAAAAATATATATTTTGTATATGACCCTTGTTGCTCTCCCTGTCCTCCCTACTCCCTTTCTCCTTTCTCTCCTCCTTTCCTTCTATGTCACTTTGTTGGTCATATTAGAGTGTTGATTTTTGGGGGAGGATGTTCCTCCTTTTATTTTTATTTATTTTTATTTTTAGTTTTTTTTTTCTTTTCCAAATTTTTATTTAAATTCTAGTTGGTTAACATATACTACAATATTGGTTTCATGAGTAAAATTTAGTGATCAATCACTTACATATAAGACCCGGTGCTCATCACAAGTGTCCTCCTTAATAACCATCACACATTTAGACTATCCCCTGCCCACCAACCCTCCATCAGCACTCAGAGTTTGTTCTCTATAGTTAAGAATCTCTTATGGTTTGACTCCCTCTCCTTTTCCCCCTTCTCCTATGTTCATCTGTTTGTTTCTTAAATTCCACATATGAGTGAAATCATATTGTATTTATGCTAAGCAAAAGAAGTCAGTCAGAGAATGATAATACATTCTAACTCCATTCACGTCATTGCAAATGGCAAGATTTCGTTTTTTTATGGCTAATATTCCATTGTATATTTATACCACTGCTTCTTTATCCATTCATCAGTTGATGGACCTTTGGGCTCTTTCCATAATTTAGCTATGGTTCATAACGCTGCTATAATGTCAGGGTGCATGTGTTCCATTGAATCAGTATTTTTGTATCTTTTGGGAAAATGCCTAGTAGTGCAATTGCTGGGTCATAGGGTAGTTTTATTTTTAACTTTTTGAGGAACCTCTTTTTGAGAGTCTGTACCAATTTGCACTCCCACCAATGGTGTAGCAGACTTCCCCTTTCTCTGCACCCTCACCGATATCTGTTGTTTCCTTTGTTGTTAAATTTAGCCACTCTGACAGGGGTGAGATGATATCTCAAGATATATTTGATTTGTATTTCGCTGATGATCAGTGATGTTGAGCATCTTTTCATGTGTCTGTTAGCCATCTGGATGTTTTCTTTGGAAAAATGTCTATTCATATCTTCTGCCCATTTCTTAACTGGATTATTTGTTTTTTGGGTGTTGAGCTTGATTAAGTTCTTTATAGATTTTGGATACTAAACCTTTATCAGATATGTCATTAGTAAATATCTTCTCCCATTCCATAGGTTGCTTTTTAGTTTTGTTGATTGTTACTTTCGCTGTACAGAAGCTTTATATTTTGATGAAGTTCCAATAGTTTATTTTTGCTTTTGTTTACCTTGGTCAGGAGACATATCTACTAACAAGTTGCTGTGGCCAATGGCCAAGAAGATACCGCCTATTCTTTCTTCTAGGATTTTTATGGTTTCCTGTCTCATATTTAGGTCTGTCACCTATTTTGAATTTATTTTTGTGTATGGTGTAAGAAAGTGGTCTGGTTTCATTCCTCTACATATTTCTATCCAGTTTCCCAATGCCATTTGTTGAAGAGACTCATTTTTCCATTGGATATTTTCTTTCCTGTTTTGTCGAAGATTAGTTGACTGTATAGTTGTGGGTTTATATCTCGGTTTTCTATTCTGCTTCATTGATCTATGTGTCTGTTTTTGTGCCAGTACCATACTGTCTTGATGACTAGAGCATTGTAATATAACTTGAAGTCTGGAATTGTGATGCTTCCAGCTTTGCTTTTCTTTTTCAGTATTGATTTGGGTATTCAGGATCTATTATGGTTCCATATAAATTTCAGGATTCTTTGTTATAGCTCTGTGAAAAATTCTGGTGGTATTTTGATAGGGATTTCATTAAATGTGTAGATTGCTTTGGGTAGTATAGATATTTTAACAATATTTGTTATTCTAATCTATGAGCATAGAGTGTCTCCATTTCTTTGTGTTGTCTACAATTTCTTTCATAAATGTTCTATACTTCTCAGAGTACAGATCTTTTATTTTTGGTTAGATTTATTCCTGGGTATCTTATGGTTTTTGGTGTAATTGTAAATGGAATTGATCCCTTGATTTTTCTTTCTGCTGCTTCATTGTTAGTATATAGAAATGCAACAGACTTCTGTGCATTGATTGTATACCCTGTGACTTTGAATTCCTGTATCAGTTCTAGCAATTTTTTGGTGGCATCTTTCAGGTTTTCTACATAGAGTATCATATTCTCCATGAAGAGTGAAAATTTGATGACTTCTTTGGCGATTTGGATACATTTATTTCTTTTTTTTTTTTAAGATTTTATTTATTTATTTGAGAGAGAGAGAGAATGAGAGAGAGCACATGAGAGGGGGGAGGGTCAGAGGGAGAAGCAGACTCCCTGCTGAGCAGAGAGCCCGATGCGGGACTCGATCCAGGGACTCCAGGATCATGACCTGAGCCGAAGGCAGTCGCTTAACCAACTGAGCCACCCAGGCGCCCCAGGATACATTTATTTCTTATTGTTGTCTGACTGCTGAGGCTAGCATTTCCAGTACTATGTTGAACAACAGTGATGAGAGTGGACATCTCTGTCGTGTTCCTAACTTTAGGTGAAAAGCTATCAGTTTTTCCCCCTTGAGGATGGTATTAGTTGTGGGGCTTTCATATATGACCTTTATGGTGTTGAGGTATGTTCCCTCTATCCCTACATTATGGAGGGCTTTTATCAAGAAAGGATGTTGTATTTGTCAAATGCTCTTTCTGCATCTATTGAGAGGATCATATGTTTCTTATCTTTTCTTTTATTAATGTGGTATATCACATTGAAAATCAATCAATCCTCAAATCATGTGGATGTTGAACCACCCCTGCAGCCCAGGAATAAAACCCACTTGGTAGTGGTGAATAATCCTTTTAATGCACTGTTGGATTCAATTATCTAGTATCTTGTTGAGAATTTTTGCATCCATGTTCATCAGGGATATTTGTCTATAATTCTCCTTTTTAGTAGGGTCTTTGTCTGGTTTGGGAATCAAGGTAATGCTGGCTTCATAGAATGAGTTTGGAAGTTTTCCTTCCATTTCTATTTTTTGGAATAGTTTCAGAAGAATAGGTATTAATTCTTTAAATGTTTGGTAGAATTCCCCTGGGAAGCCATCTGGCCCTGGACTCGTGTTTTTGGAGATTTTTGATTACAGATTAGGTTTCCTTATTGGTTATGGGTCTGTTCAGATTTTGTATTTCTTCCTGTTTCAGTTTTGGTAGGTTATATGTTTGTAGGAATTTATCCATTTCTTCCAGATTACCTAGTTTGTTGGCCTACAATTGCTCATAATATTCTCTTACAATTGTTTGTATTGCTGTGGTGTTGGTTGTGATCTCTCATCTTTCATTCATAATTTTATTTATTTGGGTTCTTTCTCTTTTCTTTTTGATAAGTCTGGTTAGTGGTTTATCAGTTTTGTTAATTTTTTTCAAAGAAGCAGCTCCTGATCTCATTGATCTGTTCTACTGTTTTTGTTTTTGTTTTTTCATTTCTATATCATTTATTTCTGCTCTAATCTTTATTATTTCCTTTCATTCTGCTGGCTTTAGTCTTCTTCTTTTTTTTTTTTTCTAGTTACCTTAAATGTAATGATAGGTTGTATATTTAAGGTTTTTCTTGCTTCTTTCATTGCTATATACTTCCTTCTCAGGACCACTTTTGCCACATCCCAAAGTTTTAGACATTGTTTTTTCATTTTCATTTGTTTCCATGTATTTTTTAAATTTCTTATTTGATTTCTTGGTTGAGCCTTTCATTATTTAATAGCATGTTGTTTAATCTCTATGTATTTGTGGCCTTCCAAATTTTTCTTGTAGTTGGCTCCCAGTTTCATAGCATTGTGGTTGGAAATGATATGTGGTATGACTTCAGTCTTTTTGTATTCGTTGAAAGCTGATTTGTGACCTAATATGTGATCTATTCTGGAGATTGTCCCATGTGCACATGAAAAGAATGTGTATTCTCCTGTTTTAGGATGGAATGTTCTCAATATATCTTTTAAGTCCATCTGGTCCAATGTGTCATTCAAAGCCATTGTTTCCATGTTTTCTGTTTAGATGATCTGTCCACTGATATAAGTGAGGTGTTAAAGCCCCCTACAATATTGTATTTTTATCAATTTGTTCCATTATGTTTGTTATTATTTTTTTAATATATTTGGGTTCCCCCATGTTGATTGTATAAATATTTACAATTATTATTCTTGTTTTATTTTCTCCTTTATGATTATGCAGTGCCCTTCTTTGTCTTTTGTTACATGCTTTGTTTAATGTCTAGTTAGTGCAATATAAACATTGCTGCTCCAGCTTCCTTTTGCCATCCATTTACATGATGATTCTCTATCCCCTCATTTTTAAACTCCAGGTGTCTTTAGGTTTAAAGTGAGTCTCTTATAAGCAGCATATAGATGGCTCTTGTTTTTGTTTTGTTTTGTTTTGTTTTTTAATCCATTCTGACACCCTGTGTCTTTTGATTGGACCTTTTAGTCCATTTAGTCAAAGGAGTTATTGATAGATATATATTTATTGCCATTTTATTTCATGTCTTATCTTTGTTTTTGGAGATTTTCTCTGATCCTTTCTTGTCTTTTTCACTTTTGGTCTCTCCTTTGCACTCCAACAGTCCCCCTTGATATTTCTTGCAGGCTGGATTAGTGGTCACAAATTCCTTAAGTATTGTATGTCTGGGAAACTCTTTGTCTCCTGCCATTCTCAATGATAGTCTTGCTGGATAGAGTATTCTTGGCTACAGATTTTTTTCCATTCAGCCCTTTGAATATATGATGCCACTTCCTTCTGGCTTGACAAGTTTCTGTAGAGAAATATGCAGCTAGCCTTATGGGGTTTTCTGTGTAATTTGAGGACTACTTTTATCTTACTGCTTTCAAGATTTTTTTCTTTATTGCTATATTTTGCAAAAATATTTACAATATATCTTACTGTTGGCCTGCTCTTTTGATGTTGATGGGAATTCTCTGTGCCTTCTGGGTCTTGATGTCTGTTTCCTTCCCCAGATTAGGGAAGTTTTCTGCTATTATTTCTTGAAACAAATTTTCTGTCCCTTTTTCTCTCTTTTTCTGGGACTCCTATAATACCATTGTTACTATGATTGATGGAGTCACTGAATTCACAATGCATGTGCTCTGCTGTTATGTTTTTTGGCTGCCTTATCCTTCAGGCCAGTAGTCTGCAAAGGCTCTCCTTGCCTGCTGTGGGCAGTGTTTGGTCCCTAGTCTGAATGTGGTGAGTTTTAACTTGGTGTGCTGTGGTCTGCTTGTGAAATGAGGCCTGACACCAACTCCACCAGAACTGAGGACCTGCAGCACTCTCTAGTTGGGAGACACGGTATGGGCAGGGTTTTTTGCTGGTTTAGTGTGTGTAGGGCTCTCCATGGTGGGACTAAGGCAAACTTCACTGAGAAGGGCAGTCCTGCCAGAGCGCAGGGTGGTGGTGCTTTGCGTAAACAAGTTAGGCAGACAGCGTGGGTTCTGTGCTGCTTCTTGCTGGTGATTCTGTGTTTATGCTGAGGGGTGGCAGAAGGAAATGTTGTCAGCCAGTTCCTTTGTTCTGGAGAGTCTAATCATCCTCTTTTGACCCAAAAGAAAGTTTTGTGCCTGATATAATACAAAGATCATTATAAAGTCTGGATATATATATTTTCTTGAAGAAACATTTTCAACTCTAAATATTTTAACCTCATCTAATTATTTTTATCTTAGTATCTTACTTCATTCTTTTGATTGCCAGAAGCAATTGGCATACAACTCTGAACTTGAAAATATACAGTGTACTAAATATATTTCTTTTAACATGTTATATATTTACACTAGAAGACATTAGGTAGAAAAGGGTGATTATTTGCAAAATAAACTGAAATTCTAATTTTAATAAAGGTGTAAGGTCCATTTTTGAGGACTGAGAGAGGAAGGAAGACAAACCAACAGCATAGTCTTTTCCTACTCTAAGGGACATATATTCTTTTGGTTGAAAATACAAAGAAAATGGTAACACTTACTTCTTTCTGTAAAGAAAACATACACCCATTTCTCTCAGTAATGACAGGTTGTGGGTGAATTAATTATTAATGAAAACTCTTGTATGAAAAAAATTTAAATTAAATAATTTTATTTTTATTTTTTCAACTTAGGTAATGAACTCCAAAATTGAATTGCATTCCAAAGAAGGCTTCTAGCAAACAAATATTGTGTGTATTTAAAGAAATTATGAGGGGGCGCCTGGGTGGCTCAGTTGTTAAGTGTCTGCCTTCGGCTCAGGTCATGATCCCAGGACCAAGCCCCGCATTGGGCTCCCTGCTCGTCGGGAAACCTGCTTCTCCCTCTCCTACTCCCCCTGTTCCCTCTCTCACTGTCTCTCTCTGTCAAATAAATAAATACAATTTTTTAAAAAATAATAAAAAAATAAAGAAATTATGAGGTAAGGAAACTTGATTTTAGTAGCTAACTGTATACTATTCCACCATTACACTGAAATCAGGGACTTTCTGAAGACTTGTCTTCAGTTTTCCCCTGACACTTAAGGTCTTGACCAAAACATTAATTTTTCCAATTTACTGAAACTTGCTTGTTGCTTTGGCAATTTATCATGGCACAAAATAGCAGCTAGTTACCTTTACATAATTTTATCATAATATTAATAAACAGTTGTTAGAGCAGTTTTAGACTCACAGAAAAAAAATGAATGGAAAATGCAGCACTCACACATAAACTCTAGCTCACCCCAAAAATAGCCTCCCACTGTCAATATCCTGCACCAGTGTGGTACATTTGTAGAAATTGGTGAGCCATTATTGACATATCATTATCCACCAAAGTCCATAGTTTATATTAGGGTTCACCCTTGGTAGTGTATATTCTCTGGGTTTGGCAAATGTATAATGTTATGTATCTACTATTACAATATCATACAACATAGTTTCATTGTCCTAAAACTTCTCTGTGATTAGCATATGTATCCCTTCCTTTTCCCTATACCCTGACAGTTACTCATCTTTTTAATGTTTCCATACTTTTTTTTTGCCTTTTCTAGAATGTAATATAAACAAAATCATACAGTATGTAGCCTTTTCAGATAGTCTTCCTTTACTTAGTAATGTACACTTAAGATTCTCCCATGTCTTTCCATGTTTTGATAGCTCATTTCTTTTATAGCTTTGACAATAATATTCCATTCTTTTATAGCTTTGACAATAATATTCCATTGTCTAGATGTGCCAGTGTGTTTATCAACTTACCTGCTGAAAAACATCTTGAGTGTTCCAAGTTTTGACAATTATGAATAAAACTGCTATAAATATCAGTGAGCAGGTTTTAGTGTGGACATAAATTTTCACTTCATTTGGATATATGCTAAGGAGCACAATTGCTGGATTATATACTAAGTATATGTTCCCGTTTGTAAAAAACTGCCAAACTATTTTCCAAAGTGACTTTAACATTTTTTATTCCCATGAGCCATGAATGAGAGTTCTTGTTACTACAAATCCTTGTCAGCATTTGGTATAGTCCATGATTTAAGTTTTTGCTATTCTAAAGGTATATAGTGGTATCTCACTGTCATTTTAATTTTCAATTCCCTAATGACATATTATGGTGATGGCCTTTTTTTTTTTTTTCTAAAGTAGACAAAGCAGGTCTTTAGAGGAGAGAGTGGGTATTATTTAATTAATCAATTTATTTATTTTTAAAGGCTTTATTTACTTGTCAGAGAGAGAGAGCACAAGCGGAGAAGGGGCAGAGGGAGAAGAAAGCTCCCCACTAAGCAAGGAGCGCAATGCAGAACTAGATCCCAGGACCCTGGGATCATGACCTGAGCCCTGAAGGCAGACGTTTAACTGACTGAGCCACCCAGGTGTCCCATGGTGATCACCTTTTTAAAAAATATTTTTTAGTTCTTTTTTAAGTTTTTATTTAAATTCCAGTTAGTTAACATAAAGTATAATATTAGTTTCAGGTGCACAATATACTGATTCAACACTTTCATACAGCACCCAGTGTTCATCACAACAAGTGCACTCATTAATCCCCATCACCTATTTAACCCATCTCCCCACCCACCTCCACTCTGGTAACCATCAGTTTGTTCTCTACAGTTAAGAGTCTGTTTCTTGGTTTGCCTCTCTCACTCTTTTTTTTTTTTTCCACTTTGCTCATTTGTTTTGTTTCTTAAACTCCATATATGAATGAAATGATATGGTGTTATTCTTTCTCTGATTTATTTTGCTTAGCATAATACTTTCCATTTCCCATCTGCACATCATCTTTGGTGAGTTGTCTGTTCAGAAATTTTCTCCATTTTTTTCTTTTTAAAAATTTTATTTTACCATGAAAAGTACACTAAATATGAGATCTGTCCTCTTAATAAACTTTTAAGTATACAGTATATTATTATTGACTATAAGTACAAGGTTATACAGCACATCTCTAGAGCTTATTCATCTTGCTTGACTAAACATTATGCCTGTTGATAAGTAACTCCTCATACCCTCCCAGCCCCCAGAAACCATTATTCCACTCTTTAATTCTATGACAGTGTTTAGTTCTCTTTAATTCCTCTCTTTAATTCTAATCTATTTTTAGATACCTCATAAAAGTAGAATCATGCACTATTTACCTTTGTGTAACAGGCTTATTTCACTTAGCATAATGTCCTCAAGTTTCATTTGTGTTGTCACATATTGCAATTTTTTTAAAGGTGGAATATTATTCCATTGTATGTATATATTTTATTTATCTACTCATCTGTTGATGGACTAGGTTTTTAATATGAATAATACTGCAATGAACATGGCAGTGCTAATATTTTTTCCAGATGGGAGAAAATGTATGCAAACCATATTTCTGATGAGGGGTTAATCTCCAAAATATGTAAGAAACTTCCACTGGGTGTTATACGCACCTGATGAATCATTGAACACTACATCAAAGACTAATGATGGCTAGTTGAACTTAATTACAAAAACAAAAAAAGGAACTCCCACAACTCAATAGTAAAAACAAAACAAACTAATAACCTGATTTTAATATTTGTGAAGGACTTGAATAGATATTTCTCCAAAGAAGGCATACAAATGGCCAGCAGGTATATGAAAAAATGTACATCACAAGTTATTAGAGAAAGGCAAACCAAAAAACATAAAGAGATATCACTTCACACTTGTCAGAATGACTATTATCCAAAGAACAAAAAACAAGTGTTAGTAAGAATGTGGAGAAATTAGAACCCTTACACACCGTCGGTGGGAATGCAAAATGTACAATATAGTGGTTCCTTAAAAAATAAAAAATAGGGACGCCTGAGTGGCTCAGTCGGTTAAGCCTCTGCCTTTGGCTCAGGTCATGATCCCAGGGTCCTGGGATCAAGTTCCACATTGGGCTCCTTGCTCAGCAGGGAGCCTGCTTCTCCCTCTGCCTGCCACTTGCCCTGCTTGTGCTCTCCTTTTCTCTTTCTCTCTCTCTCTGTCTCTCTAACAAATAAATAAAATCTTAAAAAAATAAAAATAGAGCTACCATATGACCCAGTAATCCTACTTCTGGGTATTTACCCAAAATAATTTAAATCTTTTCCCCATTTTTAACTGTGTTGTTAATTTTAACAAAATGAGATTTATGGATTCTTTGTGTATTTGGGATAATAGTCCTTTATATATAAATCTTTTGAAGATATTTTCTTTCAATCTGTGGCTTGTCTTTTCATTCTTTTCAGTGTGTTTTGGAGAAAAGAAGTTTTTGGTTTATTTTTTTAAGAATTCCAACATAATCTTTTTTTTTTCTTAACAAAATCACATCTTTGTCATTGCCAACCCCAAGGTTATCGAGATATCATCTTATGTCATCTCTAAGAGTTTTACAGTGATGCATTTTAACATTCATGTCTATGACCCATTATGAATTATTTTTGTGAAGGATATAAGGTCTGTGTCTAGATTTATTATAATTTTTTGCATGGATATGTCCAGTTGTTCCAGTACCATTTGTTGAAAAAAAAAAACACAAAAAAACAACTCTTTTCTTTATTGAATTGTCTGTGATATTTTGTCAAAGATCATTTGACCATATCTGTGTGGATCTATGTCTGAGCTCTCTATTCTTTTCCATTGATCAATTTGTCTTCTTTTGCCAATATGACACTGTCTTGATTACTATAGCTTTAGAGTAGGTTTTGAAGTTGGGGTAGTGTCCATCCTCTGACTTTCGTTCTTCTCCTTCAATATTATGCTGTCAATACTGTGTCTTTTGCCTCTCTATATAAGCTTCAATTTATTGATACCCACAAAATAACTTGCTGGAATTTTTATTTGGATTGTTTTGAATCTATATGTTAATTTGGAAAGAACTGACATCTTAAAATACTGAGTCTTCCTATCCATTAACATGGAATATCTCTTCATTTATTTAGTTCTTTAATTACTTTCATCAAGGTTTTTTGTAGATTTCCTCATATCATATATATCTTGTACATAGTTTGTCAGATTTATACCTAACCATTTTATTTGTTTGGTGATCATGTAAATGGTACTGTGTTTTTTATCTTGAATTCTAAGTATTTCTTTTATATAGAAAAGCAATTGACTTTTGTATCCTAACCTTGCATCCTACAACCATGCTATAATTGCTTATTAGATGCACGAGGGATATTTTTGTGGGATGGATTCTTTAGGATTTTCTACTTTAACATGTCATCTGTGAACGTAGTTTAATTTCTTCCTCCCCAATTTATACACAATATTTCCTTTTCTTATATTATTGCATTAGATAGGACTTTCAGTACAATAATGAGTAGTGAGAGTGGTGGTATTTGGACATTCTTGTTTTGTTTTTGTCAAAAGTGAGGAAACATTAAGTTTTTCATTTGTAATTATGATGTTAGCTCTTGGCTTTTGTAGATATTTTTTATTAGGTTGAGTAATTTCCCCTCTATTCTTAGTTTGTTGAGAGTTTTTATGATAAGTGCATTTTGTATTTTATCAAATTCTTTGTATCTATTGATATGATCATGGAATTTTCCTTCTTTGCTCAGTTAATGTGGTGGATTACATTATTGATTTTCAAATGTTGAACCAGTGTTGCATATCTGAAACTGTATAATTCCTTTTATACAACCTTGGGTTTGATTTGCTAATATTTTGTGGAGGATTTTCTTCTATGTGTACGAGATATATTGGTTTGTAGTTTTCCTTTGTTTCAATGTCTTTATCTGGTTCTTGGTATTAGGATAATGCTGGCCTTATATTATGAGTTAGGATATGCTTCCTTTGTTTCTATTTTATGAAAGCAATTACAGAGAATTGAGGTAATTTCTTCTTTAAACGTTTGGTAGAATTCACAAGTGAACCCATCTGGGACTGGTGCTTTCTGTTTTGGGAGGTTATTAATTATTGATTCAATATTTTTAATGTATATAGATCTATTCAGATTGCCCATTTTTTCTTGTGTGACCTTCAATAAATTGTTTCTTTCAAAGAATTGTTTATTTTATTTAGATTGTCAAATTTGTACTCATAGTGATGTTCATATTATTCTTTTATTCTTTTTAATATCTATGATATCTGTAGTGATACAGATACAGATTTTTTTTTCATTTCTGATATTAGTAACTTGGTTCTTTCTCTCTCTTTTTTATTTTCTTAGTTACCATGGCTAGAGCCTTATGAATTTTACTGATCCTTTCTAAGAACCAGATTTTCATTTCATTGATTTTGTCTATTGATTTTCTGGTTTCAATTTTATTTATTTCTACACTAATCTCTATTTTTTTCCTTCTGCTTACTTTGGATTTAGTTTTCTCTCTCTCTCTCTCTTTAGTTTCCTATAGCAGAAGGTTAGATTATTGATAATATATCTTTCTTATTTTCTCATGTATGTATTCAATGTTATACATTTCCTTATACACATTGTTTTCACTGATTTCCACAAATTTTGATAAGTTGTAATTTAATTGTAATATAGTTCAAATATTGTTTAATTTCTCCTGAGCCTTTTTTGGCCAATTTGTTATTTATTGTGTTGTTTAATCTCTCAGCATTTCATGGTTTTCTATTTATCTTTCTATTGTTGATTTCTACTTTAATTCCATTGTTGTATGAACATGTATGATTCCTACTCTTTTAAGTTTGATAAGGTGTGTTTTGTGAACTAAATTGTAATCTATTTTGGTAAATGTTCCATGTGAGCCTGAAGAATATTTGCATTTTGCTCTTGCTGGGTGAAGTATTTTATAAATATTAATTAGATTCAATTGACTGATCATTCTGTTTAGCTCAACTATGTCTGTACTGATGTTCTTTCTGCTGGTCTGTCCATTACTGACAGAGGGATATTGATGTCTCCAAACAGAATAATGGATTTGTCTATTTCTCTTGAAGTTCTATCAGTTTTTTCTCACATATTTTGACACTCAGTTCTTATACACATACACATTAAGAATTCTTAAGTATTCTTCAATTATTGACCGTTTTATCATTATGTAATGGCTCTTTTTATTCCTGATATTTTTTTTGCTCTGATGTCAAATTTGTCTGAAATTAATATAGCTACCATGGCTGTATTTGGTTAGTGTTAGCATGGTATATCTTTCTCTAACCCTTTACTTTTAATCTATATGGCCTTTATATTTAAAGTGGATTTCAAAGATATGCTAATTAGAACAGTATTTTACTGGCAAAAAAGTAGATATATAAATCAATGAAAGAGAATAATGAACCCAGACATAAACCCAGGCTTATCTGATCAATTAATCTATGACAAAGGAGGCAACAATATACAATGGGGAAAAAAGAGTCTTTTCAATCAATAGTGTTGGGGAAATTGGAAAGCTTCATGCAAAAGAATGAAACTGGACCACATTCTTCATCGTATACAAACATGCACTCAAAATGGATTAAATACCTAAATATAATACCTAAAATAATTAAACTCCTAAAAGAAAACATAGGCAATAAACTCTTAGCTATACATAGCAATAGTCAACAATACTATTTTTGGATCTGTCTCTTCAGGTAAGGATAACAAAAACAACAACAACAACAACAGCAGCAACAACAACATCAGACAACAGACTACATCAAACTAAAAGTATTTACACAGCAAATGAAGCCATCAACAAATGAAAAGACAGTCTACTTAATGGGAAAAGATATTTGCAAATGATATATCCTGCAAGGAGTTAATATCCAAGATATATAAAGAACTCATACAACTCAATACTTTAAAAAAAAATCTGATTTTTAAAACAGGCAGAGGATATGAAGATATTTTTCCAAAGAAGACATGCAGTCAGTCAACAGACACATAAAAAGATACTCAACATCACTAATCATCAGGGAAATGCAATTCAAAACCAGAATGAGATATCACCTCACATGTGTCAGGAGGACTAATATCCAAAACAAAGAAATTACAGCTGTTGGCTAGGATGTGGAGAAAAGGAAACCCTCAGACACTGATGGTGGGAATGTAAATTGGTGCAACCACTCTTGAAAACAGTATGGGGGTTCCTCAAGTAATTAAAAATGGTAATACCATTTGATCCAGCAATTCTACTTCTAGGTATTTACATGAAGAAAATGAAAACATTAATTCAAAAAGATATATACATCCCTATGTTTATCACAACATTATTTACAATAGCCAAGATATGGAAGCAACCTAAGTGTCCATTTATGGGTGAATGAATAAAGAAGTTGTGAGATATATATCTAAACATCTCTATATCT
The DNA here is from genome assembly GCF_054177405.1 of Leptonychotes weddellii. Lineage (NCBI taxonomy): Eukaryota > Metazoa > Chordata > Mammalia > Carnivora > Phocidae > Leptonychotes > Leptonychotes weddellii. Next base: position 45,322,794 of record NC_138385.1, read on the forward strand.
CTCTATATAATGTAGTCATATAGGATATAATAATATGACAGGATATATATATATATACATATATATCTCCTATTTAATGTATAACATATATATATAATGTAGCCATAAAAAATAATTAAGTCTTGCCATTTGTGACAACAAAGACAGACCTAGAGGGTATTATGCTGATTTAAAAATTGGACAGACATCATAAAAACATAAATACAAAGTAGATTAAAGACCTAAATGAGAGATTTGAAACCATAAAAATCTTAGAAATTAGCTGTAGCAACTTTTTTCTAGATATGTCTCCTGAGGCAAGGGAAACAAAAGCAAAAATAAACTATTGGGACCACATCAAAATAAAGGCTGCTGCACAGCAAATGAAACAATCAACAAAACTAAAGGCAATATATGTCATGGGAGAAGATATTTGCAAATAACCTAACCAATAAAGGGTTAACATTCAAATTATATAAAGAACTTAAAATATTAATACTCAAAAAATAACAATCAAACTAAAAAATGGGCAGAAGACATGAACAGAGATTTCTCCAAAGAAGATATCCAGGTGGCCAAAGTATACATGAAAAGATGTTCATCATTACTTACCAATCAGGGAAATGCAAATCAAAACTACAATGAGATATCACCTCATACCTGTCAGAATGGCTAAAATCAACAACACAAGACCTAAAACAACAACACAACAACACAAGAAACAGCAGGTGTTCCTGAGGGTGTGAAGAAAAATGAACATTTGTGCACTGTCTGAGGGAATGCAAGCTGGTGCAGCTACTGTGGAAAATAATATGTAGTTTCCTCAAAAAGTTTAAAATAGAACTACCCTACAATCCATCAATCCATCAGTTGCACTACTGGGTATTTACCTAAAGAACACAACAACAGTAATTAAAAGGGATACATGCACCCTGATGTTTATAGGAGCATTATTTACAATAGCCAAAATATGGAAGCCGTTCAAGTGTCCATCAATTGATGAATGGATAAAGAAGATAAAGAGAAGATGTGATTATATATGTGTGTGTGTGCGTGTGTGTATGATGTTAGGTATATATATCTCCAATCCATTCCACTATATATAATGGAATATTACGCAGCCATAAAAAGAATGAAATCTTGCCATTTGCAATGACATGGGTAAAGGTAGAAAGCCTAATGCTAAGTGAAATAAGTCAATCAGAGAAAGACAAAACCATATGATTTCACTCATATGTGGAGTTTAAGAAATAAGACAAACAAGCAAAAGGAAAATAAAAGAGTGAGAGAGACAAACCAAGAAATAGACTCCTAATTATAGAGAACAAACTGATGGTTACCAGAGGGAAGGAGAGTGTGGGATTGGGTAAAATAAGTGATGAGGATTAAGGATTGTACTTGTGATGAGCACTGGGTGATGCATGGAACTTTTGAATTACTATATTGTACCCCTGAAACTAATATAACACTCACTGTATGTTAACTAACTGGAGTTAAAATAAAAACTTAAAAAAAAGTCAGAGAAAGTCAAAGACCATATGATTTCCCTTATATGTGGAATCTAAAAAACAAAACAAAGAAACAAAATTTTTTTAAAAACTCATAAATACAGAGAACACATTGGTGTGCCAAGGAGAGGGGATGGGGTGATAGGTGAAATAGGTGCAATGTATTAAGAGGTATAAACTTCCAGTTATAAAATAAATAAATCATGGTGATGATAAGTAAAGCATAGGGAATATAGTCAATAACATTGTAATAACTTTGTAAGGTGACAGATGGTAACTACACTTATTGTGGTGAACATTTTGTAATGCATATAATTTTTGAATCACTATGTTGTACACCTGAAACTAATATAATATTATATATCAATTATACATCAATTGAAAATTAAAGAAAATGCAATAACCTTTACTTAGCACCAAAAAAATGAAATACTTAGGAATAAATCTAAGAAAATATGTATAGGAGACTATATGAGGGGAAACTATAAAGCTCTATGAAAAAAATTAAAGATCATCTAAATGCGTGGAGAGGTAGTTCATATTCATGGAGAAGATTCAATATTGTTAAGAATGTAGTTCTTCCTAAATTAGTCTAGAGATTAAATGCAATTAATAATGAATAGACATAATTTTAAAAAGTATGGGGTGAAGTTAAAGCAATGTTAAGTGGCAAATTTATAACTATAAATGCCTGTATTAAAAATAATAAGTATCTCAAGCTAACAACCTAAACTTTTACCCTAAAACACTTAAGGAAAGTAAATAAAATTAAAATCAAAGGAAGAAGACAGAAGGAAATAATAAGGATTGAGTGGGAATTAAATAGAAATTAGGAAAAAAATGAGAAAAAAATTGGTTCTTCAAAAAGATCAACAAAATTGGCAAATCTTTACATAAACTTGAAACATGAGAGAAGATCAAATTACCAAAATTAGAATGAAATAAAGGAATTATTACTGACCCTATAGCAATAAAAGGAATTATAAGGGACTACTATGAATTACTGTATGCCAAAAAATCAGATAAGCTAGATAAAATGGACACATTCTTAGAAACACATAACCTACCAGGAGTGTATCAGGAATAAATAGAAAATCTAAATACATCTATAAAATATAAAGTGATTAAATTAGTTGTCAAAAACATCTCCACTACCAAATCCAAGTACAGATAGTTTCACTGGTGAATTCTCTCTCATATTTAAAGAAAAATCAAAATCATTTTTTTTCACAAACTCTACCAAATATAACAGAGAAGGAATTCATCTTAATTAAATCAATGAGGCCAATATAATCCTGATGCAAAAACAAGAAAAAACATAAGAGAATGGTCCTCTTACACCATAAAGATAAAATCTAAATGGATGAAAGACCTAAATGTGAGACAGGAATCCATCAAAATCCTAGAGGAGAACATTAGCAGTAACCTCTTTGACATCGGCCACAGCAACTTCTTTCAAGACACGTCTCCAAAGGCTAGTAAAACAAAAGCAAAAATGAACTTTTGGAACTTCAAGATAAAAAGCTTCTGCACCGCAGAGGAAACGGTCAACAAAACAAAGAGGCAACCCACAGAATGGGAGAAGATATTTGCAAATGACACTACAGATAAAGGGCTGGTATCCAAGATCTATAAAGAACTTCTCAAACTCCACACCCAAAAAACAAATAATCAAGTCAAAAATGGGCAGAAGACATGAACAGACACTTCTCCAAGGAAGATATACAAATGGCTAACAGACACATGAAAAAATGTTCAACATCATTAGCCATCAGGGAAATACAAATCAAAACCACATTGAAATACCACCTTACATCAGTTAGAATGACAAAAATTAACAAGGCAGGAAACAACAAATGTTGGAGAGGTTGTGGAGAAAGGGGAACTCTATTTTACTGTTGGTGGGAATGCAAGTTGGTACAGCCACTTTGGAAAACAGTGTGGAGGTGCCTCAAAAACTTAAAAATAGAGTTACCATATGACTCAGCAATTGCACTACTGGTTATTTACCCCAAAGATACAGATGTAGTGAAAAGAAGGGCCATATGCACCCCAATGTTCATAGCAGCAATGTCCACAATAGCCAAACTGTAGAAAGAACCGAGATGCCCTTTAACAGATGAATGGATGAAGATGTGGTCCATATATACAATGGAATTTTACTCAGCCATTAGAAAGGATGAATATCCACCATTTGCATTAACATGGTTGGAACTGGAGAGGATTATGCTAAGTGAAGTAAGTCAAGCAGAGAAAGTCAATTATCATATGGTTTCACTCATATGTGGAATATAAGGAATAGCACGGAGCACATTAAGCAAGGAAGGGAAAACTGAAGGGGGAGAAATAAGAGAGGGAGATGAACCATGAGAGACTATGAACTCTGAGAAAGAATCTAGGGGTTTCAGAGGGGCAGGGAGTCGGGGACGAGGTAACCCGGTGATGGGTATTAAGGAGGGTACGTGTTGTAATGAGCACTGGGTGTTTTATGCAAACACTGAATCATGGAACACTATATCAAAAACGATGTACTGTATGGTGACTAACATAACAACAAAAAAGCTCATTGGCATAGTTAAAAATGAGTAATGTTCAGTGTTTTTAAATTTCAGAGACTGTTGCTCAGTAGACAAATAATTTTCTACCTCATTAGAAAATAAAAGCTTAGTTTTATTCATCTCTACAGTAGTTTAAGGAAGTTAGATGAGTTTTAAAAAATGTTCATAGCTAACTCATTGTTTTCCTATAGTATAAAATACATCATGAATTCAAGATTGTACCTAAACCCAAAGCAAAGCCTAGCTTTAGGCTGTGGTTTTTCTAGAAGATAAAAATAAAGAACATCCCAATTTTTAAAATAAAAGTTTTTTTTATTTTTTAAATTTTATTTTATTTTTTTTAAAGATTTTATTTATTTGAGAGAGAGAGTGAGAGACAGCACAAGAGGGAAGAGGGTCAGAGGGAGAAGCAGACCCCCTGCTGAGCAGGGAGCCTGATGCGGGACTCAATCCCGGGACTCCAAGATCATGACCTGAGCCGAAGGCAGTCGCCCAACCAACTGAGCCACCCAGGCACCCGAAATAAAAGTTTTTTTTAATGATACATAAATCCTAGTCTTGTTTAATATTATTCCTTATCTTTTAGCTAAACATTCTTTAAGAATGGAAAAGAAGAAGCAAAATAACCAAATCTGGTATTCCTTAAAAACAAGTTTATCTACAGCTTTAATTTATATACTTTTTACTTATATCATTGTCAGAGTTTCCTATGACAATTTCTAACTGAAGATTCGGCAGGTGAACAGGATTATTTTAAATGAAAAGATATGTCTTATTCCCTAAAAATAGTCATTGGAATAGATAATAAATTCTAGATTTTTAGGCTTATTGTATGACCCACATATTATCAGTGATATTTTTTTACTATTATTTATGGTATCACACTGGTTTTGTTACATTTTTAAAATGTCTTTCAAATTCTAATGTGTTTGAGAATGATTTAACTATACTATCTAAATTGACATTTTTGTTTTATGAGTTTAAAAATATACCAACTTAATATAGTAAAGTAAGGCCCAAAGAAAGCAAACATAAAGGAAAATAGCTCAGATTCTAGCACCTTTATTTTATTTTCAGTCTCTAACCTATAGCATCTTGAACCTAAACTAATGTCAATGAAGACTGGGGAAAATGTGAACATAAAGAATTGCCATATAAGCATATAGTGTTTCCAAAGTGTAGATAGTAGAGATATTCCTTTCAGGTTTGCTTTTTAAAGCAGCTTTCACAACTCCATTGAGAAGAAAATGACATTAGAACACATACAGAATAGATGCTAACCATAAGGAAATTTTAATTCTATCTAAAAGTATTTTAAAATAAGTTGATGAAAAATTAGTTATGACTTTCCTATTTGAAGTGGTGTATAAATATTATCAAACTATAATTTACTTATTTATTCACCTATTCTTTCAACAAACATTTAAAGAAAAAAAACATTTAAGGAATGTTTATGCCATTAGGGACATGCAAATATAATACAATGTGATACAATTTTACCCCCTCTAGAATGTCTAGAATAAAAAAATGGACAATAGTAAGTGTTACCAAGGATGTGGACAAATTGGAACCCTCATACATTCCTGGTGAAAATATAAAATTGCATAACCACTTTGAAAAACATTCTGAAAGTCCCTCAAAAATTTAAGCATAGAGTTACCATATGACCTGGCAGATCAACTCCTAGATATATCCAAGAGAAAAGAAAACATTATGTCCACACAAAAACTGGTACACAAATATTTTTACACTATTATTCTTAATAGCCAAAGGAAATAACCATCTAAATGTACATCGGTGGATGAATGGATAAACAAAATGTGGATTAGCCATAAAATGTAATAGTATTCAGCCATAAAAAGGGAATAAAGAACTGATACATGTTACAACATGGGAAAAATTGAAAACATTATCCTAACTTAAAGAAACCTGTCACAGAAGCCCACATACTACATGATTCCATTTATATAAAATATCCAAATAGGCTAATCCATAAAGACCAAAAGCAGATTATTGGTTACACAAAGACTGAGATAAGGGGAAACTGGGGAATGATTGCTAATGGTTATGTGTTTTTTTGGGGGGGTGATGAAAATATTCTGGAATTAGATAAAGGTGATGCTTGCACAAATCTTTAAATATACTAAAAACCACTGAAGTGTAACTTTTAAAAAGTGAATTTTGATATGTAAATTATATCTCAATAAAGCTGCTATTTAAAGCAGGGTGCTTATTACATGTGAGACATTGTATTTGGGATGTGAGATAACCAAAACACAGTTCCTGATCTCAAAAGAAAAAAAAAAAATCACAATCTATAGAGGAATCAGCAGGGGAAATTGCACTAGTCTTGATAAAAAATGGGAGGGAATAACTGAATTAGGTCAAAGATGAAGGTGATAGGGATGAAAAAGAAGCTATTGATGTAAAAAACTAACCAGAAATATAAAATCAATAAGATTTGCTCAAACATTGGATATAGGAAGGAATAAAGAATCAAAGATATTATAGTTTGTTATCAAAAGGATTATCGTTTCAGGGCACCTGGGTGGCTCAGTGGTTTAAAGCATCTGCCTTTGGCTCACGTCATGATCCTGGGGTCCTGGGATTGAGCCCCACATCAGGCTCCCTGCTCAGTGGGGAGTCTGCTTCTCCCTCTGTCCCTCCCCCCACTCATGCTCTCTCTCTCTCGTTCACTCTCTGTCAAATAAATAAATAAATAAATAAATAAAACCTTTAAAATTAAAAAAAGGATAATTGTTTCATATAGATGGGTAATACGATAAGAAAGGTTCTATGCAAAGAAAGGTAATTTAGTTTTGGACATTGTATTTAAAGATATCTACAAAACTACATCCACTACATTCATTGTCCATTTTGTCTTCATCAGTGACTATTTCCAGGTCAATTAATAAAATAGTTCTTAGCCATATAACTGTTCATGCTCTCAGGAAAAGTATCTTCCTTTGGAAAAATATAGCCTCATTTCATTACACTAGAAAGAATACCTAAAAATGTCTTGAGAGTAATAACATAACAGCACAAGAAGGAGCTTATTTTCCCCAACAAGTTCTGGGCATGTCAATTTCTGAAATCTTAATATCTAGAACATCTTTGATTTGTATGCATTAACCTTTATATAGTTTCAACATTTTGGGGAGCATAGTTTATGTTTTCACAACTGAGAGATATTATTGATTTAAATGATTTAAGAAAATGAGTCATAGGGACCCACATTTTTATTACTTGCCTGCCTAAACATTCCTCCTGTGGGCAAAAAATTCTTAATGGAACAAAAAATCAGAAAAGGGATTGAGGAAAACCAAAAAAGTGATAGAAAACACATATTATAGATCTTTCCCCATAAATAGTGCCAAAATGTTCATACTATATAAAATATAAATATTTTGAATATAAAAATGGCCATGAAATGCATAATTTTGCATTTAAAAATAGTTTTATATTTTATTCTGCTAATAAATTATTCAATACAAAGTCCATTAAAATGGAGACTTTATATATATAATACTAATAAATAATATTAATCTTAAACTGTGATGTTTACAATTTCTTATCTATTTATGTCAATTGTGGCTGAAATAGACTCACAAGAATCAACTCTCAATTATCTATTCAGATAAAATGGCTAAAGTGTATAGAAAGTCCAAAAATTATAAACCCAATTGCTAATTTCTCCATCACTAGTCCACCATGATTGTTTGCATAGGCTTCAAATGCCCAGAATCATTCCATTAACTGCTTTGGAGAGATGAAGATGCTTTGGGAGTTAAATTGTCCTCTCATTTTAACTGTATACTGGAGATTCTAAATACAGAAATGTATAACTTAAGATGGCAGTGTAGTAGGAGGACCCTAGGCTCATCTTGTCCCTCAAATAGTTAACTATCAAATCATTCTAAATACCCAAGAAATTGACCTGAGAACTGACAGAAAAAATTATACAACTAGAGAGAGAGAGAAGAGGCCTCATTGAAGAAGGTAGGAAGTGCAGAGATGTGGTTTAGGGGAGAAACAGATTACAATTGTGGATGTTGCTGAGGAGATGGAGCCCTGGTAGCAGAGAAAGGTGAGAGAGAGAGGAGCATACAGGGAAACACATATGAACACTTCACCAAAGCCATAAACTGAAAATGAGAGGGGCTGATTTTCATGAATTTTTGCAACCAGCAGGGCTCAAAGACTGAAGTTTTAAAGGTTTGCAGGCTTGGCTGGGATAGAGCCCTGAGGGATCCGCCCTATTCCTGGAGAGAAACAGGCAAACAGCCTGGGGGCAGACAGTGTGATCTGAGGAATGCCATAAGCCACAAAGGGGAGAGACTGTTCCCTCTTCTTGGAGTGCATATGTGAGAGGTGGCATTCCCAAAAATGCCTCTTTGGGTACAAGAGTCAGTGGGTGCCATTTCTGTCCCCTGCCCCTTGGCATAGATTCAGAACCACCTGCTGAGGGCAGCTGACCCCAACACTGCCTGCCTAGCCTGCTTGCTCCAAGTCCCATGATCCAGAACTCTGATGCTACTGTCTCGCCCAGTCAAATCTGCTTCTGTCCTTCCATGGCAAGACCCTCCCCTAGAAGATTAGTGCAGGCCCCTGCCACAGCAAGCACTTAAATTTTGGACTTTTATTTTTATTTTTTAAAGATTTAATTTATTTGTCAGAGAGAGAGAGAGAAAGGAGAGAGAGCACAAGCATGGGGAGCTGCAGACAGAGGGAGAAGCAGGCTCCCTGCTGAGCAAGGACCCCGATGTGGGACTCCATCCAAGGACCCTGGGAAATTTTGGACTTTCAAAAGTCAGCAGACTTGGCTAGAATAGAGCCCAGTGTGCACTGCACTGCTTCTGCCAGGAAAACAACCCAGCGACAGCATGAAAGCTGTGATCTGAAAAACACTAGAGATGCACGGAGGGAGATTATTCACTCCTCTGGGAGTACTTCCCTGAAAGCAGCAAGCACGGAGACATTAATCTTGGAAAAATGAACTAGCTGGCACTATTGCCCTCCCCTGATCCTCAGCATAAACCAGCATCAGTAAATAGCATAGTGTCAACATAGGCTGCCTAACTTACTTACACCAAGTCCTGCCCCCCTTCACTGTGCAGGTATTGGCCTGCTCCAGAAACTGTGCCTCAGGTCCAGCACAGTGGGGCCCCTTCTTCAGAAGACCAGCAGAAACCACCACACACACAATGTCTACTGACCAGAGAGTTCTGCAAGGCTTCAGTTCTAGTGGAAATAGCAGCAGGTCTTATTTAACAGGCAAAAGCACACCTAGTTAAAACTTGTCACACTCTGGCCAAGGTCCAAACACTTCATACATCAGCAAGGAGAGCCTCTGCAGTTGACTGGCCTGAAGGATAGAGCAAACAAAACACAGCAGCAGGGTGCGTGGGTGGCTCAGATGGTTAAGCATCTGCCTTCGGCTCTGGTCATGATCCCAGGGTCCTGGGATCGAGTCCCTCATTGGGCTCCCTGCTCAGTGGGGAGCCTGCTTCTCCCTCTGTCTCTCTCTCTGTCTCTCTGTCTCTCTCTGTCTCTTATGAATAAATAAATAAAATCTTAAAAAATAAACACAGCAGCAGAGTGCATGCAGCACACAACAGAGACACTTCCTGAAACGCAAGGCCCTGGGAACTGTATGACCTCTTCTTCATGAAACCATTACTCTCAGGAACAGGAGACATAACAAACTTTTCTAATACAAACAGGAGAAGATAGACTTAGATAAAATGTCAAGATGGAGGAATTCATCCCAAATGAAACAATAAGGAAATGTCACAGCCAGAGATCAAATTGAAACAGATACAGGTAATATGCCTGATTGAAAATTTAAAGCAATAATCATAAGGATACTTGCTGGGCTTGAGGAAATAATGGAAGATTTCAGGGAGATCCTTACTGCAGAAATAAAAGAATTTAAAAAAATAATCAGAATAAAAAAATGCAATAACTGAGATTTAAAACATAATGGAATTATGAACACCAGGATGGAGGAAGCAGAGGAATGAATAAGTTATATAGAAGATAAGATAATGGAAAATAATGAAGCTGAAGAAGAGAAAGAATTATGGATCATGAGAATATACTTAGGGACCTCAGTGACACCATCAAACGTAACAATATTTGTATCATAAGAATCACAGAAGAAGTAGAGATAATTTTTTGAGGAAGTAATAGCTGAAAAATTCCCTAATAAGGGGAAGGAAACAGACATCCAGATATAGAAGGGATAAAAAACTCCCACCAAAATCAACAAGAACAGGCCAACACAAAGACATATTGTAATTAATTTTGCAAAATAGAGTGATAAAGAAAAAAATCCTAATAGCAGCATGACAAAAGAAGACCATAACTAACAAGGGAAGACCCATAAGACTAGCTGCAGATCTCTCCACAGAAACCTACCAAGGCAGAAAGGAGTGGCATGATATAGTCAACGTATTGAATGGGAAAAATATGGAGTGAAGAACACTTTATCCATCAAAGCTATCATTGAGAATAGAAGGTGAGATAAAGAGTTTCTCAGACAAAACACACACACACACACACACACACACACCTCAAACCTAGAGAAGTTTGTGACCATGAAACCAACCATACAAGAAATATTAAAGAGGAATCTGAATGGAAAGGAAAGATCAAAAGTAACAAAGACTAAAAAGGAACAGAGAAAACATCCAGAAAAAACAACAAAACAAGTAATAAAATGGCACTAAATTCCTATCATTCAATAATTACTCTGAATGTAAATGAACTAAACACTCAAATAAAAAGACATAGGGTATCAGAATGGATTTAAAAAAAAAGACACATCTATATGCTGTCTGCAAGAGACTCATCTTAGACCTCAAGACACCTGTGAATTAAAAGTGAGGGTTGGAGATGTCCATCATTCAAATGGACATCAAAATAGGCAGAGTAGCAATACTTATATCAGAAAAACTAGATAAACCAAAGACTGTAACAAGAGATGAAAAAAGGCACTATATAATAATAGAGGGGACTATCCAATAAGAAGATCCAACAATTGTAAATATGCCCCCAACATAGGAGCACCTGTATATATAAAAATAATGTGATTAATTACTAACATAAAGGAACTCATTGTTAATAATATAATAAAACAAGAGAACTTTAACACCCCACCTGCAAAAATGGACAGCACATCTAAGCAGAAAATCAACAAGGAAAAAATGGCTTTGAATAACACACTGGATCAGATGGAATAACAGATATATTCAGAATATTTCATACTAAAGCAGCAAAATACACATTCTTTTCAGGTACACATGGGACATTCTCCAGAATAGATCACATATGAGGTCACAGATCAGACCTCAAGAAGTGCAAAAAGATTGAGATCATACCATGCATCTTTTTTTATTATTATTATTATTTTGGAGGTGGGGAGGGACAAAAGGAGAGGGAGAGGGAGTCTTAAGCAGACTTTATGCTCAGGACGGAACCTGACATTGGACTCATTCCCACAACCCTGAGATCATGACCTAAGCTGAAACCAAGAGTCAGATGCTTAACCAACTGTGCCACCCAGGCATCTTTTCTGACTACAGTGTTATAAAACTTCAAGTCAATAACAAGAAAAATTTGGGAAGACCACAAATCCATGGAAGTTAAAGAACATCCTACTAAAGAATGAATGGGTCAAGTAGGAAATCAAAGAAAAAAAAAACATGGAAAAAATGAAAACAAAAACATGATGGTCAAAATCTTTGGGATGCAGCAAAAGCAGTCATAAGAGGGAAGTATATAGCAATACAGACCTACTTCAAGACACAATAAAAATCTCAAGTAAACAAGCTAACCTTACACTTAAAGGAGCTAGAAGAAGAACAAAAAATGAAGCCTAAACACAGCAGAAGAAAGGAAATAATAAATATTAGAGAAGAAATAAATTAAAGAGAAACTAAAAACAAAGCAACAACAACAAACACACACACACACAAAACAAAAGAAAACAACAAAAAAAACCCCACAATAGAACAGATCAATTAAACCAGGAGTTCATTCTTTGGAAGAGTTAACAAACTGATAGCCCCAAGCCAAACATATCAAAAAGAAAAGAGAAAGGACCCAAATAAATGAAATCACAAATGAGAGGAGAAATAACAAACAACACAACAGAAATATAAACAACTATAAGAGAATATTATGGGGGCACCTGGGTGGCTCAGTCAGTTAGTTGTCTGACTTCAGCTCAGGTCATGATCTCAGGGTCCTGGAATCAAGCCCCATGTTGGGCTCCCTGCTTGGTGGGAAGTCTGCTTGTCCTTCTCCCTCACCTTCTGCCCCTCCCCTCGCTGGTACTCTCTCTGTCTCACTCTCAAATAAAATCTTTAAAAAAGAGAGAGAGAATATTATGAAAAACCATGTTCTGACAAATGGGACAACCTTGAAGAAATGGATAAATTCCTAGAAACATATAAACTACCAAAACTGAAACAGGAAGAAATAGAAAACTTGAACAAACTGATAACCAGCTAAGACATTGACTCTGTCATCAAAAATCAACTAACCAACAAAAGTTCAATGCCAAATGGCTTCCCAGGGGAATTCTACCAAACACTGAAAAAAGAGTCAATACCTATTCTTCTCAAATTATTCCAAAAAAAAAAAAAAAAGAAAGAAAGAAATGGAAGGAAAATGTCCAAACTCATTCTATGAGGTCAACATTACCCTGATTCCAAAGCCAAAGACTCCACTAAAAAAATAAATAAATAAATAACTACAGGCCAATATCCTTGATGAACATGGATGCAAAAATTTCAACAAAATACTAGCAAACTTGGGGCATCTGGGTGTCTCAGTTGAATGTCTGTCTTCAGCTTGGGTCATGATCTCAGGGTCTTGGGATCAAGCCACACATGGGGCTCCCTGCTCAGTGGGGAGGCTGTTTCTCCCTCTCCCTCTGTGTTCCCCCTGCTTGTGCTCTCTCTCTCTCTCTCTCTCGCTCTATCTCTCAAATGAACAAATAAGTAAACAAACAAACAAAATCTTTTAAAAAATACAAGCAAACTGACTCCAACAGTACATTAAAAGAATCATTCAACACAATCAAGTGCAACTTATTCCTGGGCTGCAATGGTGGTTCAACATCCACAAATCAATCAACATGATACACCACTTTAATAAAAGAAAGGACAAGAACCATATGATCTTCTCAATAGATGAGAAAAAGCACTTGATAAGTACAACATCCATTCTTGATAATAAAAACCCCTAACAAAGTAGGGATAGAGGGCACGGAACACACCTTAACATCATAAAGGCCATATACCAAAAACCTCACAGCAAATATCATCCTTAACAGGGAAAAATTGAGAGCTTTTTCTCTATGGTCAGGAATAAGACATGGATGTCCACTCTCACCACTGTTATTTAACATAATACTGGAAGTCCTGGACTCAGCAATCAGACAACAAAAAGAAATAAATGGCTTCCAATTGGCAGGGGAGAAGTCAAACTTTCACCTTTTGCAAACGACATGAGACTCTATATAGAAAATCTAAAAATCCCCACCAAAAAAAAAATGCTAGAATTGATACACGAATTCAGTAAATTAACCAGAAACAAAATCAATGTACAGAAATCTGCTCTGTGCACCAATAATGAAGCAGCAGGAAGATAAATCAAGGTATCAATCCCATTTTCAATTGTACCAAAAACTATAAGATACCTTGGAATACACCTAACCAAAGAGGTAAAAGATCTGTACCCTGAAAACTATAAAGCACTCATGAAAGAAATTGAAGACAGAAAGAAATGGAAGAATATTCTATGATCATAGATTGGAAGAATAAATATTGTTAAAATGTTTATGCAACCAAAAGCAATTTACAGATTTAATGCAATCCCTATCAAAATGCCAACAGTATTTTTCAGGAAACTAGAACAAATAATCCCAAAATTTGTATGGAAACACAAAAGACCCTGAATAGTCAAAGTAATCTTGAAAAAGAAAAGCAAAGGTGGCAACACATTTCCAGACTTTAAGCTGTATTATAAAGTTGTAGTCATCAGGACTGTATGGTACTGGCACAAAAACAGACACAGATCAATGACATAGAATAGAAAACCCAGAAATGGACCCACAACTGTATGGTCAATTAATCTTCAACAAAGCAGGAAAGAGTATCCAGTGGAGGGGGGGAATCTCTTCAATAAATGGTGTTCAGAAAACTGGCCAGCAATAGGCAAAAGAATGAAACTGGACTATTTTCTTAAACTATACACAAAAATAAATTCAAAATGGATGAAAGACCTAAATATGAGACAAGAAACCATCAAAATCCTAGAAGGAGAGCACAAACAGTAGTTTCTTTAACTTTGGCAGTAGCATCTTCTTGCTAGATATGTCTCCTGGGGCAAGGGAAACAAAAGCAAAGATAAACTATTGAGACTTCATTAAAATAAAAAGCTTCTGCACAGTGAAGAAAAAAATCAACAAAACTAAAAGACAACTTATGGAATGGGAGAACATATTTGTAAGTGGCATATCTGATAAAGGGTTAGTATCCAAAATATAAAAGAACCTACAAAACTAAACCCCTCAAATCAAAGAATCCATTTAAAATGGGAAGAAGAGTAGACATTTTTTCCCCCCAAGGAAGACATATAGATGTCTAACAGACACATGAAAAGATGCTCAACATCACTCATCAACAGGGAAGTACAAATCAGGGAAATACAAATACAATGGGATATCACCTCACATCTGTCAAATGGCTACAATTAGCAACACAGGAAATAACAAGGGTTGGCAAGAATGTGGAGAAAGGACAATCTTCTTACACTGTTGGTGGGAATGAAAATTGGTGCATCCGCTCTGGAAAACATTATAGAGGTTCCTCAAAAATTAAAAATAGAACTACCCTCTGACCCAGCAATTACACTGCAAAAAAGTCAGAGGAAATCAAACACTATGTGGAATTTAAGAAACAAAATGGATGAACATAGGGGGAAAAAAGAGAGGGAAACCAATAAACAGACTCTTAACTATAAAGAACAAAATGATGGTTACTGTAGGCAAGGTGGGCGGGGGGGGTGGCGACAAATTAAACAGGTGATGGGTATTGAAGAGGATACTTGTGATGAGCACTGGGTGTTGTACCTAAGTGATGAATCTCTAAATTCTACAACTGAAACTAATATTGCACTGTAATTTAGCTAGAATTTAAATAAAAACTTGGAAAAGGAAAAATAAATCCCTTTACTTCTCAATGGAAAAAAATAAATTTATAACTTAAGTATATTTTATATTACTAAAATTATATAAAATTTATCGACAATAGATATTGTCCTATTATGGAGCCTTGCAAATATTTTTTTTTTACTCTTGTGTATATAATTGGTCTTTTAGGTAAACCAACTTCCTTAACATCATCTCAATAACTTGTTAGAAACAAATATATTGCTATATTTAGTTGAAAATATTGAATCTGTCTACAAAAGTTTTCAAAATTAATTTAAAACCCAAGATAAAGAACTGGTCTTCTAAACTTTATGCTGTATCACAAAGCACACAGTTTAATTGTCTGCATGGCGGTATTACCAAAAAGGAGGAAGAATAGTTGACCTACCATTTTAACATACTATAGAGAAATGGAAGGATTTTGGATATTTGGTTTCAGCAAATAGAGTAGACAGAGCTAATGTGGACATTGATGCATGTTTAAAAAAAATGTATATAAATGTTACATTCAACATGACCAAAATGTTTAAATATATATCTGCACTCAAAAGAAAGGTGATCAGAAGAGGTGCCAGAAAAATCTCTAAGCTAGACTGACAAGCTTATCTGACTCTGGTGATCTAGTGATACATCACAGAAAATAGTTAGAGACCTAGATGATGAGAGGTAATATACATATGGAGATGAAAAACCTGGTCTTGGGTCAAGGTAAAGCAGAGAATTATATTTAAAATAGTATGAAATTGGGACCTTGGAATGACTGGCCCTTCAATGGAAGGAAATTTGACAGGTTCTGCCCACTGACCCAAGGAAGCTATAATGAATTGGTTCTTCTACCTAAAATTTCTAGGTGAAAAAAATATTAAATAAAAAAGTGGTGTCTAGACTGGAGGTGCAAGATGGTGGAGGAGTAGGAGACCTAAATTTCATCTGGTCCCAGAAATTCAGCTAGATAGGTATCAAACAATTCTGAATACCTACGAACTCAACATGAGATTGAAGAAAAGAATAGCAACAACCCTCTGAACAGAAAAGCGACCACTTTCTGGAAGGTAGGATATGCAGAGAAGTGAATCCAAGGGGATATTTGGAAGATAGATGGCAGGGGGAGGGAGCCTCCATCAGCCGGATACCGGCAAGTGATAGAGCACTGGAGCACAAAATCAGAACTTTTAGAAGTTGGCTCCCCTGAGGGACGTCACTCCAGTGGCTAAGCAGGGAGTGGAACCCTCGCTGGGACAGTGTGGTCTCAGGAGCCTCAGGGTCACAGAAAGACTGGGGGTGCCTGAATGCAGCAGAGCTCCCAGGTATTGGAGCGGGGAAGCCGGCTGCAGAGATGGAGCCGAGGAGTGGGCTCTCAGCTCCAGGTGGCCATAAACCATGATCCGAGGCACAGTTGGGCCACTACTCTTCCAGCAGGGACCCAACAAGTGGCAGATCCAGGGAGACTCCCCTTCCTCCCCCAGGAGGAGCAGCGCAGGAGCACACTGCAGGAATCTGCTGGGTTTGGAGACTCCAAACGGGGTCGAGTGCCAGAGATGGAAATGCTCGGTCACAGGCCGGGTAAGCATGGAGTGAGGCCGGAGACAAGGGAGACAGGAGTGATTGCTTTTCTCTGGGGGTGCACTGAGGAGTGGGGCCCCAAGTTCTTGGCTCCTCAGGGGTGGAGATTGGGAGGCTGCCACTTTCACTCTCATCCTCCAAAGCTGAACGGAAAGTTTTCAGGGAACAAAAGCTACTGAGAGCAAACCCAGGCAGATTACATAGCCAGGCCCCCAGCAAGGGTGGGGCAATTCTGCCTCAGGCAAGATGTTTGAGAATCACTGCACCAGGACCCTCCCCCAGAAGATTAGCAAGAAAAGCCAGGCAAGACCACGTTTACCAATCAATGAGAATGGCAGAATTCCAGCACTAGGGGAATACAGCACATAGAATTCATGTTTTTTTTCCAAGATGCTTTAGTCTTTCAAAGTTAATTTTTTCAATTTTATTTTTTTCTTTTTCTAATTTTTAGTTGAAGTTTTCTTCTTTCCTTTTTCAACCAACATCTTATCAATTCCTTTTTTAAAACTCTTTTTTAATTTTTTCATTTTTACACTCATATTGTATCTCTTCATTGTATCTAAACTTATTTTTTGTATATATATTTTTCTTTTAAAATTTTTCTTCTAACAGACCAAAATATACCCTAAATCTAGCATATGACATTGTCATAGTCTCCCACGTGATCACATTCTCTCTTTTTTTTCATTCTTTTTTCAACCAACTTCTTATCTTATCTATTCCTTTTTTAAAATCTTTTTTAATTTTCATCTTTACAGTCATATTCCATCCCTCCATCGTATTTACCCTTATTTTGTATATATATAAGTTTTTCTTTCTTTAAAATTTCGGGAGGCAATTTCTTCTAACAGATCAAAATACACCCAAAATCTAGTGTGTGGTTCTGTTAGTTTCACCAACCCGATCATAGTCTTTTTTTTCCCCTTTCTTTCTTCTCGGTTGTGGGCCTTTTCTGATTTGTTAAGTGTATATTTTTCTGGGGTCGTTGTTACATTTTTAGCATTTTTTAAGCATTTTCTTCTCTCTTTCATCTATTCTCCTCAGGACAAAATGACAAGAGAGAAAAACCTCAAAAAAAAAAAAAAGAGCAAGAGGTAGTACCGACTGCCAGGGATCTAATCAATACAGACATTAGTGAGATGTTGGAAATAGAGTTCAGAATGACGATTATAAAGATATTAGCTGGGCTTGAAAAAAGCATAAAAGATACTAGAGAATCCCTTTCTGGAGAAATAAAAGAACTAAAATCTAACCAAGTCGAAATCAAAAAGGCTATTAATGAGGTGCAATAAAAAATGGAGGCTCTAACTGCTAGGATAAATGAGGCAGAAGAGAGAATTAGTGATATAGAAGACCAAATGATGGGAAATAAAGAAGCTGAGAAAAAGAGAGATAAATAACTACTGGAGCACAAGGGCAGAATTCAAAGATAAGTGATACCATAAAGTGAAACAACATTAGAATAATTGGGATCCCAGAAGAAGAAGAAAGAGAGAGAGGGGCAGAAGGTATATTGGAGCAAATGATAGCAGAAAACTTCCCTAATTTGGGGAAGGAAACAGGCATCAAAATCCAGGAGGCACAGAGAAGCCCCTTCAAAATCAATAAAAATAGGTCAACACCCTGATATCTAATAGTAAAACTCACAGGTCTCAGAGGCAAAAATAAAATCCTGAAAGCAGCTCGGGACAAGAGGTCTGTAACCTACAATGGTAGAAACACTAGATTGGCAGCAGACCTATCCACAAACACCTGGCAGGCAAGAAAGGACTGGCATTACACATTCAGAGCATTAATGAGAAAAATATGCAGCCAAGAATATTATATCCAGCTAGGCTGTCATTGAAAATAGAAGGAGAGATAAAAAGGATCCAGGACAAGCAAAAACTAAAGGAATTTGCAAACACCAAACCAGCCCTAGAAGAAATATTGAAAGGGCTCCTGTAAGCAAAGAAAGAGCTTAAAAGTAACATAGACCAGAAAGGAATAGAGACAATATACAGTAACAGTCACCTTATAGGCAACACAATGGCACTAAATTCATATCTTTCAACAGTTACCCTGAATGTAAATAGGCTAAATGCCCCAATCAAAAGACACAGGGTGTCAGATAGGATAAAAAACAAAACAAGACCCATCAATATGCTGTCTGCAAAAGATTCATGTTAGACCTAAAAACACCTCCAGGTTTAAAG
Organism: Leptonychotes weddellii; assembly: GCF_054177405.1. Lineage (NCBI taxonomy): Eukaryota > Metazoa > Chordata > Mammalia > Carnivora > Phocidae > Leptonychotes > Leptonychotes weddellii. The sequence goes on from NC_138385.1 coordinate 45,341,821, forward strand.
TGAGGGGATGGAATACCATTTACCATGCTAATGGACATCAAAAGAAAGCTAGGGTGGCAATTCTTATATCAGACAAAGTAGATTTTAAACCAAAGTCTATAATAAGAGATGAGGAAGGAAACTACATGATACTTAAAAGGGTCTATCCAACAAGAAGATCTAACAATTTTAAATATCTATGCCCCTAATATTGGAGCAGCCAATTATATGAGCCAATTAATAACAAAAGCAAAGAAACACATCCACAATAATACCATAATAGTAAGGAACTTTAACACCTCCCTCACTGAAATGGACAGATAATCTAAGCAAAAGATCAACAGGGAAATAAAGGCTTTAAAGGACATACTGAATCAGATGGACTTCACAGATATATTCAGAACATTCCATCCCAAAGCAACAGAATATACATTCTTCTCTAGTTCCCATGGAACATTCTCCAGAATAGATCACATCCTGGGTCACAAATCTGGTCTCAACCGGTACCAAAAGATTGGGATCATTCCTTGCATATTTTCGGACCATGGTGCTTTGAAACCAGAACTCAATCACACGACGAAAGTTGGAAAGAACTCAAATACATGAAGGCTAAAGAGCATCCTACTGAAGAATGAATAGGTCAACCAGGAAATTAAAGAATAATTTTAAAAATTCATGGAAACCAATGAAAATGAAAACACAACTGTTCAAAATCTTTGGGATGCAGCAAAGGTGTTCCTAAGAGGAAAGTATATAGCAATTCAAGCCTTTCTCAAGAAACAAGAAAGGTCTCAAATACACAACCTAACCCTACACCTAAAGGAGCTGGAGAAAGAACAGCAAATAAAGCCTAAACCCAGCAGGAGAAGAGAAATAATAAAGATCAGAGCTGAAAATAATGAAATAGAAACCAAAAGAACAGTAGAACAGATCAACGAAACTAGGAGCTGGCTCTTTGAAAGAATTAACAAGATTGATAATCCCTGGCCAGACTTATCAAAAAGAAAAGAGAAATGACCCAAATAAATGAAATCATGAATGAAAGAGGAGAGATCACAACCAACACCAATGAAATACAATTATAAGAACATATTATGAGCAACTCTATGCCAGCAAATTAGATAATCTGGAAGAAAAGGATGCATTCCTAGAGACATATAAACTACCAAAACTGAACCAGGAAGAAATAGAAAACCTGAACAGACCCATAACCAGTAATGAAATTGAAGCACTAATCAAAAATCTCCCAAAAAACAAGAGCCCAGGGCCAGATGGCTTCCCAGGGGAATTCTACCAAACATTGAAAGAGGAATTAATACTTATTCTTCTGAAGCTGTTTCAAAGAATAGAAATGGAGGGAAAATTTCCAAACTCATTTTATGAGGCCAGCATTACCTTGATCCCCAAACCAGACAAAGACCCCATTACAATGGAGAACTACAGACCAATATCCCTGATGAACATGGATGCAAATATTTTCACTAAAATACTAGCTAATAGGATTCAACAGTACATTAAAAGGATTATTCACCACAACCAAGTGGGATTTATCCCTGGGCTGCAAGGTTGGTTCAACATCCGCAAATCAATCAATGTGATACACTACATTAATAAAAGAAAGAACAGGAACCATATGATCCTCTCAATAGATGCAGAAAAAGCATTTGACAAAGTACAACATCCTTTCTTGATTAAAACTCTTTACAGTGTAGGGATAGAGGGTACATATCTCAATATCATAAAAGCCGTCTATGAAAAACCCACAGTGAATATCATCCTCAATGGGGAAAAACCAAGAGCTTTCCCCCTAATGTCAGGAACATGGCAGGGATGTTCACTATCACTAATATTGTTCAACACATTACTAGAATTCCTAGCCTCAGCAATCAGACAACAAGAAGAAATAAAAGGCATCCGAATCAGCAAAGAAGAGTTCAAACTCTCACTCTTTGCAGATGATGTGATACTTTATGTGGAAAACCCGAAAGACTCCACCCCAATACTGCTAGACTCATACAGGAATTCAGTAAAGTGGCAGGATATAAATTCAATGCACAGAAATCAGTTGCATTTATATATACCAACAACAAGACAGAAGAAAGAGAAATTAAGGAGTCGATCCCATTTACAATTGCACCCAAAAGCATAAAATACCGAAGAATAAATCTAACCAAAGAGGCAAAGGATCTGTACTCAATAAATGATAGAATACTCATGAAAGAAATTGAGGAAGACACAAAGAAATGGAAAAACGTTCCATGCTCATGGATTGGAAGAACAAATGTGAAAATATCTATGCTACCTAGAGCAATCTACACATTCAATGCAATCCATATCAAAATACCATCCACTTTTTTCAAAGAAATGGAACAAATAATCCTAAAATTTGTATGGAACCAGAAAAGACCCTGAATAGCTGGAGGAATGTTGAAAAAGAAAACCAAAGCTGGTGGCATCACAATTCCAGACTTCAAGCTCTATTACAAAGCTGTAATAATCGAAACAGTATGGTACTGGCACAAATACAGACACATAGATCAATGGAACAGAATTGAGAGCCCAGAAATGGACCCTCAACTCTATGGCCAACTAATCTTCGACAAAGCAGGAAAGAATATCCAATGGAAAAAAGCAGTCTCTTCAACAAATGGTGTTGGGAAAATTGGACAGCAACATGCAGAAGAATGAAAGTGGACCATTTCCTTACACCACTCACAAAAATAGACTCAGAATGGTTGAATGCACTGTTAGGTATTTACCCCAAAGATACAATTGTAGTGATCCAATGACGTGGATGGAACTAGAGGGTATCATGCTAAGCGAAATAAGTCAATCAGAGAAGGACATGCATCACATGATCTCACTGATATGAGGAATTCTTAATCTCGGGAACCAAACAGGGTTGTTGGAGTGGTGGGGCGTGGGAGGGATAGGGTGGTTGGGTGATAGACCTGGGAGAGTGTATGTGCTATGGTGAGTGCTGTGAATTGTGTAAGACTGACGAAGCACAGACCTGTACCTCTGAAACAAATAATAAATTATATGCTAAAGAAAGAAAATAAGATAGTGGGAAGGGAAAAATGAAGGGGAGGAAACTGGAGGGGGAGACGAACCATGAGAGACTATGGGCTCTGAGAAACAAACTGAGGATTCTAGACGGGTGGAGGATGGGGGGATGGGTTAGCCTGGTGATGGTTATTAAAGAGGGTATGTATTGAATGGAGCACTGGTTGTTATACACAAACAATGAATCACGGAACACTACATCAAAAACTAATGACGTAATGTATGGTGATTAACACAACATAATAAAATTAAATTTTAAAAAGTGGTGTCTAAGACACCAAATGAGCACGTGGATTCAATTTTACACTACTTATCTGGTGTCTGAATCCTGAGGCCAATAAATGTACATGATACACCTGAGGGTACAACCACCAGGAGCAAAGTGGTGAGAATGGGCATTCTGGTGTTTTTCCTGATCTTAGAGGAAAAGCTTTCATTTTTTCACCATTATAAAGTTATCTGTTTCTGAAATATATAGCCTTTATTATATTGGAGTAATCTCCTTCAATTCCTATTTTTGTTGAATGTTTTTATCATTAAAGTGTGTTGAATTTCCTCAATGTTTTTTTCCGCGTCAATTCAGATGATCATTTGTTCCCTTCATTCTGTTACTGGGGTGTATTAAATTGAATGATTTTTGTATATTCAACCATTCCTACATTCCAAAAGATAATTATATTTTGCCATGGTGCATAATCCATTTAATATACTGTTGAATTCAGTTTGCTGGTATTTTATTGAAGATTTTTGTATCAATATTCATAAAAGATAGATAGATAGATAGATAGATAGATAGATAGATAGATAGATAGATAGATAGATAGATGATAGATGATAGATAAAGGGAGATCTCTTCTTGGGTCTAAAGTGCCTCTTGTAGACAGTATAAAGTTAGATCTTTTTGTTTGTTTGTTTTAAAATTTTACTTATTTATTTGAGAGAGAGAGACAGAGATAGTAACAGAGAGCGTGAGCAGGGAGGAGAGGGAGAAGCAGGCTCCTGCTGGGTAGGAAGCCTGACATGACCCTGGGATCATGACCTGAGCCGAAGGCAGACACCCAACTGACTGAGCCACCCCAGTGCCTCATCTTGTTATTGTTGTTGTTGTTGTTTCTATTTTTTTAAAGATTTTATTTATTTGACAGAGAGAGACACAGTGAGAGAGGGAACACAAGCAGGGGGAGTGGGAGAGGGAGAAGCAGGTTCCCGTGGAGCAGGGAGCCTGATGCAGGGCTCAATCCCAGGACCCTGGGATCATGACCTGAGTGGAAGGCAGACGCTTAATGACTGAGCCACCCAGGTGCCCCTGTTGTTGTTGTTTTTAATCTATTCTTTCAGTTTATGCATTTTGATTGGAGAGTTTGATTCATTCACATTTAAAATAATTAGTGGTAGGGAAACATTTATTCCATTTTGTTATTTTTTTGTACATCTTATAGCTTTTATTTTTCTTCTTACTGTCTTCCTTTCAGTTTAGCTGATTTTTATGTTGATATATTTTGATATCCTTCTTGTTGTCTTTTGTGTGTGTTCTTTTGGAATTTTTTTTTTGCAGTTTTCAGAGGAATTACATATAAAATCCTAATGTTATGAAAACCTATCTTTAATTGATACCAAATTAAGTTCTATCACATAAAATATAATGTGTTCTTTTATACAACTGCGCCCCAAATTATATCTCTTATTTATACCACAAACTGTATCTTTACAAAATGTTTACCTAGTAACATACATTTATTCTGAGTGTTTATGCTTTTATCTTTTAAATCATATAGAAAATGAAAAGTGGAGTTATAAATTAGTTATAATGATACTGATTTTTATGTTTTTTAAAGTATTCATTTTTACCAGAGAGCCCTAGGTTTTTGTATGGCTTTGTCTTCCTGTCTAGCATAATTTTATTTCAACTCAAAGGACACCTTTATCATGTCTGGTAGGGCAGATTTGGTATTAATGATCTCTCTTAGATTCTGTGTAGAAATATCCTAATTTCACTCTCACTTTTGAAGAATAGTTTTGGTGGATAATATATTTTTGGTTGATAGGGGTTTTGTTTGTTTGTTTGTTTAGTTTTCCTTTCAGCATGTCAAAAATATCATCCCACTCCATCTGGTCTGCAAGGCTTCTGTTGTGTTATTATTTTTGAATCCCTTATACATGATGAGTCACTTTTTATTGCAGCTATCAAGATTCTGTGTGTATTTGGTTTTTAATGATTTGATTATAATGTGCCACTGTGTGGGTCTCTTGGGATATAGTTCAATGAGCTTGTGTTTGTAGTGGGGAGCTAAGATGGTGTCATAGTATGAGAATCCTAGGCTTGCCTCATTCCTCAAACACAGCTAGATAAATATCATATCATTCCGAATACTCAAGAAATAGACCTAAGGACTGACAGAACACACTGCACAAATGGAGAGAGAGAAGAGGCCACATTAAGAAAGGTAGGAATTGCTGAGACATGGTTTGGGGGAGAAATATATCTCAAGTGTTGTGAAGGAGAGGGAGCCCTGGTCATGGAGAAAGGTGTGTGAGAGAGAGAGGAGTGCACGGGGGTCACACAAGGACAATACTTCCCCAAAGCCATTGGCTGGGAAAATTAGAGAGCTGATTTTCATGAGTTTTTGCAATCATCAGGGCTCAAAAACTGGAGTTTTAGAGATCTTTGGCATGGCTGGGATAGAACTCTGGGGGCACTGCCCTACTACTGAAGAGAAGGATGGCAGGTAACCAGGGGCAGAAAGTGGTGTGATTTGAGGATCATTTGAGACACTTGGGGAGAGACTATTCTCTGTTCTTGGAGTGCATCTGTGAGGGGTGGCATTGCCTCGCTGGGGACAAAAGAGCCAGCAAGAACCACTTCAATCCCTTGCTCCCCAGCATAGGTGCAGAGACACCTGCTGAGGGCAGCTAACCTGGACATGGCAGTTTAGCCTGCTTTTCTCCAAATCCCAAGCGCCTGTGCTCTGGTGTGATGGCCTTCAGTCAAAACTGTGTAAGTCCCAGCATGGCTAGGCCCTCCCCCAGAAGACCAACACAGATTCCTGCCACATTAGGTCCCTAAAATTTGGAGTTTCAAAAGTCATAGAATAGAGTCCAAAGTGTACTACACTCCTCCAGGGAGGCAAACAACCTGGAGACAGGCAGTGTGAAACCAGCTATCTAAAAAGGCCTAGACAACATTTGCATCAACATGGATGGAACTAGAGGAGATTATGCTAAGTGAGATAAGTCAGAGAAAGACAATTATCACATGGTTTCACTTATTTGTGGAACATGAGGAATAACATGAAGGACATTAGGAGAAGGAAGCAAAGAATGAAGGGGGGGAAATCAGAAGGGGAGATGAACCATGAGAGACTATGGACTCCAGGAAACAAACTGAGGGTTTTAGAAGGTAGGAGGGTGGGGAATGGGTGAGCCTGGTGATGGGTATTAAGGAGGACATGTATTGCATGGAGCACTAGGTGTTATACGCAAACAATGAATCATGGAATACTAAAAATAATAAATAAATAAATAAATAAATAAATAAATAAATAAAATAAAAAAAAAACCTAGAACAGACTAAGGAAATTATACATTCTTCTGGGAGGTTTCTCTTAGAGCATCAGACAATGACTCCCATTCCTGGGACAAAGGAGCTGGCTGGTGCCATTTCCCTCCCCCACCCCTCAGCATAAACTAATTTCAGTAAACAGCACAGTGCCAACACTGGCTGCCTAAACCAAGCCCTGCCTCCTGCACTCTGCTGGTACTGCTTTTCTTGAGAAACTGTGCCTAAGGACCAGCACAGCTGGCCTCTTCACTAGAAGACTAGCACAACCACCTGCATATACCACATCTACTAACCATAGACTTCTGCAAAATTTCATTTCTATTGGAAATAGCATCAGGTCAGGTCTCATTTAACAAGCAGACCAGAGCATACTTAGTTAAAACATGCCACACTCTGGCCAAGGTCCAAACAGTGCCCACTGCAGGCAAGAACCTCTACAGATGACTGACTTGAGGGATACAGCAGGCAAAAACACAGTGGCAGAGTGCATGCAGCACACACCAGACATACTTCCTGAAGCACCAGGTTTTGGACACTATATGGCCTCTTCTTCATAAAGCCATTACTATCAGGAGCAAGAAATATAACCGGATTCTCTAACACAGAGAAGAGAAAAGAGACCTAGAAAAAAATGCCAAGACAGAGGAATTCACCCAAAAGGAAAGAACAAGAAAAGGTCATAACCAGATATCTAATTGAAGCAGATATAAGTAATACACCCGATGCAAAATTTAAAGCAATAGTCATAAGGATACTCAATGGGCTTGAGAAAAGCATGAAAGATATCAGGGAGACCCTTAACCACAGACATAGAAGAACTAAAAAACAATCAAACAGAAATGAAAAAAGGCAGTATCTGGGACTTGAAACCAACTGGATGCAATGACCACAAGGATGGAAGAATCAGAGGAAAGAATAAATGATATAAAAGATAAAATTATGGAAAATAATGAAACTGAACAAAATAGAGAAAGAACAACTATGGATTATGAAGGTAGACATGGGGAACTCAGTGAGTCCATCAAACATAATAGCTTTTGTATAATAGGAGTCCCATAAGAAGAAAAGAGAGAAAAGGGGGCAGATAAATTATTTCAGGAAATAATAGCTGAAAATTTCTCTAATCTGGGGAAGGAAACACATATCCAGATCCAGAAGTCACTGAGAACTCCCATCAAAATCAACTAAAGCAGGCCAACACCAAGACATATTATAACTAAATTTGTAAAATATAATGATAAAGAAAAAATCTTAAAAATAGCAGGACAAAGGAAGTCCCTCATTTACAAGGGAAGGCCCATAAGTTTAGCAGCAGATATCTCCACACAAACTTGGCAAGCCAGAAGTACAAAAGCATAAAGTACACAATGTGCTGAATGGGAAAGATATGCAGCAAAGGATACTCTATCCAGCAAGGCTATCATTCAGAATAGATTAAAAGAGTTTCCCAGACAAACAAAACCAAAAGGAATTCATGACCACTAAACCATCCTGTAAGAAATTAAAGGGGACTCTTTGAATGGGAAGGGAAGACCAAAAGTGACAAAGACTAGGAAGGAACAGAGAAACATCCAGAAAGAACAACAAAACAAGTAATACAATGGCACTAAATACATATCTCTCAATAATTACTCTGAATGTAAATGGACTGAATGTTCCAATCAAAAGACATAGGGTATAAGATTGGGTGAAAAATCCCATCCCTATGCTGCCCACAAGAGACTCATTTTAGACTTAAAGACACCTACAAATTGAAAGTGAGGGGATGCAGAAACATTTATCATGCAAAAGGACATCAAAAGAAAGCTGGAGTAGAAATACATCAGAAAAAAATAGATTTTAAATAAAAAACTGTAGCAAAAGATGAAAAAAGACACTATATCATAATAAAGGGGACTATCCAACAGGAACATCTAGCAATTGTAAACATTTATGGCCCAAACATGGGAGCTCCCAAATATATAATACAATTAATAACACACATGAAGGAACTCATTGATAATAGCCCAGTAATAGTAGGGGACTTTAACAGCCTACTTATATCAATGTACAGTTCATTTAAGCAGAAAACCAACAAGGAAACAATGGCTGGAATAACAGATATATTCAGAACATTTCATCCTAAAGCAGCAGAATACACATTCTTTTCGAGTGCACATGGGACATTCTCCAGAATAGGTCACATACTGGGACACAAATCAGGCTTCAACAAATACAAAAAGATTGAGATCATACCATGCATATTTTCTGACCACAACATTTTGAAACTTGAAGTCAACCACAAGAAAAAAATTGGAAAGAGCACAAATACATGGAAGTTAAAAAACATCCTACCAAAGACTGAATGGGTCAAACAGGAAATTAAAGAATAAACAAAAAATACATGGAAACAAATGAAAATGAAAACACTTTGGTCAAAACCTTTGGGATGGAGTGAAAGTAATCATAAAGGCAAGTATATAGCAAAAGAAGCCTACCTCAAGAAGTAAGAAAAATCTCAAGTTAAAAACCTAAAAAGATTAGAGAAGAAATAAATGATATAGAAACTAAAACAAACAAACAAACAAACAAAAAACCAGAACAGATCAATGAAACCAGGAGCTGGTTCTTTGAAAAAATTAATAGAACCTAATCTTTGATAAATCAGGAAAGAATATCCAATGGAAAAAATACAATCTTTTCAACAAATGGTGTTGGAAAAAATTAGTGTTGGGAAAACTGGACAGTGACCTGGAAAAGAATGAGACTGGGCCACTTTTGTACACCATGCACAAAAATAAATTTAAAATGGATGAAAGACCTAAATGTGAGAGAGGAAACCATCAAAATCCTAGAGGACAACACAAGCAGTAACCTCTTTGACATTGGTCATAGCAAGTTTTTACAAGATATGTCACTTGAGGCAAGGGAAACAAATGCAAAAATAAGCATTTGGGACTTCATCAAAAAAAAAGCCTTCTGTATAAGTGAAGAAAACAATCAACAATGGTAAAAGGCAACTTTCAGATTGGGAGAAGATATTTACAAATGACATATCTGATAAAGAGCTAGTATTCAAAATCTATAAAGAACCTATCAAACTCAACATTCAAATAAACAAAAAATCCAGTTATACAATGGGCAGAAAAAAATAATAGACTTTTTTCCAAAGAAGATATACAGATGTCTAACAGACACCTGAAAAGATGCACTCATCATCAGGGAAACACAAAGCAGAACTACAATGAAATATCACCTCACACTTCTCAGAATGGCTACAATTAACAAAAAAGGAAACAACAGGTGTTGGCCAGGACGCAGATAAAGGGGAACCCTCTTACACTGTTAGTGGGAATGCAAACTGATGCAGACACTCTGAAAAACATTATGGAGGTTCCTCAAGAAGTTATAAATAGAACTACCCTATGATCCAGCAATTGCACTACTAGGTATTTACCTAAAGGATTAAAAATACTGATATGAAGGGACATATGCACCCTCATGTTTATAGCATTATTATCAATAATATCCAAATTATGGAAAGAGCCCAAATGTCCATTGACTGATAAATGGATAAAGAAGAGGTGGTATGTGTGTATGGGTGTGTATGTGTATATATATAAGGGAATATTACTCAGCCATAAAAGTAAATGAAATCTTGCCATTTGCAACGTCATGATGGATAGAGTTAGAATTATGTCAAGCAAAATAAGTCAGTCAGAGAAAGACAAATACCATATGATTTCAATCATATGTGAAATTTAAGAAACAAAACAGATGAACATAGTGGGGATAAAAAATGAGAGGCAAACCAAGAAACAGACTCTTAAATACAGAGAACAAACTGAGGGTTGCTGGAGAGGAGGTATGCAAGGGGATGAGTTAAGTGGGTGATGGGTATTAAGGAGGGCACGTGTGGTGAAGAGCACTGGGTGTTATACGCAACTGATGAATAGTTGAACACTACATCAAAAACTAATGATGTATTATATTCTGGCTAATTCAACATAATAATAAAAATAAAGTAAAATAAAAAATTAAAATTAAAAAATTAAAAAAATAAGACAGCGGAGGTGGATAGCATGTAAAGATATATATGAAACCAGATTGACCATGAGTTGGTAATTGTTGAAGCTGGGTAATAAAGGCATGAAGATTTATTATACTACTATATCTTCGTATATTTTGGAAATTTTCCATAATAAAAGTTGAAAAATATGGAAAAAATTAGGAAAGAGCTATTGCTTTTAAATCCGTATTTTGCTCAATTTCTGGAATTTTTCGGGCATTATTACTTAAATTACACTCCCTGAAACCTTCCCTTTCTCATGTCATTCTCATACTCTCATAAAGAGTATATTTGTCCAATTGCTGCTTTTCCTTATTCCCTTAATCTATTAACTTTTCTTTATTCTTATTTTTCTTTATTGCTTTCCAGACTCTATCATTCAAATTACCTGTCTCCAAGCTTGTTGGTTCTCTTTTGTATCTGTTTGAGTTGGTTGTTGAATGCTTCTAGTGAATTTTTCAATTCAGTTCTTGTTTATTTCCAGCTCCAGAATTTCTGTTTTTTTTTGGGGGGGTGGATATTTCTGTGTTGATGTTCTTATTTTTTTTTCCATATATTATTTTCCTGATATCCTTTATTTCCTTTTTTGTGTTTTCCTTATGTTCTTGAGCATATGTAAGATGGTTTTTATGAAGTCTTTATCTAACAAGTCTTAGTGTGTGTTTCTTCAGGAGCAATTTCTGAAGATTAATTTTTGATCCTTTGAATTTTCCATGTTTCCCTCTTGTTTTTTGTATCCCTTGTAAACTTTTACATTGGCTGTAGCAACTTCTTTCTAGATATGTCTCCTGAGGCAAGGGTATTTTTGGTATTTGAAGAAGCAGCCACTTCTTTCATTTTTTTCAGACTGGTGTGGAAGATCTTTACAAATTAATGAACCCCTTGATATTAGAATGGAATAAAGGATTAACACATTCTCAGGTCTTTTCTGGACATCCATTTTGACTGGGCCTGTTTGTCTCCTTTTTTTGCCATTTTGCTATGGAGATATACATATATATATCCATAATTACATATTTTATATATATAAACATATATAATTATAAATATAAATATATAAATAAAATAAATATAAATAAATAAATAAGTAAATAAAATATGATTATATAATTTCCCAAGTGGTCTCACCCCAGCTTTTCTGGAGGACATATGTGTTATATTATATTTTGTTGTTAAGCCATTTTCTTTTAATAGTAGTAAGAACACAACATAATTTCTACCCTCTTAAAATTCTAAGCGCACAATAGAATATTAACAGTAGGCACAATTATCTATGAGATTTCTAGAATTTATTTTTCTTGTATAACCAAAACTTTATACTCGTTGAACACCAACTCCCCATTTTCTCCTTTCCCCAGTGCCTGGAAACCACTATTTTCCTCTTAGTTTCTATGAGCTTAACTACTTGACTCATGCAGTATTTGTCCTTCTGCACTGATTTACTTCACTTAGCTTAATGTCCTCCAGGTTCATCCATCTTGTCACAAATGGCAGCATTTCCTTATTTTTAAAGCTGAATAATTTTTCTTTGTATATGTTTACCATGTTTTCCCGGTTCATTCATCAAATCAATGGATAATTAGGATGATTACATACTTTGGCTATTGTAAATAATGCTGCAATGAAAATGGGAGTGCAGATATCTTTTTGAGATAGTGATTGTATCCTCTTCAGGTATATACCCAGAAGTAAGATTGCAGGATCATAAGATATTTCTGTATTTATTTTTTTTGAAGAACCTTCATGGTGTTTTCCATAGTGGCTGAACTATTTTACATGCATCCCAACAGTACTCAAGGATTCCAATTACTCCACATCCTCATCAACACTTGTTGCCACTTATCCTTTTTTTTTCCCATTTATTTATTTATTTATTTATTTTTAAGATTTTATTTATTTATTTGACAGAGAGAGACACAGTGAGAGAGGGAACACAAGCAGGGGGAGTGGGAGAGGGAGAGGCAGGCCTCCTGCAGAGCGGGAGCCCGATGCGGGGCTTGATCCCAGGACCCTGGGATCATGACCTGAGCCAAAGGCAGACGCTTAAGGACTGAGTCACCCCGGCGCCCCTCTTATCCTTTTGATAATAGCTACCTTAACAAGTATAAGGCGATATCTTTTTGTAGTTTTAATTTGCATTTCCCTGATGGTTAGTGATGTTGAGCATCTTTTCATATTCATGTTAACAACTTATATGTCTTCTTTTGAGAAATGTCTATTTAGTTTTTTGCCCATTTTTAATTAGGTTATTATGATTATTATGTTTTATTTTGCTATTGATTATTAATATCTAAATATTCTAGATATATTATCAGATATATGGTTTGCAAATATTTTCTCACATTCCATATGTTGCCTGTTAGATCTGTTGATTGTTCACTGTACAGAAGCTTTTAGTTTGTTGTACTCAAATTTGTCTATTTTCACTTTTATTGCTTGTGGCTTAGGTATGATATCCAAAAAAAAACATTGCTAAGACCAATGTCATGAAGATTTTCTCCTGTGTTATCTTCTAGGAGTTTTACAGTTTCAGGTCTTACATTGAAATCTTTAATGTGTTTTGAGTTGTCTATTTTAAGCTGACGATAACTTAACATTTTTAAAGATTTTATTTATTTATTTGAGAGAGAGAGGGAGAAAGAGAGAGAGACAGTGGGGGGAGGAGCAGAGGGAGAGGGACAAGCAGACTCTACACTGAGGACAGAGCCTGACACAATGCTCAATCCCATGACCGTAAGATCATGACCTGAGCCAAAGCCAAGAGTTGGACACCCACCCAAATGAGCCACCCAGGAACCCTGAAAATAACTTTAATCATATTAAAAAATTCTACAGTTTAATTCTCTCCCTCACACACTTTATGTTGTTTATGTCACAATTTACCTAGTTTTATATTGTGTATTTATTAACAATTTTTAGTTATTGCTATTCTTAATACTCATATCTTTTAAATTTTATACTAGAATTAAAAAGTGGGGGTGCCTGGGTGGCTCAGTAGGTTGGGTGTCTGCCTTTGCTTCAGGTCATAATCTCAGGATCCTGGGATCAAGCCCTGCATCGAGCTTCCTGTTCAGTGGGGAGCCTGCTTCTCCCTTTCCCTCTGCCCCTCCCCTCACTGCTTGTGTTCTCTCTTGCTCTGCTCTCTCACTCTCAAATAAATAATATCTTCATAAAAAAATGAATTACACTCCACCATTACAGTATTACAGTATTCTGTATTAGTCTATAATTTTACATTTCCTAGTAGTGTTATACTTAAACATGATGCCATATGCTAACTGTTGTAGCATGGGCCAGGATGTTGGAGATACACTCCATTCATCTCCCTCATTCTCTGTGGAGAAACCTTGAATTCTGTATCTTCTGTCAATCTCAAAGAGCTGTGCTGGCTGCAGCAATCCCTGTCCGTTTTCCTTTTTATTTTTTTCCTAACTACCACTAGGTGTCTGAACTATGCTAGTTCCATCAGTGTTATGTGAAAGGAGACAGAAACCAGCCCCTCAGGCAGCACTCTGAAAGCTGGAGAAACACTTCATCCATCTCCATCCCTTCTGGAGGAGATGCTTCAGATTCTCTCAATCTTGCAGAGCTGTGCCAGTGGCAGTAGGCTGTCTACATCTTTCCTTTGTTTTCAACTGCCCACAGGCATCTAAATATACTGGTTCTACCAGCACTCCATGTAAGGTGGGACAGAAATTAACCCTTCGGCAGTGCACTGAAAGGCCAGGACATTGAAGTCATGCTCCATTCTCTCTTTTACCTGAAGAAGTAATGGCCAGAGGAGATAACTCTTGGTGTTGGGCTATGTCAGTTTGGAGGGAGGCACTGATGTGGGTAAAGTGTAATTATTCTTACTTTTCCAATCCTGCTGTTCTGAGTTTTGTATTCATCTGGATTACTGCAACTTCCTAACTGGGTGCTCAAATTCTCATAAAAGTATTTTGGTGCATATATCATTGTTAAATTCGTGGTTCTGTGGGAGAATGAGGATTGAGACTTCCTATTCCTCCATCTTAGTCAATGCTTTCCTTTCCTGCAATACTTTGCCCCAGAAATCTATAGGTCTGAAGTGCCCCTGCAGTTTTCATTCATCATAGAAACTGCCACTGCCTCTGAAGCTTCCATCCTGAAAGCCAAAGTGTCCTGCCATTCCTATCTGAGCTCCAAGTCAAGCAAAACAAATACCAGTTAGCCTATCAACCCACACATATGGCAGAACATTGCAAACAATCTCCATTCTGATTTTTTTTTTTTTTTTGGCCCAGGAGAGGGAATGAGAAATCAGACCACTTCTTCTAGATCTCTGCCACCTCACATTGAGGAAGGAGGGGAGTAAGAAAGAGTAAAAATGCCATGAAATTTCCTACCATTTTGAATGTGGCTTTTGTTTGACATTCATGTGGTTGCAGTAGATCTTTGACTTCATTCTAGAGCTATAAAGTTAATTAGTCTATAGTTGTTTATTTGATGTTTCCATGGGGAAACAAGGTCCAGCAACTTTGTAGCTTGCCATCCTATTGACATTACTCTCTAATCCATTATTTACATTATTTTACTTTTCATTTTTATAAATATATTTTGTACTTTTTCATATCTGTTATGTCATTTTTATGGTTTCCATTTCTTTGTAGATATTTTCGCACTTGTCATATATTTCCTAAGTATTATAAATCTGGCTACTTAAAAATTTGCATCTGATAATTCAAGCATATGAAGTCTTTGTGGACCTATTATTGTCTGATTTTTCTGATATTTCTCATACATGGTAACCTGTTTTTTTTTTTCCCTGTGAATTTTATTTTGACTGTGAACTGCTTACTTCTTGGAAAAAAAATAACTGCTGGGATTATTTGAGACATAGAATGAAGGTGAAATTCTCCAGATAAGGTTTGCCTTTCATCTATCAGATGCTTTGGGACAGCAGTAACATGAGATTACTATGTTCTGATGGAAGGTTTGGATTTTAAAATGTTAACTGAATAGTATGAATTTGGGGTGAAAATACTGTAAGAACTAGTTTATATTTATAATTTTGGGGTGTACTTTTAGTTCTGCAATGCCTGGTATTACAACTTTCCTGTAGTTTGTGGGGCAAAAGTGATAGAAGGACATACATGCAGTTTATTTCTAGGTGAAACTTACTAGGATGGGATAAGTTTTGGGGTGTCCCAGTATTGTGGGGAAGGTATCTCCTGCTTGACACCCCATCTTAGGGATGCCCAGGTTTTTGTTTGCATTTCTTCAAACCCTTCAAGACTATCAAAATCTATTAAATTTGGCCAGATTTGGGGGGAAAAACTTTAGGGCAAATGTAGCTTAGTGTTCTCCTCACTATCTTTGGTTTTTATTCACTTGATAATTCTTTACCATTTCATCTATTCCTCCTTTTTTTCAATTAAAGTGTAGTTAACATTAGTTTCAGGTGTACAACTTAGTGATTTAATATTTATATACATTATGAATTGGTCACCACAATAATTCTAGCTATCTGTCGCCATATAAAGTTGTTACATACTGCTAACTATATTCTCTATGCTGTACATTGTATCACTGTTTCTTATTTTTTTTAATAACTGGAAGTTTGTACGTTTTAATCCTTTGCCCCTATTTTGCCCATGCCCCATCCCCTTCCCTTCTGGCAGCCACCAGATTGTTCTTTGTATCTGTGAGTCTGTTTCTGTTTTGTTTTGTTTTGTTTGTTCATTTGTTTTGTTTTTTAGATATCACATATAAGTGAAATGATATGGTATATAGCTTTCATTTGGATCTATTTCACTTAGCATAATACCTTCAAGGGCCATCTATATTGTCACAAATGGGAATATTTCATTATTTTTATGGCCAGATAATATTCCATTGTGTATATATGTAGACTGTTAGTAGTTAAGTTTTTTGGGAGTCAAAGTTATACAGAATTTTTTTGACGGGGGTGGGGGTCAGTACCCTTAACCCTTGCATTATTCAAGGCTTAACTATAGTTGTCCAGTTTTCTCAATACTATTTATTGAAGAGATTGTTTTTTCCTCATTGTATGCCCTTTCATCCTTTGATAACAAATTAATTGACCATATTAGCATGGATTTATTTCTGGGATCTCTATTCTGTTCCCTTGATCTATGTGTCCATTACCATATCTATGTGCACCAGTACCATAGTATTTTGATTATTATGGCTTTGTAGTATAGTTTAAAATCAGGGAGCATGATACTTCCAGCTTTGCTCTTCTTTCTCAAGATTGCTTTGGCTATCTGAGGTCTTTTGTGGTTTCATATAAATTTTAGTATTATTTGTTCTAGTTTTGTGAAAAATGTCATTGGTATTTTGAAAAGAATTGCATTAAATCTGTAGATCGCATTGGGTAGTATAGACATTTTAACAATACTAATTCCTCCAATACATGAGCAAAATATATCTTTCCATTTATTTCCATTGATTTCAATTCCTTCATCAAAGTCTTCTAGTTTTCAGAGTAGTCTTTCACCTCATTGACTAAATTTATTCATCAGTATTTTATTCTTTTTGTTACAACTGTATTTTTTTCTTAATTTCTCTAATAGTTTATTAGTTTGTAGAAATGCAACAGATTTGTGTGTATTAAATTTGTATTATTCAACTTGACTGAATTCATCTATCAGTTCTAATAGTTTTCAGATGGGTCTTAGATAGATATAGATAGATAGATAGATAGATAGATAGATAGATAGATAGATAGATAGATGATAGATAGATGATAGGTAGATATTACCATGTCTCCAAATAGTGACAGTTTTTTTTTTAATATTTTATTTATTTATTTAATTGACACAGAGAGAGAGAGAGAGACAGCGAGAGAGGGAACACAAGCAGGGGGAGTGGGAGAGGGAGAAGCAGGCTTCCCGCTGAGCAGGGAGCCCGATGTGGGGCTCGATCCCAGGACCCTGGGATCATGACCTGAGCCGAAGGCAGACGCTTAACCGACTGAGCCACCCAGGTGCCCACTGATGGTATTTTGATAGGGATTTCATTAAGTGTGTAGGTTGCTTTAGGTGGGTATAGACATTTTAACAATATTTTTTCTCCCAATCCATGACCATGGAATGTCTTTTCATTTCTTTGTGTCCTCTTCAGTTTCTTCCATCAGTTTTTTATAACTTTCAGATTGCAGGTCTTTCACCTCTTTGGTCAGGTTTATTCATAAGTATTTATTCTTATTGGTGTAATTATTAATGGGATTATTTT
Organism: Leptonychotes weddellii; assembly: GCF_054177405.1. Lineage (NCBI taxonomy): Eukaryota > Metazoa > Chordata > Mammalia > Carnivora > Phocidae > Leptonychotes > Leptonychotes weddellii. The sequence continues at coordinate 45,359,691 of NC_138385.1, forward strand.
CTTAATTTCTCATTCTGCTGCTTTGTTAGTGGTGTATAGAAATTCAACACATTTCTGTACATTGATTTTGTATCCTGCAATTTTATTCAATTCATTCGTCAGTTCTTGCAGTTTTTTGGTGTAGTCTTTCTGGTTCTCTATAGATACAATCATGCCATCTGCAAATAGTGAAAATTTGACTTCTTCTTTGCCAATTTGGATGCCTTTTATTTATTTTTGATTGCTGTGGCTAGGACTTCCTGTACTATGTTAAATAAAAGTGGTGAGAGTGAACATCCTTTTGTTGTTCTTACCTTAGGGGAAAAGCTCTGTTTTTCCCCATTGAGCATATTTACTGTGGGTTTTTCATATATATGGTCTTCATTACGTTGAGGTATGTTTCCTCTCTCCCTACTTTGTTAAGTGTTTTTATCATGAATGCATATTGTACTTTGTCAAATGCTTTTTGTACATCTATTCAAATGATCATATGGTTCTTATACTCTCTTTTCTTGAAGTGATGTATCATGTTGATTGATTTGTGAATATTGAACCAGGTTTGCAACTCGGGAATAAATCCCACTTGATCATGGTGAATGTTTTATTTTTAATGTGTTATTAAATTTGGTTTGTTAATATTTAATTGAGGATTTTTGCCTCTGTGTTCATCAAGGATATTGTCTTGTAGTTTTTTGTTTTTTGTTTTTTTTTGTTTTTTTTTTTTTGGTGGTGTCTTTATCTGGGTTTGGTATCAGGGTAATGCTGGCCTCACAGAATGAATTTGACATTTTCCCTCTTTTTCTATTTTTTGGAATAGTTTCAGAATAATAGGTATTAACTCTTTAAATGTTTGGTAGAATTTGCCTGTGAAGCCATCTGATCATGCAATTTTGTTTGTTGGAATTTTTTGATTACTAATTCAATTTCTTTTCTGTTATTGGTCTGTTCAAGTTGTCTATTTTTTCCTGTTTCAGTTTTAATAGTTTATATGTTCTAGGAATTTATCCATTTCTTCTAGGTTGTCCAAGTTGTTGGCATATAGTTTTTCATAATATTCTCTTATGATTGTTTGCATTTCTGTGGTGTTGATTGTTATTTCTCCTCTCTCAGTTTTTATTTTATCTATTTGAATCTTTTATTCTGTTTTTTTTTTTGATAGGTCTGGCTAGAAATTGTATAAATTCATTGATTTTTTTTTCAAAGAACCAGTTTTGGTTTCAGTGATCTGTTTCATTGTGTTTTTTTTTTTAATTTAAATTCAATTAGCCAACATATAGTAGATCATTAGTTTTTGGTGTAGTGGTCAATGAATCTTTAGTTGCATATAACACCCAGTACTCATCACATCACATGCCCTCCATAATGCCCATCACCCAGTCATTGTTTTTTGTTTTTAGTTTCTATATATCTTATTTCTGCTTTAATTTTTATTATGTCCTTCCTTCTGCTGTTTTTAGGTTTAGTTTATTTTTCTTTTCCTAGCCTCTTTATTTTAAGGTTAGTTTATTTATTGGAGATTTTTCTTGCTTCTTGAGGTAGGCCTGCATTACTACATACTTCCTTCTCTTGACTGCTTTTGCTCCATTCCTCAGATTTGGTCTGTAGTGTTTTCATTTTAATTTGTTTTCATGAACTCTTTAATTTCTTTTTTGATTTTGTGGTTGACCCATTCATTGTTTAGTAACATGTCATTTAAACTCTATGTGTTTCTGGTCTTCCCACGTGTGTGTGTGTGTGTGTGTGTGTGTGTGTGTGCGTGCTTGACTTCTAGTTTCATCGTGTTGTGGTCAGAAAAGATGCATAGTATGACTTTGATCTTCTTGAATTTGTTAAGGCTTGTTTTGTGGCTAATATGTCATCCATTCTGGAGAATGTTCCATATGTACTGGATAACAATGTGTATTCGGCTCTTTTAGGATGGAATATTGTGAATATATCTGTTAAATCCATATGTTGCAGTGTGTCATTCAAAACAATTTTTCCTTGTTGAATATTTGGATGATATGTTTATTGATTTAAGTGGTTGTTAAAGTCCCCTACTATCAATGTATTACTGTCAATTTGTTCCATTATGTTTGTTATTAAATGTTTTGTGTATTTGGGTGCTCCTATGTTGGGTGCCTAAATATTTATAATTGTTATATCTTCTCGTTGGATTGTTCCCTTCATTATTATATAGTATCCTCCTTTGTCTCTTGTTACATTCTTTGCCTTGAAATCTAATTTGTCCAATGTAAGTATTGCTACTCTGGCTTTCTTATGACAACCATTTGTATGCTAGATAATTCTCCATTCCTTAACTTTCAATATGCAGGTTACTTTAGGTCTAAAATGAGTCTCTTGTAGGCAGCATAGATGGGTCTTGTTTTCTCATTCATTCTGTCACCCTATGTCTTTGGATTAGAGCATTTAGTCCATTTGCATTCAAAATAACAATTGATAGATATATATTTATTGCCATTTTATTACTCATTTTGTGGTTGTTTCTGAAGGTTTTCTCTGATCTTTCTTTCATGTTTTGCTGATTTTTTAGTGATATATTTGGATTTCTTTCTCTTTATGGTTTGTAAAATTATTAGTGGTTTTTGATACATGATTACCATTAGGTTTGTATATAACCTCTTCTGCATATAGCTATCTATATTAAGTTGATGGTCATTTATGATTGAACCCATTCTTATCCCCTCTCCTCCCTATGTCTTAGGTGTATGTTATTATACTTTATATCCTTTTTTTGTGAGTTCCTTTACTGATTTTTTATAGAAATATTCATTTTTACTGCTTTTGTGTTTCCTACCTTTATAATATCACTTGGTCTCTCCTTTCCACTCATATTTCCTGCAGGGCTAGTTTAGTGGTCATGAATTCCTTTAGATTTTTTTTCAGAAATTCTATCTCTCTCTCTATTCTGAATGATAGCCTTGCCAGAAAGAGTATTCTTGGCTACAGATTTTTCCCATTCAACATTTTGAATATATCATGCTGTTCCCTTCTGCCTTGCAATTTCTTTTGAAAAATATCCTGCTAGACTTTTTGGTTTTCCCTTATAACTTACTGCTGTCTTTTATCTTTCTCCTTTTAAATATTTTTCTTTATAATTATATTTTTCAAATTTAAGTACAATATGTCTTGGTGGGGTACTGCTTTTGTTGATTTTGATGGAAGTTCTTTGTGCCTTCTGGGTCTGGATATCTGTTTCCTTCCCCAGAGTAAGGAAGTTTTCAGCTATTATCTCTTCAAATATATTTTCTGATCCCTTCTCTCTCTCTTATTCCACTGTGACTCTAATATAAATGTTATAATGTTTGATGGAGTCACTGAGTTCCCTAAGTCTATTCTCATTTTGCATAATTCTTTTCTCTCTCTTTTCTTCAGCTTGATTACTTTCCTTTACTATGTCTTCTAGGTTACTAATTTGTTCTTCTGCTTCTTTCATCCTGATAATCATTCCATGAAGTGTGTTTCTCATTTCTTTTTTGTGCCTTTTATTTCTGCTATGTTATTCATTATCTCTATGTTAAGAGTTTCATTCATGTCTTCTATTCTTTGCTCAAGTCCAGTGAGTATCTTTATGATTATTGCTTTAAATTCTCCATCAGGCATGTTACTGATACCTATTTCACTTAGATCTCTGTCCATGGCCTTGTCTTTCTCTTTCATTTGGGATAAATTCTCTGTCTCCTCATTTTGTCTGTTTCTCTGTGTCTGTTTCTCTGTGTTAAGGAAGTCAGCTATGCCTTCGGGTCTTGAAAGTAATGACTTTATAATGATGAGGTCCTGGAGTGCACTGAAATTCAGTGTCCCTTTTCACCAGAACCTGGCACTTCAGGAGTGTCCTATGTGTTTCTAATTCCTGCTTTTGTATCTGAATCACTTTTCCTTTCAGTGTGATCATCTTCATTAACTCTCTGCCTATTGTGGGCTTTTCTTGCTCTTTGTGGTGTTAGTGGGACCCAGGCAAGCCAGCTGTGAGGGGATGTGCCCACTGGGGAACTTGGGAGCAGGGTGGTGGTGTTAGTAAAATGTACACTGAGCCACTAGTCCTATGCCAGATATGCAAAGCCCTATGGTAGCTTGGGGCTGTTGGCTGGAGCAGCCAGGTGTGTAAGACTGGGCACAGCATGTGGTGATGGCCAGGTATAGCTGGGCGCTATATGGGATGGTGGCTGGGGTCATGCACCTTGGCACAGCTCAGTGGCTGGGCACTGTGTAATGGCTAGTTGTGGTGCAGGGCAGCAGTGTGCATCAGGTTGCTGGGCAAGGTGAGCTTGAGGCTTTAACAAAATTTGTTCTGTACGCTTAACAAAGTTTGCTCTGAGCCCAGGGCCAGGGCTAGCTGGCTTAGAGTTGGTGAGTCCTCAGGAGAACTCATGGGTGTGGCACACTGCTAGCAGGTTAGTTAGCAAGTGTCTTTGCAGTCCTCAAGGTGTTTCTGTGTTTATGCTGGGGCCTGGGGGAGGAAATTGGCACCTACCAGCTCCCCCATTTTTGGAGAAGTCCCACAACATGCTCCAAAATCAATGAACAGATCTGTTTTCTGTTTGCCCCCCTGGTGGCATTATGTAAACTTCAGTTTTTATGTTGCCCCTCTTTGTGAGCCACTGTCTGTTTAAGGGCAGCAACCCAGCTGTCACTCACTCTCCTGCCTGGCACAGTGCTGAGACAAGTGACTTTTAACATTCTAGGCTTCAAGTCACAGTGGTTATACAAACTCATGGAATTCAGTCCCTTTGGTTTTCAGAGTCAAATATTATAGAAATTAGCCTTCCTTTTATGTGCTTCTTGGTGGGAAGGCCCATTTCTCTTCCCTCTCCAGTTTGCAATTCCCTCCCACCTGCAAGCAGCCTCCCCCTGCCTTTCTGACCTCCCAAAACTTTAAGATGAAGTTTCTTCTTTGTATTTACTCATGGAGTTTGTCCTGGCAGTCTTTGAATCACTCTCTAGTTTACTGAATTGAATGTGGATGATATGTAGTTGTAAATGTGGGACAGAATGAGTTCAGTGTTTTCCTACTCCACCATCTTCCCAAGCTTCCAAGTTTTTATTTTAATTTCAGTATAATTAAAACAGTGTTACATTTGTTTCAGGTGTACAATATAGTGATTCAACAATTCTATACTAGTTGCTCATCAATGATAAGTGTACTCTAATCCCCATCAACTATTTCACCCATCCCCCATCCATTTACTATCTAGTAACCATCAGTTTGTTCTTTATAGTTGAGAGTCTGTTTCTTGGTTTGATTCTCTCCTTTTATTATCTTTGCTCATTTGTTTTGTTTCTAAAAATCCATATGTGAGTGAAATCATATGGTACTTCTCTTTCTCTGATTGAATTATTTCACTTATTATACTCTCTAGCTCCATCCATGTTGCAAATGGAAAGATTTCATTCTTTCTTATGGCTGAATAATATTCCATTATATATATATATATTTTTTAAAGATTTTATATATATATTTTAAAGATTTTATTTATTTCACACAGAGAGAGAGAGATAGCAAGAGAGAGAGCACAAGCAGGGGGAGTGGCAGTAGAGGGAGAGGGAGAAGCAGGTTTCCCGCCGAGCAGGGAACCCAATGCAGGACTCAATCCCAGGACCCTGGGATCATGACCTGAGCCGAAGGCAGACGCTTAACAACTGAGCCACCCAGGCACCCGATATATATATACACATCTATTTTATCGATTCTTTTATCAGTGAACACTTGAGATGCTTCCAAAATTTGGCTATTATAGATAATGCTGCTATAAACGTCAAGGTGTGTTAACATCTTTCAATCAGTGGTTTTGTATTTTTGTGGTAAATACCCAGTAGTGCAATTACTGGATCATATGGTAGTTCCATTTGTAGCTTTTTGAGGAAATTCCATACTGTTATCCTAGTGGCTTCACCAGTTTATACTCCTACCAACAGTGTGCAAGTTTTCTTATTTCTGTACATCCTATTAAACAAGAGTTGATTCTTGTGTTTTTGATTTTAGCCCTTCTGACAAGTGTGAGGTGATATTTCATGGTAGTTTTGATTTGCATTTCCCTGATAATGAATAGTGTTGAGCATCTTTTCATGTGTCTGTTGGTCATGTGAATATCTCATTTGGAGAAATGTCTATCCACATCTCTGCCCATTTTTAATTGGACTCTGTTTTTGTGGTGTTTAGTTGAATATATTCTTTATATATTTTTTTCTTCCAAGATTTTATTTAAATTTAATTTTTTTAACATATAGTGTAGTATTAGTTTCAAGAGTAGAATTTAGTGATTCAGCACTTATGTATAACCCTCAGTGCTCATGACAAAAAGTGACCTCCTTAATGCCCATCACCCATTTAGCCCATCCTCCCACCCATCTCCCCTCCAGCAACCCTCAGTTGTTCTCTATAATTAAGAGTCTGTTTTTGGGGGGTACCTGGGTAGCTCAGTCAGTTAAGTGTCTGTCTTCAGTTCAGGTCATGATCCCAGGATCCTGGGATTGAGTCCCTGAGCAGGGAGCCTGCTTCTCCCTCTCCTCCCTTCTCATACTTTCTCTCACTATCTCTGTCTCTGTCTCTCAAATAAATAAATAAAATCTTTATTTAAAAAAAAGTCTGTTTTTGGTTTGCCTCCCTCCCTATATTCATTTGTTTTGTTTCTTAAATTCCACATATGAGTGAAATCATATATTTGTCTTTCTCTGACTGATTTATTTCATTTAGCATAATACACTGTAGCTCCATCCACATCATTGCAAATGGCAAATTTTCACTCCTTTTGATGGCTAAATAATATTCCATCATGTATATACATCTTCTATATATATACATACACACACACATACCACATCTTCTGTATCCGTTTATCAGTTGATGGACATTGGGCTTTTTCCATAATTTGGCTATAGTTGATAGTGTTACTATAAGCATCAGGGTGCATGTGCTTCTTTGAATCAGTATTTTTGTAACCTCTGGATAAATACGTAGTGTGATTGATGGGTCATAGGATGGTTCTATTTTTAACTTTTTGAGGAACCTCCATAATGTTTTCCTGAGTAGCTACACTAGTTTGCATTCTCACCAACAGTGTAAGAGGGTTCTCCTTTTCTGCATCCTCGTCGACATCTGTTATTTCCTGAGCTGTTAATTTTAGGCATTCTGACAAGTGTGAGGTGGTATCTCATGGTGGTTTTGATTTGTATTTCTCTGATGATGAGTGATGTTGAATTTTTTTTTTTTTTTATGTTTCTGTTGGGCATCTGTATGTCTTCTTTGGAGAAATGTCTGTTCATGTCTTCTGCCCATTTCTTAACTGGATTATTTATTTTTTGGGTGTTGAGTTTGGTAAGTTTTTTATAGATTTTGGATACTAGCCCTTTATCTGATAAGTGATTTGCAAATATCTTCTCCCATTCTGTAGGTCACCTTTTAGTTTTGTTGATTGTTTCCTTCACTGTGAAGATGCATTTTATCTTGATGAAGTCCCAATAGTTTTTTTGTTTGTTTATTTTGTTTTGTTTTTTTGCTTTTGTTTCCCTTGCCTCTGGAGACATATCTAGTAAGAAGTTGCTACAACCCATTAACAATGGACATCCCTGTCATGTTCCTGACCATAGAGGAAAATCATTTTTTTCTCCATTGAGTATGATATTAGCTGTGGGTCTTTCATGTATGGCCTTTATGATGCTGAGATATGTTCCTTCTATCCTTACTTTCTTGAGGGTTCTTATCAAGAAAGGGTGCTGTATTTTGTCAAATGCTTTTTCTGCATCCATTGAGAGGACCAACCATATGGTCCTTATCTTTTCTTTTATTCACTTGCTATATCATGTTGATTGATTTGTGGATATTGAACCACATCTGCAGGCAAGGAATAAATCCCACTTGGTCATGGTGGATAAACCTTTTAATGTACTGTGGGATTCAGTTAGCTCGTATATTTTTGAGAATTTTTTTTTAAAGATTTTATTTATTTATTTGACAGAGAGAAACACAGCGAGAGAGGGAACACAAGCAGAGGGAGTGGGAGAGGGAGAAGCAGGCTCCCCACAGAGCAGGGAGCCCGATGCGGGACCCGATCCCAGGACCCTGGGATCATGGCCTGAGCCGAAGGCAGTTGCCCAACCAACTGAGCCACCCAGGCACCCCTATTTATGAGAATTTTTCCATCTATTTCCATCTATTTTCCATCTATTGGTCTATAATTCTTCTTTTTAGTGAGGTCTTTGTGTGGTTTTGGAACCATTGTAATGCTGGCCTCATAGAATGAGTTTGGAAGTTATCCCTCCATTTCTATTTTTTGGCACAGTTTCAGAAGAATAGGTATCAATTCTTTAAATGGTTGGTAGAATTCCCCTGGGAATTCATCCAGCTCTGGACTCTTTTTTTTTGGGAGATTTTGAATACTGATTTAATTTCTTTGCTGGTTGTGGGCCTGTTCAAATTTTCTATTTCTTCCTGTTTCAGTTTTGGCAATTTGTATGTTTCTAGGAATTTATCCATTTCTTCCAGATTGCCCAGTTTCTTGATGGATAATTTTTCATAATATTCTCTAATGATTGTATTTCTGTGGTGTTGATTGTGATCTCTTTCATTCATGATTTTATTTATTTGGCTCCTTTCTCTTTTCTTTTTGGTAAGTTTGGATTGGGGGTTATCAGTTTTATTCTTTCAAAGAACTAGCTCTTTGGTTTTATTGATTTGTTCTATTGGTTTTTTGTTTGTTTTTCTATCATTTATTCTGCTCTAACCTTTATTATTTCCCTTCTTCTGCTGGTTTACATTTTATTTGCTCTTCCTTTTCTAGCTTCTTTAGGTAAAAGGTTAGATTGTGTATTTGAGTATTTCTTGCTTCTTGAGATAGTTGTATTGCAATGTATTTCCCTCTTAGGATGACCTTTGCTGTATCCCGAAAGATTTTGGACTATTGTGTCATCATTTTAATTTGTTTTCATGTATTTTCTTTTTATTTATTCTTTAATTTCCTGGTTAACCCATTCATTCTTTAGTAGGTTGCTCTTTAACCTCCATGTGTTTGTGGTCTTTCCAAATTTTATCTTGTGGTTTACTTCAAGTTTCATAGTGTTGTGGTCTGAAAATACGGATGGTGTTATCTCCATCTTTTGTATTTGGTGAGGCCTGATTTGTGACCCAGTAAGTGATCCCTTTTGGAAATATTCCATAGGTACTTGAAAACAATGTGTATTCTACTGCTTTAGGATGAAATGTTCTGAATATATCAGTTCAGTCTATCTGGTCCAGTATGTCATTCAAAGCCATGTTTCCTTGTTGATTTTCTGCATAGTTGATCTGTTCATTGCTGTATGTGGTGTGTTAAAGTCCCCTACTATTATTGTATTACTATCAATTAATTTCTTCATGTTTGTTATTGATTTATATATTTGTGTGCTCCTAAGTTGGAGGTATAAACATTTACATTTGTTAGATCTTCTTGATGGATAGACCCCTTAATTATGTTAGAGTTCCCTTCTTCATCTCTTTTTACAGTCTTTGGTTTAAAATCTTTTTTGTCTGATATAAGTATGGCTACTCCAGCTTTCTTTTGATGTCCATTAGCATGATAGATGGTTATCTATCCCCTCACTTTCAATCTGTATGTGTCTTTAGGTCTAAAACGAGTTTTTTGTAGGCAGCATATAGATGGATCTTGTTTTTTAATCCCTTCTGATACCCTATGTCTTTTTACTGGAGCATTTAGCCCATTTACACTCAGAGTGATTATTGATAGATATGAATTTAGTGCCATTGCGTTTCTTGTAAAGTTGGTGTTTCAAGTGATGTTCTTTTTTCCTTTCTAGTCTTTATCATTTTTGTTCTTTCTTTCCCAAAGAGTCCTCTTTATTATCTCTTGCAGGGCTGGTTTAGTGGTCATGAACTGCTTTAGTTTTTGTTTGTCTGGGAACCTCTTTACCTTTTATTCTGAATGACAGCCTTGCTGGATAAAGTATTATTGGCTGCATATTTTTCCCATTCAGCACTTTGAATATACCACTACACTGCCTTCTGGCCTGTCATATTTCTGTGGACAGATCTGCTGTGAACCTAATTTGTCTTCCCTTGTAGGTTAAGGACTTTTTTTCCTTGCTGCTTTCAGGATTTTTTCCTTGTCTGTGTATTTTGTGATTTGACTATGATATGTCTTAGTGTTTTCTGGCTTTTGTTGAATTTGTTGGTATTTCTCTGTGCCTCTTGGATTTCAATGTCTGTTTCTTCCACAGATTAGGAAAGTTTTCAGCTATAATTTGTTCAACCCGCTGTCCCTTTTTCCCTCTCCTCTTCTGGACTGCTATGATACAAATATTATTATGCTTTAAGGAGTCACTGAATTCCCTAAGTCTACAGTCAAGATGCAATACTTTTCTTTTTTCTTTTCAATTTCATCATACTCCAAAATTTTATCTTCTATATCTGATTTGTTCTTCTGATTTGTCCATCCTCATTGCCATTGCATCCAGTTGGTTCTCCATCTTTTTTTTTAAGATTTTATTTATTCACTTGACAGAGAGAGGGAACACAAGCAGGGGGAGTGGGAGAGAAAGAGGGAGAAGCAGGATTCCTGCAGAGCAGGGAGCCCAATGCGGGGCTCGATCCCAGGACCCTGGGATCATGACCCGAGCCGAAGGCAGATGCTTAATGACTGAACCACCCAGGTGCCCCTAGTTCTCCATCTTGATTATAGTATTTTTTATTTTAGCCTGACTAGTTTTTATTTTTTTTTTATCTCTGAAGTAAGGGATTCTCTAGTGTCTTGTATGCTTTTCCCAATCTCAGTTATTATTCTTTTTTTTTATTTTTTAGTTTTATTATGTTATGTTAGTAACCATACATTACATCATTAGTTTTGATGTAGTGATCCACGATCCATTGTTTTCGTATAACACCCAGTGCTCCATGCAGTACGTGCCCTCCTTAATACCCATCACCGGGCTAACCAACCCCCCCTCCCCCCTCCCCTCTAAAACCTTGTTTCTCAGGTCCATAGTCTCTCATGGTTCATCTCTCCCTCCAATTCCCCCCCCATTTTTCCCTTCCTTCTCTTAATGTCCTCCATGTTATTCCTTATATTCCACAAATAAGTGAAACCATATGATAATTGATTTTCTCTGCTTGACTTATTTCACTTAGCATAATCTCCTCCAGTCCCAACCATGTTGATGTAAAAGTTGGGTATTCATCTTT
>NC_138385.1:45371339-45392954 GCF_054177405.1 Leptonychotes weddellii
AATTTTTGAGGAACCTCCACACTGTTTTCCAAAGTGGCTGTACCAACTTGCATTCCCACCAACAGTGTAAGAGGGTTCCCCTTTCTCCACAACCTCTCCAACATTTGTTGTTTCTTTCCCTGTTCATTTTTGCCATTCTAACTCTCAGTTATTATTCTTATGATTGCCATTTTAAAATATGGTTCAAGTATTTTAATTATATGTGTTTTTATAAAATTCCTGGCTATGACTTCTTCCTGTTCTTTCTTTTTGGGTGAATTCCTCCATCTTGTCATTTTGTCTTAGGTCACTGTTGTGTGTGTGTGTGTGTGTGTGTTTTAGGAAAGCCTGCTATATTCCTGCTCCTGACAGTAAAGTCTATATTAAGAAGAGGTCTTATACTGTCTTGGGTCTGGTGCTTCAGTAAGCATTTCAGAGTGTGCACCTCTCTCTGTGGTCAGGGGTCCCTCTGCTCCACAGTGCCAGCAAATCTTTTCTCCCCCAAATCAACTCTCTGCCTTTCCTACCTTCCATGATGTGGCTGTTTTGCTCCCTCTAGATGTACATTTTTTTCTCTTAGTTCTCTGATCAATTTCTTCAGTGTTCAGAATGATTTGATATTTATCTGGCTGTGTTTGAGGGATGAGGGAAGCATAGGGTCCTTCCACTACTCTGCCATCTTAACTCTATAGGTATACTTTTAAGCAGTTTCCAAAATCTTTGGGAACCTGCAACTTTAAAATTTTGCTAGGTTAAATGATAAATTGAGTTAAATTAATTGAACATCTAAGTCTTTTCCAAATGTGATAAAATAACAAAACACTGATTACTAAACATAGATTTGTCTATTTTTATCTTATTATTACAGAAAAAACACTAAAGATAAATTTGGGTCTGTTACTAAACATGTTTTATTTAAAGATTGCACTATAGAAAACACATGTTTCTAAAGATTATAATATATATTCATAAAGTTGCTGATCTAAAAAATTTCTGGTGAAACAGTGCACAATTACTATGTAGTTTTTACTAGAAATTAAGGCTTCAAAACACTACAAATTCTAACAAATGTAATTAAGACTACCAAAATAATAAGGAAAACAACTATGTACGCAAAGAAAATGAGATCATTGTTTTTGGTAAAAATGTTATAAAGGATGGGAATACATTTTTGTTCAAGAAAAAAAAAGTAATTTTTTCCTAAAATAAGACTGGTTGTCTACAGAGGAAAACCTTAGGACAAAATCTAAAAGTAAATTAAAAAAAAAAGTTGTAAAAAAGAATCTTTAAAACATTTTATATGTGGTCAGGACTAAGATTAAAAGGAATGAATACATTGGTCCAAGATTAAACTTTGTTTTTTCTCTGTTAAAATATAACAAATTTTCTTAGATTGTTGGTCTACTTTAAATATATATAAACAGATATATTTTTTTCTCTTTATCTGCCTCAAAAAACCAGTTTCTATGTTTTATCTTTATCAGATCTTCAATTACTTAAAAAATTAAATCTTCTTAATATTAAAAGAGCTTAATCTTGCTCACAACTATGTAACCTTCTGTAGAATCTCTAATTGCCATCTTAGTTAAATAGATAATTAAGTATTAAATTTTTTAAAAGATTTTATTTGTTTATTTGAGAGAGAGAATGAGACAGAGAGAGAGCATGAGAGGGGGGAGGGTCAGAGAGAGAAGCAGACTCCCTGTTGAGCAGGGAGCCTGATGCGGGACTCAATCCCGGGCCTCCAGGATCATGACCTGAGCCGAAGGCAGTTGCCCAACCAACTGAGCCACCCAGGTACCCTAAGTAGTAAATTTTATAGTGATCTGTAATCCTACTTAGACATGTGCTTTAAAACCTTCTGAAGATTTACTACATCAAAAACTAATGATGTAATGTATGGTGATTAACATATCATAATAAAATAAAATTAGAAAAAGATCAGGAAAAAAGAAAAACGATCAACTCAAAAAAAAAAAACCTTCTGAAGATTTTAACAAAGTTCCCCAAAATTCAAATTCTAAATAAAGTATTTTTGACTAATTAGATTTATTCATTTGGTATGTTAAATAGCATGGGAACCATTATCAATGAAGTGATGATAAACTTTCTTTGGTTATATTATATGGGTAAGAGCTATAACAGTTTATAAATTCCTAAAGTTTTAACATGTTGTTGTATAATGTAATCACTTGTAATTCTTTTTTAAAAGATTTTAATTATTTGAGAAAGAGAGAGAACAGAAGTTGGGGGAGTTGCAGAGGGAGAGGGACAAGCAGACTCTCCACAAAGCAGGGAGCCCAACAAGGGGTTGGATCCCAGGACCCTGAGATCACGACTTGAGCTGAAGTCATATGCTTAAACAACTGAGCCACACAGGCACCCCCACTCATAATTCAAATTATTAAAATGTTATGTGTCATACAAATAACCAAATTTCCTTGTCAACTACATTATAATATACTCTAACCAGATCTTTAACTCTGGCCATTTTGAGTCTTGTCATTTACAGTTATTGCTTTGATGCTCTTACAAAATGTGTTTCATCTTCAAAAAGATTCATGAAAAGGACTTTTGATGAATATAGGTTTCTAGTACCCTTAGGATCATGAAACTAAACTGAGTATGAATCTCTGGAACTAATAAAAGAAAAACACTACATTCAAACAAGACAAAAATTAGTAGCAAAAGACTAAATAAATTTTTAGAAAGGTAATTATAGCTTTATGACTCATGTTTAAAATATTACTAGTTCTCTAATGTTTGTTCTTACAGGTTTTTTTTTTTTTGCTCTTAAACTATCTACAACTTACAAATTCTATTTATCAACAAATATAACAAATTTATCTTTCTCTCCCTGCCTGATGAGTCCATAATTTAAAAACTCTCAGTAAGTAATCTTATATTCATGGTGATTAGGGTTATTTCATAATTTCAATAAGAAACTCTTTTGCTTATAACAGGATACCATTATAGAAATATTGGTCATATTACCAAAGCTTTGACTAGAATGTCATATTTGAGAGGGACATGTATAGACTCAGATGTGACCAGATAGCTTTAAGGATCTAAGACTGACTTCATGGTGCAAATAAAGTCCCCTTTAAAAATCAGCCTGGTATCTTGCTTACAGAATTCCCAAGAACCTTATCAAATGAGCAAAGAAGGTCACTTCCTGGCAGGCTCAGGGACCTCAAGATACTTTGAGGACCTCAAAAAGAGGGGGAGTAACCCAAATCTACAGATATTATAGGCAAACCTGATCAGAAAGAGACTATTAAAAGCACAATCTAAAATTCCTTATAAAAAGTTCCAACAGAGCAGATTTAAAAGACCCTAGGGGTGCCTGTGTGGCTCAGTCAAATGAGTGTCCAACTCTTGATTTCTGCTCAGGTCGTGATTTCACAGTGGTGAGACTGAGCCCCACATTGGGCTCTGCACTCAGCAGGGAGTCTTCTTGAGATTCTCTCCCTCCCCCTGCTCTCTCTTTCTCTCTAAAATAAATATTTAAAAGACCCCAGATGGGTAATCATTATTTTTGCTTCACTTCTGTAAATAACTAGGCCACGTTTGTTAAAACTGGGTTTTATGAATAATTAGTCTTAATTTAGCTCTTTGGAAATGAGGGTGATTTTAGAGAAAAAAAATGTTTCAGTAGCACACCTTTGTGGATGTTAGATTCAAGTTTTAATTAATTGTCTTTGAGTGCTTGTTGTTTGCCTATAAAACTGGGCTGGATCCTAAATTTTTCTGGTTTCCTAGAATATCTAGCTATGACTCTCCAAACTGAGGTTTACAGTTTTCTCCAATTATTTTGACTTGGTATCACTTAATGAGGAAATCTTAGTTCATAATTATACCACAAGATGGGTAAAAGTTAATATCTGTAGGGGCACCTGGGTGGCTCAGTTGGTTGGGCATCTGCCTTCGGCTCAGGTCATGATCCTGGGGTCCTGGGATCAAGCCCCATTTCGGGCTCTCTGCTCAGCAGGAAGCCTGCTTCTCCCTCTCCCACTCCCCCTGCTTGTGTTCCCTCTCTCGCTGTCTCTCTCTGTCAAATAAATAAATAAAATCTTTAAAAAAAAGTTAATATTTGTAAACTTTACAATCAAGCAAATGGCTCCACTCTTTTGGAAAAGCCAAGGTCAGTTCCAATAAAGTCCAAAACAAAGTAAGAAATGTCCTGCCTGATTTTACCTGGACTCCCCTTCCTTTGCCCACTGGTGGCAATCCTGCTTTTGCTGCTTTTTGGTCTTTGTATTCTTAAGCGCTTTTGATAAGCTTTGTATCAAAAGAGTAGAGGCAGTTAAGCTACAGATGGTAAATACTCAAGGGTATAAACAATTGGGGTTATATCCTGGTGACAACCAAACTTACCTCAAGATAGCCAGGAAACAATTTCGCTCCTCTACTCTAGGATATATGTTGTCCAATGTCAGCAGGAAGAAGTTAAAGACAGACTTCCACCCACCAACAACCCTCAAGAATGAGGAGTAAATAGTCAGAGAAGAGATTTTATCACCAGGGATTCAATAACAAAGCACAATAACCCAGTTTTCTAATCCTGCTTACAGGAGCATCTTGCCACCATAAACTATAAACTAAGTCTGGGAGACAGAAGCCACAAGCTCCAAACAGGCCCTCATGACCTAGTTTTCAACTGGTTTGATCCAGTGCAGATAGCATGCTAACTCTCCAGATGACCTCAAGATCATTACTATCTAATTATAATAAGAAAAAAACATACCTACCAAAGTCATGATGGATCTGACTGTGCCATTTAAAGGAAGAGAAGAGGTGGCAGTCTGATTCCGAGAAGCCTCTTTTTCCTTCCTCCCAAAAGCCTGATATGAACTTGCTTACCAAAACCTTAATTACCTGAATCCCATAAAACCCTGACCATGACCTAATTGGAGTGAAAGTGCCTTTAGAGCATGAGATCTCCTTCCTCATTTTCTGGCCATTGAATAAATTACCTGGTTACTATCAAATACTGTCTTGTTATTTGGCTATTTGGTGAATGGTACTGCATAGGGAAAGAACCTACCACTTTGGTAACAATAGATTCACAGGCAGTTGCAAAAAGAGTAAAGAGAGGTCCTTGATACTTTTCACCTAGTTTCCCCAATGGTTACATCTTATGTAACTATTATAACAACACCAGGAATTTTACATTGCTACAACATGTGTATGTATAGTTCTATGCTATTTTGTCTCATGTTTACATTCATGTAACTACCACCAAAATCAAAATATGGAACTATACCATCATCACAAATATATCTCTCATTTTATCCCCTTATAGTTACATGCACACCTTTTCTTCAAAGTCTCCTTAACAACTGTTGACCACTAGTGTATTCTCTAACACCATAATTTTGTCATTTTGAGAATGTTACATGCATGTAAACAGTGTGTGACCTTTTCAGATTGATCTTTTTTTTCCCACTCAGCATAATAACTTTTGAGATTTATCAAAGTTGTTGCCTGTATCAATCATTGGTTCTTTATTTCCAAGTAGTATAAGATGGTATGAAAATACCATTATTTATCCTTTGTGGAACACTTTTTTTTTTCAATGTAAAACAAATATGAATAAACCTAAAGAGAAAAATAATGTACAAATTTTTATGTTAATATAAGTTTTTCATTTCTTTGGGATATAAGAAAGGAATGTGGCTGCTGAGTTATAAATATAGGTTTTTGTTTTTTTTTTTTAAGGGACATTGCCACATTATTTTCTAATGTGGCTATTTCACTTACATTCCCTCCAGCAATATATGAGAGAGTTTCCCTGCATCCACCCCAGCATTTGCTATTGTCACAACGAGATATTTTACTTTTCTAATAGATACAATGTGATATCTCATTGTACTATCAATTTGTATTTCCATTACAGTTAATAAACGTGAACATCTTTTCATCTGTATATCCATCTGTATATCTTCTGTGGCTCATCAGATATTTTACCATTTTCTAATTAGATTGTTTTTTCTTCTTTTTTTTTCTTTTAACTGCTGAGTTGTAGAATATTTTAGATAGTCTAGCTATAGTTCCTTGTCCAATATGTGGATTGCACATACTTTCTCCCACTCTGTAATGTGTATTTTCATCACATCACTAATGTGTCCTTTTTAGGGTAAACATATTTTTTTGTATTCTTTTTTTATTGAAGTATAATTAACATACAATGTTATATTAGTTTCAGGTGTACAAAATATTGAATCAACAATTGTATATATTACTCAGTGCTCACCAAAATAAGTGTAGTCACCGTCACCAAACAGTGTTATTACAATATTATTGACTGCATTCCATATGCTGTACTTTTAATGTCTGTGAATTATTTATTTTATAACTGAAATTATGTACCTTTTAATCCCATTTATCGATTTTACCCATCCTTCCACCCACCTCCTCTCTAAAACCCACCAGTTTGTTCTCTGCATTTAAGAGTGTGCTTTTTTGTTTGCTTGATTATTCGTTTTGTTTTATAGATTCCACATATAAGTGAAATCATATGGCATTTTTCTTTCTCTGATTTATTTCACTTAGAATAAAACAAAAACACTAATTTGAAAAGATATACACTCCCCTATGTTTATTGCAACTATATTTACAATAGTCAAAATATGGAAGCCACCCTAATGTCCATCCATAGATGAATGGATAAAGAAGATGCCATACACACACACACACACACACATATATTTGTTGAAAATATTATCTTCATACAGCATTAATTAAGGAAATTGTCTACCAGACTTTAAGCAGCAGAATGAGGTAAACCTGGTGTATTGACTTCCACCATGCCTCCCAGCATCCTGGATTCAATCAGCTAAACAAATATTATTAACCATCAGGATCCAGCTTAGTATGTGAGGCAGCTTTATTTCCTTACTGGCCATATCATTTGGTTAAAAGAATGAATTGAGGAACTGAAAGCTGTATTAAAAATTGAATAGATACCACCTAGGTCTGCCAGTATGAAGTCAATGGCAATTATACCATCCATAGCAACCTTGGCCAATAAGTTGAGGTTGACCTGAATGTTTTCTAAAATTGAGATTGTGTTATTGATGGTTTCAGCTTAAGGCAGGGGCAAATTATGAAACAATTTTTTTTTCTAATTAGTTTATTTTAATTGTAGGGATAACTGCCTGTAGGGTATATACAAAATATGGGTCTGTTAGCTTTCTGGGAACCTTTCCTGTCTAATTAAGGTTATACTCATTTTGAAAAGATCTCTACAATTATATAAGATTTATGTGATCTACTGGTGGTGTGTCATTAAACATATGAAGGCTTCTCATGACCACCCCTAAAGAGCAAATAACTTTTTTCTTAGAATGGAAAAACATGTTTTATTCATCTGTAAATCTTAGCTCAAAAGCTAAGAATTTCAAACATGAAAAGATGAATGTCTTTTAAGCTTTTCTTTTGACTAGTAAAATGAAATCATTCAGGATAAATGACAGCCAAAGTTTATTAAGAAGAAACTAACTCTGATATTTCAAAATTGAGTCCAGGTAGATCTCACAATTTACATTGTATGGTTACAGTGTTAGTTTTTATTATATTTTATTGTATCTATACAAAATTGCCAAGCCACTACATCAACAATCAAATAACTGTGTTTTTAAAAACAAGGGAGGGTAATATTTGATTTCCACAAAAGTAGTAGAGGGGTGTATGCAAACACCTTAAACAGAAAGTGTTTGCAATGATTGAGGTCTCCAAATGGAAACTATATAAACAAGGGTCCAGGTTAATAGTCCCTCTATCATCTCCTAGCTAGTGGTAGGTCTTATATCCCTCAACTAAATTCAGATAATTGATTTTAGTGGGTTTTTTTTCTAGTCCTTGTTTTTAGTGAGAACTGACTGCAATCAGTTCAACATTATTTGTCCATGTCACAAGTCACATGGCATTCACCTACCCCATGCAAAGAATGAGTGACAGCCAAGGGAATAGTAAATCCCTGATAGACCTTTTGAATGGTTTATTAAAGGCTCAGCTAAGGCAACAGCTTTTGGATGACATCCTGGTAAAGTTGAGGAGATGGCTCACCCAATGCACTTTGTGCATTAAAAAGATGACTGACATGATTCTGTGGCCAAATACTAAAAACACATTAACCTGGGAACCAAAGTGTAGATAAAGGATTGGCCTTTCTTACCATCACTCCTGTTCACTCACTTCTAGAAATTGTGTTTCTAGTTCCTGCAACCCTATAGCTCTACTGGTTGGGAGCTCTTGGCTCCCAGAGAGTCAATGCTTCCTTCATGGCAGTAACTATTCCACTGCACTTAATGACCTCCTCTTGCTTTGAGTTTATCAATTCAGTGAACCATCAAGTGAAGAAACAAGTTTGCATTTAATTAAGGACAATACACTTTGATTATTATGAGTAGATAAGATTGCTGCTATATTATGGAAATGGGGATCAATATTTAAGAAATTTGATGGATTCACTGGAACATCTCTTCGTGCTCCCATGAGTAGGGTTCACAATACAACTAGGAAAGCTTGCCCTAGGGTCTCTGTCTTGGGGAATCTAAACTAAGACAAATAAGCAAAATTATATAGTCAATTAATATTCTTTTGTCTTCCCTAACAGCTCCCTTTATGTAACCTTCATCCACTATTTGATATCCTATCCTATACATCCCCCTCCTTTACAGAGTCAAGTGCCTACATGCTGTATATTGGCTTATTGATATTGATACTTACACGTGTTTCTTCTGCATTATAAGACCTAAAGTTATTCCATTTTGTCTCTACCCTATTGATTCCTTCTCATGACCTTCACTGTGGATACTTGTTGATCTAACATATTTTGCCTTACTTGATCACTTCTTATATTGATATCAATAGACTAACTGGCTGTGATTCTCTTGGGAACAAGATACATTACTTATTAATCTTTATATGTCTTATATCTCATACCATAGTAAATATGTAATACATGTGAAATGAACTAAACTTTTGAAGAGAAAATAAATTATTGCTTATGATTTTTCTTTTATCAGTTGAGGGGTCTTATTTTAAGGAAGTAATATGAGCATTAAATCACTTTTATTTTTCTTTCCAGATTGCTTTGGGCAATATAGACATTTTAACAATATTTGTTCCTCTAATTCATGAGCATGGAATGTCTTTACATTTCTTTGTGTCATCTTTAACTTCTTTCATCAGTGTTTTATAGTTTTCAGAGTACAGGTCTTTTGCCTTTTTGGTTATATTTATTCCTAGGCATCTTATAATTTGGGGGGCAATTTTAAAAGGGATTAATTCCCTGATTTCTCATTCTGCTGCTTCATTATTGGTGTATACAAATTCAACAGATTTCTGTACATTGATTTTGTATCCTGAAAATTTACTGAATTTGTGCATCAGTTCTAAACATTTCTTGGTGGAGTCTTTTGGGTTTTCTACAAAGAGTATCATAGCCTCTGTGAATAGTGGAAGTTTGACTTCATCCTTGCTGATTTGGATGTCTTTTATTTATTTTTCTTGTCTGATTGCTGAGGCTAGATCTTCCAGTAGTATTTTAAATAACAGTGGTGAGAGTGGGACATCTCTGTCTTGTTCCTGACCATAGTGGAAAAGTTCTCAGTTTTTGCCTATTGAGGATAATATTAGCTGTGTATTTTTCGTATATGGCCTTTATGATGTTGAGGTACGTTCCCTCTTTCTGTACTTTGTTGTAGATTTTTATCATGAATGGATGTTGCACTTTGTTTAATGCTTTTTTTCTGCATCTTTTGAAAGGATCATATGGTTCTTATCCATTTTTTATTAAGTTGATGATTTGAGAATATTGAACCACCCTTGCATGCCAGGAATAAATCCCACTTGATTGTGGTGAGTGACATTTTAATGTACTGTTGGATTCAATTTGCTAGTATTTTGTTGAGAATTTTTACATTCATATTCTTTGGAGATATTGGCCTATAATTCTCTTTCTTAGTGGAATCTTTGTCTGGTTTTGGAATCAGGGTAACACAGGCTTCATAGAATGTGTTTGGAAGTTTTCCTTCCATATTCATTTTTTGGAATAGTTGGAAAGAATAGGTATTATCTCTTCTTTCGATGTTTAGTAAAATTCTCCTGTGAAGCCATCTGGCCCATTAATTCTGTTTTTCTGGGAGATTTTTGATTACTTATTCAGTGTCTTTGCTGATTATCAGTCTATTCAAGTTTTCTATTTCTTGCTATTTTAGTTTTGGTAGTTCATATATTTCTAGATTTGTCCATTTCTTCTAGGTTGCCCAATTTTTTGGCAAAAATTTTTTTATAATGTTCTCTTATAATTTTTGTATTTCTTTGGTGTTGCTTCTTATTTCTCCTCTCTCATTTGTGATTCTCCTTTCTTTTTGATAAGTCTGGCTAGGGGTTTATCTATTTTATTATTTTTTTCAAAGAACCAGCTCCTGGTTTCATTGATCTGTTGTACTGGGTTTTAAGTTTGTTTCTTTCCATTCATTTATTTCTTCTCTAATTTTTATCATTTCCCTTCTTCTACTGGCCTTAAGACTTCATTTGTTGTTCTTTTTCTATCTCCATTAGGTGTAAGGTTAGGCTGCTTATTTGTGATTTTTCTTGCTTCTTGATGTAGGTCTGTATTGGTATATACTTCCTTCTTATGATCACTTCGGCTGTATCCCAAAGGTTTTGGACCATCCTGTTTTCATTTTCTTTTGTTTCCATGTATTTTTTTTTTAATTTTTTTCTTTGATTTCCTGGTTGACCCATTCATTCTTTACTAGATATTGTTTATCATCTATATATTTGTAGTCTTTACAATTTTTTTTCTTGTGGTTGACTTCTAGTTTCATAGCATTGTGTTCAGAATATATGCATTGGATGATCTCAATCTTCTTATACTTATTAAGGCCTGATTTGTGACTTAATATGCGATTTATTCTGGAGAATGTCCCATATGCACTTGAAAAGAATGTTTAATCTGCTGCTCTAGGATGAAATGTTCTGAATATATCTGTTATTCAATCTTGTCCAGTGTGTTGTTCAAAGCCATTGTTTCCTTGTTGGATTTCTGCTTAGATTATCTGTCCATTGATGTAAGTAGGGTGTTAAAGTCCCCTACTCTTATTCTATTATTTTTTTAAATTTATTTTTTTATTATGTTAATCACCATACATTACATCATTAGTTTTTGATGTAGTGTTCCATGATTCATTGTTTGCGTATAACACCCAGTGCTCCATGCAGTATGTGCCCTCTTTAATACCCATCACCAGGCTAACCCATCTCCCCACTCCCTCCCCTCTATAACCCTCAGTTTGTTTCTCAGAGTCCTTAGTCTCTCATGGTTTGTCTCCCCCTTCGATTCCCCCCCCTTCATTTTTCCCTTCCTGTTATCTTCTATAAACAATGGAATATTATGAAGCCATCAAAAGGAATGAGATCTTGCCATTTGCAATGACATGGATGGAACTGGAGGGTATTATGCTGAGCGAAATAAGTCAATCAGAGAAAGATATGTATCATATGACCTCACTGATATGAGGAATTCTTAATCTCAGGAAACAAACTGAGGGTTGCTAGAGTGGTGGGGGATGGGAGGGATGGGGTGGCTGGGTGATAGGCATTGGGGAGGGTATGTGCTGTGGTGAGTGCTGTGAATTGTGTAAGACTGTTGAATCACAGACCTGTACCTCTGAAACAAATAATACATATACGTTAAAAAAAAAGAAGAAGAAGAAGATACTTTTATTCTATTATTCTCAATGTGTTCCTTATTTTTGTTATTGTTTTATATATTTAGGTGCTCCCATTTTGGGAGCATAAATATTGACAATTGTTAGGTGTTCTTGTTGGATAGTCCCTTTTATTATGATACAGTGGCCTTTTTCATCTCTTGTTACAGCCTTTGGTTTAAAATCTAGTTTTTCTGATAAAAGTATGGCTATTCCAGCTTTCTTTTGATGCCCATTAACATGATAGATGGTTCTCCATCCCCTCACTTTCAATCTGCAGGTATCTTTAGGTCTATGAGTCTCCTGTAGGCAGCATAAAATGAGTCTTGTTTTTAATCCATTCTGACTCCTTATATCTTTTGATTGTAGCATTTAGTAGATTTACCTTCAGAGTAATTATTGATAGATATGTATTTAGTGCCATTTTATTATTTGTTTTGTCATTGTTTCTGGAGATTTTCTCTGTTCCTTTCTAGTCTTTGTCACTGTTGGTCTTTCCTTCCCACTCAAAAAGTCCCCTTTAATATTTCTTGCAGGGCTGTTTTAGTGGTCACAAACTCCTTTAGTTTTTGTTTGTCTGGGAAACTACCTCCCCTCTATACTCAATGATAGTCTCGCTGTATAGAATATTCTTGGCTACAGATTTTTCTTTTCAGCATGTTGATTATATCATGCCTGTCCCTTATGACTTGCCACATTTCTGTACAGAAATCTGCAGCTAGCCTTATGAATCTTCCCTTGTACGTTAAGGGCCCTGCTTTTAGGGTTTTTTAATCACTATATTTTGCAAATTTAACTACAATATGTCTTTGTGTTTGGTCTGCTTTTGTTGTTTTATGGGAGTTCTCTGTGACTCCTGGATTTGGATGTCTGTTTCCTTCCCCAGATTAGGGAAGTTTTCAGCTATTATTCCCTCAAATAAACCTTCTGCACCCTTTTCTCTCTCTTCTTCTGGGACTCCTATGATACAAATGTTATTACATTTGATGGAGTCACTGAATTCCCTAAGTCTGTTCTCACGATACATAGTTCTTTCTTTCGTTCAGCTTCATTACTTTCCATTATTCTATCTCCTATATAACTTACTCATTCCTCAGTTTCTTCCATGTCAGTGGTCATTACATCCAGACTGTTTCAAATCTCAGTTATTGCATTTTTCATTTCTGACTGTTTTTAACTCTTTTATTTCTGTTGTAAAGGTATCCTGATGTCTCCCATGCTTTTCTCAAGCCCAACAAGTATCCTTATGATTGTTGCTTTAAATTCTCCATCAGTCATATTACTTATAGCTGTTTTGTTTAGATCACTGGCTGTGACCTTTTCCTGTTCTTTCATTTGGGATGAATTCATCTGTCTTGGCATTTTTTCCTAAGTTTCTGTCTTCTGTGTTTTAGAGGAGACTGTTAACATTTCCTGCTTCTGAAATAATGGTTTTTGAAGAGGTCACATGGTGTACAGGGCCTGATATTTCAGGAAGTGTCTCTGGTGTGTGCTGCATGCACTCTGCTGCTGTGTTTTGTCTGCTTTATCTTTCAGGCCACTTATATGCATGGACTCTCCCTGCCTGCTTTGGGTAGTGTTTGGACCTTGGCCAGAGTGTGGCAAGTTTTACCTAAGTGCGTTTTGGTCTGTTTGTTAAATGAGACCTTTGCTACTTCCACTAGAACTGAAGCCTTGCAGAACTCTCTGCAAGTAAATGCATTGTGTGTGTGGGGGGGGTGGTGGTTTGCTGGTCTTCGGGGGTAAGGGGCCCTCTGTGCTGGGCTTTAGGTACACTTGCCCAAGAAAAGCAGTACTAACAGAGCAAAGAGGGGTGGGACTTGGTTTAAGCAAAGGCAGCCAGTGTTGTTACTATGCTGTTAACTGAAGTTGCTTTATATTAAGGGGTGGGGGTAGGAAATGGCAACAGTCAGCTCCTTTGTCCCTGGAGAGGGGTCTCTGTATTCATTGCTCTTGGGGAAGTCCTCCCAGAAGAGTGAATAATTTCCCCTAGTGCATCCCAGATAGTTTTCAGATTGCTGTTCTCATGCTGTCTGTCTCTAGGTTGCTTGCCTGCCTGGGGCAGCACAATGCACTCTGCACTGTATCCCAACCAACCCAGCTGGCTTTCAAACTCCAAATTTTAGGTACATGGTGTGGCAAGGAGCTGTGCCAGTCTTCTAGCGGAGGGTCTCACCATGCTGGGATAGATGGTTTGACCCAAGCAAGGCAGTCACACCAGAGCTCAGGGGTGTGGGATTTGGAGCTAAGCAGGTTAAACAGCCAGTATCTGGGTTAGCTGCCCTCATCAAGTGTCTTTGTACCTATGCTGAATGGTGAGGGAAGAAACAAGTGCCCATCAGCTCTTTTGTCCCTGGAGAGACATCTCTGTGAAAGCTACCTCTCACAGAGTAAGTGAGCAGTGAGTAGTGAACAGTCTCTCTCAGTGTGATCTGAGGATCATGCAGTGTGCACCAGGGTTGTTTGCCTGCCTTTTCTCCAGGAATAGGGCAGTGCCCTCAGGAATCTATCACAGCCAAGCCCACCGACCTCTAAAACTCCAGTCTTTGAGTACTGATGGCTGGTTGCAAAAACTCACAAAATCAGCCCCTTTCATCTTCCCAGCCAATGGCTTTGGGGGCATATTCTCCTTGTGTTTATCCCTGTGCACTCTACTGTCTCTTGCCTTTTTCCAGGACCAGGGCTCCCTCCCCTCTGCATCACCCAAAATCCACTTCTACAGCAAACCATATCTCTGCACTTCCTACCTTCCTCAATGTGGCCTCTTCTCTCCTCTAGTTGTGCAGTTTTTTTTCTGTCAGACCTTAGGTCAATTTCTTGGGTATTCAGAACAATTTGATAGTTATCTAGTTGTGTTTGAGGAATGAGATGAGCCTAGACTCCTCCTACTATGTAGCCCTTAGCTCTCCTCCAAGCATTAACTCTTTTTGAATAAGTCAATCATAGCACCGACTACATACTGACAGTATTTGAGTATGTGACTTTAATTTATATTAGTACATAATAAAGATACTCATTAAAGTGCCTAAAATAAATAAATCATCTGTAATACATTCCTTGAGGTCATACATTTATGACTCTCCAGTTTTGTTTAACTCTGTGCTTAAGAAACACTCTCACTAACCTATTGGATTTTTGTTGTTTTGTATTTTTAACAATTTGTATCACTTCCTTGCCTTTGTGCTTAACTTTCTTCCTTCAGCCCAGGTCAACTGAAGACCAATGTGAGTTTTTTTGTTTTGTTTTTGTTTCAATTTAGCATTTGGCCTGATGTTGTCAGTAAAAAAGTTGATAATTTGTAAAAGTTATCCATTTCCATAAAATATTAGAAAACAGTTTTTGAAATGCTGGTCAGTTGTGTTAATGCTGTAAATATTGAGTTTGAAATTCTAGATGTTGATAAAAGGTAAAATATGTTTCAAAGTTTTATATATAAATAAGTAGTTAATTCTGTTCTGGCTATTTTAGCAATGCTATCATATATTAAGCATCTTTTTTTGCATTCATCACTAGAGTAGGAAATAATTTTAAATTTACTGATTCTTTATAATACAAATGATTTGTATATGTATTACTACATTTATGACAGTATATGTTTATTTCTCTGAGAAAAAAGACAATTAGTAACAACTCTATTCCTTGCCCAGATATGAAAAAATAAGACATTTAAAAAAAGATAAACAGGGGTACCTGGGTGGCTCAGTCATTAAGTGTCTGCCTTAGGCTCAGGTCATGATCCCAGGGTCCTGTGATCAAGCCTTCCATCAGGCTCCCTGCTCCGCCAGAAGCCTGCTTATCCTTCTCCCATGCCCCCTGCTTGTGTTCCCTCTCTCACTGTCTCTCTCTGTCAAATAAATAAATAAAATCTTTTAAAAAATAAAAATAAAATTAAAAATATAAAAGGATAAACAGAGTTAAAAATTCAGCATTTACTACTGATAGAGGTTAGGTTGGCAGATTAATTATACCCATGGCCAGGTGTGACTACTAATGTGGAATCCCATGTTAGAAAGACTTATCCACTCAAACAGTTGTTTTTATGTATGGTGGCATGGAGTCTTAGAGAACTAGTGTTGTCCATGATCAGGTTCACTTATAAATTTAATCTCAGCTAGTGTGCTTAATAATTATTCTCAAATTTACTAATTAAAAGAATCACTATACTTGGAGCAGATAAACGGACTGAAAAAGCTTATGAATAAAGGTAATAAAAAAAGTCTTCTCAAGGAAATAAGTTTCAAGGAAAAGGAACTCCCCTTTGTACTTAGAGGTAAAATGTGATTACTCTTGATAAAACTATGTCCATAATATTTTGGCTGCACTACTTTTTTAAACAGCTTTATTGAGATACAAATCACATACAGTAATATGGTTTTTATAGTATACTTTTGTTTTCTTCCAGAGGTTTTGCATATCATTAGATTCACTCCTATGGATATTTGATGTTTTTGATGATGTAATTCCTATCAATTTTTAAACTTCATTTTCTATTTTTTCCTTATGCTTATATTTATTTGACAGAGAGAGACACAGCGAGAGAGGGAACACAAGCAGGGGGAGTGGGAGAGGGAGAAGCAGGCTTCCCGCTGAGCAGGGAGCCCGATGCGGGGCTCTATCCCAGGACCTTGGGATCATGACCTGTGCCGAAGGCAGACCCTTAATGACTGAGCCACCCAGGCGCCCCTTCTTATGCTTATAGAAATAAAATTAGTTTTTTTCTATTTACTTTGTATACAAAATATATTTCCTAATTAATCCTAACATTTTGTGAGAAGATTCTTTCAGACTTTCTATGCATTTATAAATGAAATATGAAGATATTTATTTTCAAAACTTGCTGCATTAACTTTTTTCCTTGTCATGGTGTACTATTTAGGATTTTCAGTACAACATTGAATGTAGGTATAAATATCGTGTATCCATTTCTCGCTCCACATCTCAGGTGGGATAATTAAATACATGAGGTGTAGGTTTTGCGTTGTCTTTTATGAAATTAAGGCCACAATTTGCCACATTTTGCTAACATTTTTAATTATCAAAAATGATTGTTGAGTTTTATCAAATGCTATTTTTCTCTTTTAAAGTAATTTACATTTATTATAAAATTTAGAAAACATGGACAAGCAAGAAGAAAAAAAAACCATCAACAATCCCATTATCCAGAGTGAAGTATTTACTGTTAACCTGTTAACATAGAGCCTTTCTTTTTGATTTTTAAATGTCTACTTATAGTATAGGAATGAGGTCAAGCTTGGGGGATGTCTCAGTTGTTGATCTGTCCTTTGCAAGAGCATCCAATCATTAATCATAATGCTCATAGACTCATGGCAAACATAATTTAGATTTAGATGGGTGTTCACATCCAGCAGTACTAATCTGGTGGGTGGAAATTAGCAGAATTATTAGCAGTGGTGATGTGTTTCCCCCCAGCTTTACTGACATATAATTGACATATAACATTGTGTACATTTAAAGTATATAATGTCATGATTTGATACACATATATATTGCAAAATGATTACCACAATGTTAGTTAATGTCCCTATCACCTTACGAAATTACTGTGTGTGTGTGTGTGTGTGTTGAGAACATTTAAAATCTACCATCTCAGCAACTTTCAAATATACAATACAGTGTTGTTAATTATAGTCACCAGGATGTACATTAGACTTCCAGAGCTTTTTTATTTTATACTTGGAAGTTTGCACCCTTTGACCAATATTTGTCCATTTCCCCTGCCCTCTAGCCCCTCAAAATCACCATTTTACCCTCTGTTTTTATGAGTTCATATTTTTGTAGATCCCACATATAAGTGAGATCATACAGTATTTGTCTTTCTCCGTATGACTTATTTTACTTAGCATAATGCCCTCAGATCCATTCATGTCATTGCAAATGGCAGGATTTTTTTTAACTGGTATAATAGGTATAATATATAAATTTATATATAATTATATTTATATATTTATATATAATTATATATATAATGCAGTAAGTTTGAAAATAAAGATATACATAATATATATTAATATATATATTTTTTCACATCTTCTTTATCCATTCATTTGTCAATGGATACTTAAGGCATTTTCATATCTTGGTTTCATGAATAATGTTGCAATGAATTTGGGAGTGCAGACATCTCTATGAGATACTGATTTTAATTTCTTTGGATATATACAAAGAAGTGGGATTGCTGAAACCTATGATACTTTTATTTTTAACTTTTTGAAGAACTTCATATTGTCTTCCATAATAGATATACAAATTTACACAAGTGTTTCATTTTATTCACATCCTCATTAACTCTTGTTATCTCTTGTCTTTTTTGATAACAACCATTCCAATAGGTGTGAGATATTTCATTGTGGTTTTCATTTGTACTTCTTTGATGATTGGTGATATTGAGCATCTTTTCACGTACCTGTTGACCATTTGTATATCTTCTTTGAGGCCTTCCAACCATTTTGTAATCAGATTATTTGTTCTGTTACTGTACAGTTGTATGA
The DNA here is from genome assembly GCF_054177405.1 of Leptonychotes weddellii. Taxonomy (NCBI): domain Eukaryota; kingdom Metazoa; phylum Chordata; class Mammalia; order Carnivora; family Phocidae; genus Leptonychotes; species Leptonychotes weddellii. The sequence goes on from NC_138385.1 coordinate 45,389,551, forward strand.
GCTTCTTATATATTTTGAATATTAACACCATATTAGAGATATTTTCTCCCATTCTGTAGGTTCCTTTTTTATTCTGTAAATTATTTTGTCATGTGGAAACGTTTTAGTTTGAGGTGGTCCCACTTGTTTATTTTGCTTTGTTGTCACTGAATATGATGTTAGGTGTGGTATTGTCATATATGGCCTTTATGTTTAGCTACATTCCTTATATACCTACCTTGTTGATAGTTTTTACCCTTAAAAGATGCTGAAATTTGTTGAATGATTTTTCTCTATCTATACAGATGATCATATGATTTATCCCTCATTCTATTAATGAGGTGTATCACATTTATTAATATGCATATTTTGAATCATCCTTCCATTCCAGATACAAATCCGACTTGATTGTTTGCATGATCCTTTTAATGTGCTGTTGAATTCAGTTTGCTAGTATTTTGTTGAGAAGTTTCACATCTATTCTCACCAGGGATATAAGAATGTAGTTTTCTTTTCTTGTACATTCATATGTAGTTTTGGTATCAAAGTCATGACAGTCTCATAAAATTAATTTGATTCTGTTTTATACTTTTCCATTTTTTTTGGAAGGGTTTGAAAATGATTGACAGTTCTTTAAATGTTTGGTAGAATTCACTAGTAAATCATCTGATTCTGAGCTTTTCTTTGTTGGAGGTTTTTGATTACTGGCTTAATTTCCTTATTCACTACTGGTCTTTTCAGATTTTCTTTTTTTTTTTTTTCTCATGACCTAGCCTTGGTAGATTTTATGTTTCTAGGAATTTACCCATTACTTCTAGGTTATCCAACTTGTTGGCATATAAATGCTTATAGTAGTCTCTTATGATGATTTGTATTTCTATGGCATCAGTTATGTCTCCTCTTTCATTTCAGATTTTATTTGAGTCTTTTCTCTTTGTTTTTTTAAATGTAGCTAAAGTTTTTTCAATTTTGTATATCATTTCAAAAAAACAGTTCTTAGTTTCATTGATCTTTTCTATTCTCTTTGTATTTCACTTGTGTTTCTATTTCATTTATTTTTGCTTTGATCTTTGTTATTTCCTTTCTTCTGCTACTTTGCACGTAGTGTGTTCTTCTTTTGCCAGTTCCCTGAGGTGTAAAGTTAGGTTGTTTATTTGAGGTTTTTTTCATCCTTTTTTTTTTTTTTTTCTGGAAATGGAGTGAAGTCTGTAGTAAACTGCATCGGACCAAAGTCAATGTCAGTTTGGGGTTGATATTGTCCCACAGTGACGTCACATATCACCCAGGCGACAGAACCCATGGGACTCTGTACTGGTTTGGCACCTTCCTCTGACTCTATCCCTGTAATTTTTCCAAATTAAAAATTTTTTGAATTGAAAGGAATGAGACAAGAACTGTGCACATCACGGATTCAGTCTGGTGTCAAAACGAAAATGGGTTTGAGACCAACATCTTGAGAAAAGAACGTCACCTTACATGGCCTTTACTTCAGGGGTAGAAAGCCAAGACGACATTGTGTTCCTAGAGCTCATTAGCACCAACAAGCATAAGGAAGGTTAGTGGAAAGTTCTAGGTTCTGTTTCTCATGGCTGTCCCTTGTGACATGAAGCCGGTTATCCAGATTTCTCAGCTGAAGAGTTCCTTGTCTGTAAAATGGGGAAGATTGTACCAATGTCCTGCATGCTTTGACAATGGAGCAAAAGCAGTTCCGTGGAGGAGTGATACACTTTTCAGGAAACGGTACTGCAGCAATCAGACATCCAGAAGCAGACACATCCGAACCTCAAGCCAAACCTCCACTTCGTGTAAAAATGAACTCAAAATGCATCACGGGCTTAAATATAAAATGCAAGACTATCCATCCCCTATCAGGTTGGCCAAAATAACAAATAGTGACATCACCAGATGCTGGCAAGGATGGGAAGAAACTGGATCCCGCATGCCTTGCTGGTGGGAATGCCAAGTGCCACACACGATGTTCACCAAGCCGGCCACCTCTGTGGCAGGCCCTTCACTGCCCAGTGCACCCTGGGCTAAGGACACCCCACAGCCATGGCCTCCCCATGAATGGCCCATGCCAAAGATCTTTTTTCATTCTTAATATAGGCATTTATCACTATAAACTTTGCTCTTAGAACTGATTTTGCTACATCCCTTAATTGGTATGTTGTATTTCCATTTTAGCTTTCAAGATTTTTTTTTTATTTCACTTTTGACTTTTTGCTTGACCCATTGGTTGTTCAGAATTTCAGTTAATTTCCACATATTTGTGAATTTTTTAGTTTTGTTTTATTATTGATTTCTAGTTTCATTCCATTGTGGTGAGAAGAGATACCTGGCATGATTTCAATCTTAACTTTCCTAGGATTTGGTTTGTGACCTAATAAATGATCTATCCTGGAGAATTTTCCATGTATGTTTGAGAAGAATATTTTTTCTGCTACCGTTAGAAGAAAAAATTAGTAAATGTCTTTTAGCTCTATTTTATCTAAAGTATAGTATAAGTTCAAAGATTTCTTTACTTTTTATTATGTTAATCACTATACATTACATCATTAGTTTTTAATGTAGTGTTCCATGATTCATTATTTGCATATAACACCCAGTGCTCCATGCAGTACATGCCCTCTTTAATACCCATCACCAGGCTAACCCGTCCACCCACCTCCCTCCCCTATAGAACCCTCAGTTTGTTTCTCAGAGTCCATAGTCTCTCATGGTTCGTCTCCCCCTCTGATTTCCTCCCGTTCGTCTTTCCCTTCCTGCTATCTTCTTCTTGTTGTTCTTTTTTTAACATATAATATATTATTTGTTTCAGAGGTACAGGTCTGTGATTCAACAGTCTTACACAATTCACAGTGCGCACCATAGCACATACCCTCCCCAATGTCTATCACCCAGCCACTGCATCCTTCCCAACCCCCACCACTCCAGCAACCCTCAGTTTGTTTCCTGAGTTTGAGAACTCCTCATATCAGTGAGATCATATGATACATGTCTTTCTCTGATTTACTTATTTCGCTCAGCATAATACCCTCCAGTTATCCACGTCGTTGCAAATGGCAAGATTTCAGTCCTTTTGATGGCTGCATAATATTCCATTGTGTATATATACACCACATCTTCTTTATCCATTCATCTGTCGATGGACATCTGGGCTCTTTCCGTAGTTTGGCTATTGTGGACATTGCTGCTAAAAACATTAGGGTGCAGGTGCCCCTTTGGATCCCTACATTTGTATCTTCGGGGTAAATACCCAGTAGTGCAATTGCTGGGTTGTATGGTAGCTCTATTTTCAACTTTTGGAGGAACCTCCGTACTGTTCTCCAGAGTGGCTGCACCAGCTTGCATTCCCACCAACAGTGTAGGAGGGTTCCCCTTTCTCCGCATCCCTGCCAACATCTGTCGTTTCCTGACTTGTTAAT